>NW_008707672.1:24352-79845 GCF_000327385.1 Lottia gigantea | reverse complement strand
ATCCTTTGGTTTTCAGAGAGTCCACATCTGATTTGTATTTGGGTTTGTGAACTCCACATTTCTAATAATTTTTTTCTGGTATATTATTACAGCTGGAGTAGATATGATAAGGTTAGGAGATAATGTGATAGAATACAGTGCTGATTTCCGATTCTACATCACGTCCAAGCTACGAAACCCTCATTACCTACCAGAGGTCGCTACCAAAGTTTCCCTGCTGAATTTCATGATAACACCTGAAGGGTTGGAGGATCAATTACTGGGTATTGTCGTGGCTAAAGAAAGGTGGGTATAGGGTACACACTTCAGTAATATTTTAGTTAAAATAATGGCATTGGCACATAATTTGAAAATTAAAAGAAATTAGAAGTGGAGAATAGTTTGAAGACTAAAGGGAGATAATTTGAAGACTAAAGGGAAATAACTTGAAGACTAAGATAATTTGAAGACTAAAGGGAGATAATTTGAAGACTAAAGGGAGATAATGTAACACTAGGGTAACATTTAAAGGACTTTTTTTAAGACTAAAGGGAGATAATTTGAAGACTAAAGGGAGATAATTTGAAGACTATAGGATGATTGAAAGACTAATAGTCGAATTTTGAATTCATATTTGAATAATAGAAGGAAATATTTAAGCACCTAATTGGGCAAATGATCTGAAGACTAAAGGGAAATAATATGAAGACTAATGGGAGATAATCCAAAGACTAAAGGGAGATAATGATGTATTTTTAGACCTGAATTAGAAGAAGAAAGACAAGCGTTGATTATAACCAGTGCTGCTAATAAAAAACAACTGAAGGAAATTGAAGATAAAATCCTGCACACACTGTCAGCTTCAGAAGGAAACATCTTGGAAGATGAATCAGCCATTAAAATTCTTGATTCATCCAAAATCTTGTCAGATGAAATTTCCAAGAAACAAAAGGTAAATTTTCGTAATGGCAATAATAGGATTAAAGACTTTCTATGTCCTGCGAGGAGTTATGTAAATTCTAAAATGTTATGTGGAAAGATCAATAGATTAAGCCCTGTGTGCTTCTGGTTGTGAATGACACAGATATCTTATGAGTCATGGATCATATTAGAGTAAGCTACTAGAACTGTTTTGGTAAAAACACCTCAAAGCACAAGGCATGGAATAGCTTGTCTTTGCTAGCCAAATCAAGAACTGCTAGCCCAAAATGTTCACTGTAAGCTTGGATGGTCTTTATTAAGCAATTGCCCCCAGTGAACATTGTATGACCACTTTCTGCAGACTAGACTGTAATAGTAATATATTTAAATATTGTAGGTAGCAGATGAAACAGAGAAGAAGATAGAAACATCTAGAATGGGCTACAGACCAATAGCTAAACATTCCTCCATCTTGTTTTTCTCTATAACTGATCTTCCCAATATAGATCCTATGTATCAGTATTCCCTGACCTGGTTTGTCAACCTCTTTATAATGTCCATCCACGACAGGTTAGTTCTTCTACAGTCTTTATTTTTATTCTGGCGTGGGGTCAGTGTGTGTGAGGGGGTTACATGCTTGCTCCTGGATCTGTAGGCCAGGGGTTTGATTCAGAGTTAAGCCCAATAATGTGTAGAACAATAAGATGTAAAACTCCAATGCAATACAGTAGGTTGTGAAAGTCTGTCTGATTGCGTTAGTTCATTTGAATATCAGAAGGAGGAAAACTTTATTTTATTTCATTAGCCCAAAAGATATAATACAGTAATATGGAAAAACCTCCATTGGATTAACCCTAAGATACAGTACAATATAATTTGAATTGGCTTTATGCCTGAAGAATTTAATTTCATTAGTTAATAAGACACAGAACCACAGGATGTAAAATTCCATTTGAAGTTTTAAGTTTAACATAATGCAACCAAGTAAAATTCCATTCAATTTACTATTTTTAAGGTATCAACTAACATGTGAATTATTTTCAGTAATAAATCCAAGATTCTAGAGAAGCGACTGCGTTGGTTACGAGATTACTTCTCATTCCAACTCTATGACAACGTGTGTCGTTCGCTATTCGCAAAACATAAATTGGTGTTCTCCTTTTACCTATGTGCTAAACAATTGTAAGTGGCATAGAGGCTTGGGATATATATTGTAGTAATTATATGTAGTTGTATAACCATAGTATATCTTATATCCCTATTATATATATATATATATACCTTTTATATCTATATGTATCCATTTATATCCCAACTCAGTATCCTGCATGTAGCATCATATTATATTTAATGGGTCTTTGGTAAATTTTCCTAAATATTGTCTTTTTTATCTATTCTACCAATTTCTATTTTATAGCCTTTTTATATGTTGGCATATTTGTCCAGTTTAGCTCTATTTTATCAACTCAGCAATCCTTTCAGAGATCAATGTTTCCTGTACCTAAACCTGTCTTTTTTACTTCTTATTGTAGCATCTTATTTGCCTGCAGTTTTATGTAGATGTGTTTTTATTGTAGCTACCCTTCTTTCCCCTATATCAGTAGATCCCTTCAGGGCTGTGGGTTTAAACCATTTCTATCAGACTGTGAATTCAGTTGATGCAAATATTTTGGTTGGAAATTGTCAATATTGAAAAACTGCATTACAAACAGTCAGTTATTTTAAAACCCATGTCAGAGATGACTAGCAAAACCACAGCTCTGAATTCTCAGTTTCAAAAAATCTTTTGATAAAAATTGTGAGAAGAATTTCTCTTTTCACAAGAAATACATGAAAAGGTTTTTTGACAGACAGACCCCTCGATTCTTTTCTCTTTTCCTTTTGCATTTTTTCTTATTTTTCCCTTTTTTCTTCCATATTTCCAGCAACAAATCGAAGATATTAGAAAAACGTTTACGCTATCTGTCTGACCACTTTACATTCAGTTTATACTGTAATGTATGTAGGTCATTATTTGAAAAAGACAAACTTCTATTTTCATTTATTCTTTGTTCCAATATTTTAACGTAAGTATATCACACTTGTCCACGTTTCCGTGTTAAATTGACGTTATTTGTTGTGAGTTGAGAGGACTAAAATATTGACTATCTAATCTGCATGAAGTTCGTGTTTGTATATTTTTATATTATTTCTCCTGTATATTTTGTGTGTATAGTGCACAGGATTTTTTTTACCCTGAATCACAATTAGGATTCAGTAATGTAGGATGATGCCATATTACCACTCAATATTATCTCGTGTGCTTTATGCCAACTTGTTGACTGTTTCTTCTGTATCCATGGTGACAGAAATTTTTTAAGATTTAGTCAATGGTAAAAAAGGGTGCGCACTATATTCGCAATTATACAGTATCCTTACAACTAACCTTGTTGTGTTGTTTTTCATTTTTTCTTTTCAAATACTAAAATAAACATATTGTCTCTGTGCATTAATTTTTTTAGCTGTTTTTTTAAATAATATGATTTAAAATATCTAATAAGTAATAATTAACACAATTTTTAATTAATTTTATATCATAACGAATTTTTGAATTTTTACTAATTGCTGTTGTAAAATGATAATATATGATATATCAGTAGTATGTTATATTGGAAGATATTTCTAAAAAGCGTTTATCAAGTGAATCTAAAAAATTAGAAATTTAAATGAAATATAACTTAAAGTAATGCAGTTGTCAAATTATATTGTTTATCAGATTGTTGAAAAAGTCAATGATTAGACAGATATATACCTTCATTAATTAATGGAATTTTATATCAAAGGGATGTAATCACCTATTTATTCTTCAAAATAGTGATACAAGAGTCCTATTGACATTATTATTATTATTATTATTACTTAAAAGGATTCTACATTTGATTGGCCAAAACATCAAAATCAATTTAAAATTTTGAAATCAAGAAGATAACTGGATATTATTCAAGTTGAAATCAAACATAAGGCCGCGATAAGCTGAAATTCATTTTGATCAGTAAACTAAATAATTAGACAACTAATCCCTTTAAATCTCAATTTCCCAAAGATTTAGAATCTAATATTTTATTTTCATTTTCAGATCACGAAATGAATTAGATCAAATTGAATTCATGTTTTTCCTGACTGGTGGGGTGGGGCTAGAAAATAAACTGGCCAATCCTGCCCCTACCTGGTTGACAGACAAATCATGGGATGAAATCTGTCGAATGTCCGATTTGAACAACTTCAAGAAATTTAGGTGAGTTTTTAATGATTTTTTCTGTTGTTTCAGTTAAAAGACCTTTTTGTATTAAGTTTGTGTAATATTTGGTCATATACTCTGAAAAGGATTAAGTAGAGGAGAATAAGAGAGATGGTTGGGTAACCTTGGGAACAGATAGAAAATTAAATAGGAAATTTTGTTTGTAGATAATTTAGGTATATTGACTTATGTTCTTTCAAAACAAGATTTGTAAATCCCATTATATTATATAATATAGTATTATTTGAAGCTATTCAATATTTAAACTATTATATTTTATGAATTCCTGTCATTATAACTATAATTATATATTACACTGAAAGTATTCAATATGGGTATACAGGAGATATGGAGGTGATGTGAGTTGATCTCATGTATAGAGATTATTTATTATACTGCATTCTCTCTTCACTGGGTACAGAATGAATAAAATAGATATTTACTCTCTTTGGAATGAATGAAATAGATATTTACTCTCTTTGGAATGAATAAAATGATAGGAATGTACTATAGGAAGATGTTATTTCACTGTTCTTAGAGGGACATAGAATTTTCATGAGAAAAAGTGATATGACTTCACTTTTGAATAATTAAGTAGTCAATATATTTGTTTTATCATCTGATAGAGATATTATCAATTTGACTAACCAAACATCAAAGTTCTTTTTTATAAAGTGTTATGGATAGGTAGAATTGAGTTTTATCAGCTGGTAAATCAGATATTTAGACGACTGTATGAAATATAGAGTAGTATAATATAGTCATCACAAAGCGTACACTTTGAAAAGAATAGTATAGTATTTTACTAATGTAGTTAGCTAGTAAAAGGGAATTTTTGAGAATAAGATTACAATCAGCGATCTGATCAGAAAGAATTCAAGCAAACCACTGGTATTTGTCTACACTTGTGAAAAAAAATGATCAAAGATTTTCCAGAGTGAACATAGGATTAGAAATTTAGAGATAAAATGATAACTTTAAGGCATTCCGAAATGACAAAATGTATGGTTTTTTCCCTGTCAGAAATATTTTGAAGACTTAAAGACTGTGTCTTTAATTGTAAAGAACATTTTAAAACTTTCAAATTTAGAATTAGAATATTAGAAACCAGGACACATATTCTGGAAACAATCTTAGTGCTAGGATGTCTTAGGTTCTCATCTTCTAACATTGATTCTAGGATAACCTAGTGCTAAAATCGTTTCGAGAATACGTGGCCAGAATCATAATTTCACATCATTCTAGGATAGAGAATGGACAGATTGGTTTAGAAATATTTAAACATCTTACTCTGCATGTTAAAAAGGCAAACATAGGCACGAGAAATTGAAATATAATGTATATCTTGATTGCCATAATCACCTAGAATTTTTAGTATTGTTAATCAAGACTAGTATGATTGCAATGAGCAACCTATTTGTCCTAGCCTACCAAGATATAGTTTTTTCATTGACTCATTATTTGGTCACAATGCCTTTGGAAAATGTCCTTTTGAACAAACACTTGACAGATCATCTCCTGTACTTTGCTTTCCTAATTTTAAGCCCCTTCTTTGATATTGTTAGAAGTTGTATTAATTTTATTCAATAACCAATGTTTCTTTTGTATATTTGTAATTTCTTGAACAAATTTCTAAGGTAATAATATTCCTTCAACAAAACTAGCAGATTCAGACTTGAAATATTACAGGGGTAAAAATAATATTTCATTTTTTAGGGATCATTTCTTGAAGAATGTTGATAAATGGAAAGAGTTCTATAATTCTAAGGAACCACACAAGACAGAATTACCAGATCCATGGCAACATGATTTAAATGACTTCCAGAGAATGATAGTATTAAGAACAATCAGACCAGATAAGGTAGAACCTCAAATCAATAAATCAAATTCCAATGTCAGATCATCATCCAGTCAAATTAAAATTAGACCAAACTTTTGATCCATTTTTTATTAGCTTATATTTCAATATGGCCACTTCAGTTAGGGTCTAAAGACTGGCCTCTTAAACATTCGTTAGAATAACCTCTTAACTTAACCCAATGATCTATGCTTTTACCAATCAAATTCCTTCACTGTTGTCCTGGCCGGAGAGGGCATGCTACACAGTATTTGCAATGGTGGCATCAAATTTCTAGTCTGCCCATAAATTTGAAACTTTAGTTCATTTCATCTCTGTATAAAATGTCTGCTATAATTTCAGATTGTTCCTGCCATCACAGATTTTGTAATGGAGAAATTGGGTAAAAAATTTGTTGAGCCTCCTCCGTTTGATTTAGCGAAGAGTTATGCTGACTCCAGTCAGTGTACGCCTCTCATCTTCATCCTCTCCCCCGGGGCTGATCCCACTATGAGTTTATTGAAGTTCGCAGAAGATAAAGGATTTGGTGGAAATAAGTTTAATTCAATTTCTCTGGGACAAGGGCAGGTAAGACTGGAAATTTTTACTATTTTCGTGACATTTTTACAAACAAATGAATCAAGTCTGATGAACGTGACTAGAAATCACTTAAATATGGTATCAACATTTTTTAGATCTGATTTTTTTTAATGGAAATGAGAGTGAAACAATGTGGGATTGATTAATTTCTTCAATGTTTATCAAGGCATCTTTCCAAGAGCAAGAGGGGTCCTAAAAAAAATCCACCCTTCTTTCATACTCCAGCTCTATGTATTAATTTTTTTTTTACATGTGTTATTTTCAGGGACCAATAGCAGCCAAGATGATAGAAGCGGCTAGGAAAGAAGGAACGTGGGTAATGTTACAGAATTGTCATCTAGCCGTGTCCTGGATGACCGCGCTGGAGAAAGTCTGTGAAGATTTCGTCCCAGAAAATACTCATCAAGATTTTAGATTGTGGCTTACTAGTTATCCTTCCCCAAAGGTACGTCAATACATCAATTACATTAACTTTTATTAATCCCAGTTTTAAAAGACTTTAAAGATGGGTTGCCTTATTTTTTTAGTGTCAAATGAAGCAAACTATATGATTAATTGGTGTTTCTAACGAATTATCATATTAATCATATCATTATGTTCTTATTGCATATAATTAAGTGTTTTAACCAGTCATAAATGTCCATGTATGTACAGTCTGGATAAACAAAAAAAGACTTTTTGACCTTTCTTGATCAGTCACTCATTGGAATTCTGCTGGTAATTCTCTTCTAATTTAGCTAATTATGAATTCATTTATGGACATGTGAGACAAACTGGTATTTTTCCAAGTCATTAGAACACCTCTACTTTCTATTCATAAGTATTACCATTTTCAGGGAACCCATCTTTAAGGTTTGTCTACTGGGCAATGATTTTTCTCACTGTGTTTGTTATTTCACTAGCAGACTATTGAATGTAAATATTTTACCATATTGTATAATTGTAGTATATTTTCTAGAACATATTTAATTTATAATCTGTCAATACATGTAATAATATTCTTGGCTGATTGATCAGCTCCTTGTGTTTGAACCAAACTTCTATATATGAGTTAAAATGCATGATTATAAATTCAAACTTATCCCAGGACATACAAATTTTTATGTTAATCTTAAACATAAGAAAAAATGTCCACGAGCATCAAAAACCCAACAATTGTATGATAAAAATCTATTCCTGATTCTAGTTTCCAGTAACAGTGCTACAGAATGGTGTCAAGATGACCAATGAACCACCTACTGGACTACGACAGAATTTATTACAATCTTACCTCAATGATCCTATCAGTGATGACACTTTCTTTAAAGGCTGTAAAGGAAAAGAATTGGTAAGTGTTCTTAGATCTAATTCTGAGTCTATGTTTGTCCCTATGGACTGAATGTTAGACAGGACCATGTCACTTTGGTGAAATAGACCTAATTCTGACCCAAGTAAAATAAATCTTCTTTATGTCCATGAATGATTTTTCCCTTTCTATTTTTTCAGCAATTTGAGAAACTATTATTTGGTCTGTGTTTCTTCCATGCTTTAACACAAGAAAGAAAGAAGTTTGGACCGTTAGGTTGGAATATTCCCTACGGTTTTAACGAGTCTGATTTACGTATTTCAATCAGACAGTTACAGGTATGATAGGTTTATTTCCTCACTTTGTGTTGTTTATATTCTAAATTCTCAATTATCCTCTATTACCTTGTGAAATCTCCTTCCCAAGTCTGGCAATTGAAATATAAATTTTATTCTATGTTTATTTGTAGATGTTTATCAATGAATATGATGAGGTCCCGTTCGAGGCTATATCGTATATGACTGGAGAGTGTAATTACGGAGGGCGTGTCACTGATGATTGGGATAGGCGTGTATTATTAACCATACTCTCCGATTTCTACAATCCACACGTTATCTACGATGCTAAACATAAATTCTCTCCCAGTGGAAATTATTACGCACCCCCTAAAGGAAGTTATGAGGATTACGTAGAGTTTATTAAGGTGAGTTATAATCAAGCTTTATGCAGTGTATTTAATACAATCACCTGATAGGAAGATGAAATGGGATCCTAGATTAAGTTTTCAGAAATTCACGTCACTAAATGTAGTAAATGAATAAATATGTAACACCTTTGACGTTCATTTAACTCAATATATCTGTAACCACGACCTGAAGTCACAACTTTTTATTCAATGGATATTTGGCATTTTGTTTTTAATGTTTGTTCAGCCTTCTGAAACACTTGATGCCATTCAACTTGCTTTCAGTGTGTGTTAGACGCTTGCTTGCTGATCTGGTACTGTTATAGATCAAGATAAATCTGGTTTCCACCGGTCTGACAGGCTGACATCCTTTCTACCAGCTGGTTCTTAGCCAAAACTCTTGGCATTGATCTTTCCTGGATAATTCGTACCCATTTACAGCTGGGTTGAGTGGAATTATAAGTGAAGATGACTTATTCAAGGTCATCAGACTATCACAAGCTATCTCCATATTTTTTTCAATTCACATTGATTTTATTTTGTAGGCACTACCAAACAACCAACAACCCGAAATATTTGGAATGCATGAGAACGTAGATATAGCAAGAGAACTACAGGAAACGAAGTTACTGTTTGATTCTGTCCTGCTCACCCAAGGGGGTGGGGGAGGATCTGGAGGGGGTAAAACAGATGAAAAACTTGCCGAGATCACCAAGGATATTTTATCTAAGGTAATTATGATTGTCTTCAACTGGAATGGTGGTTTCACTAATTACACAAACTTTTACTCATTGGTACCTTGGTATGGGTAGATTCTGCTGTCCTGGCCACCTATTCTCGAAATGATCTTAGCGCTAGGTTATCCTAGAATCAATGTTAGAAGATAAGAAACAAGGACGTCCTAGCGCTAAGATTGTTTCGAGAATACGTGGCCAGGTGAAACTTTACTCGTTGTACACTGCCTGGCTTTACTTTTCACTTCAACTCCTTCAATTCAACATGTCGGTGAAGTTCACACATCTGGTACATGAAATTAGGGACCAGTGCTGTTGATTATTTTGTAATTGCCTCTGTAATTGTCTGATGGGAACCCCAAAATGACTGACTGCAAATTTAATTTTGGGACATTTACTATGCACATGCATTCTTGTCTTGTCTTGTCTTGTCTTGTTGGGTACATGTAAAATCCATAGCTTAATGTGGGTCTATGGTCATCCTAAACAAACCGGTGCTTTCGTAATATTGTTTTCAATGCAATGTTACAACCATTCTCCCAAAACATGATTGTGGTTTTATAAGTGAAGTTTATTGTTTTTGTAGTTACCACCAGATTATGATATTGAAGAAGCCACAAGGAAATATCCGGTAGTTTATAATGAAAGTATGAATACTGTTTTAGTTCAAGAGATGGAAAGATTCAACGTGTAAGTTTAATTCTGTTTCCTTTCACTCTTATTCAGTGATTTTCCTCATTGCACACTGCATGGTTTTGGTTGTTTTCAAAACTACGTCTACGTACAAGGATGGATGTAAAACCCCATACTGTTAACACTAGGGGTGCAGAAAGTAGGGTATAAAACTCCTTTTCTTGCTATTCCATAGAAAAAACTATAACCTTACTTGAGATGTTTCCTATCTTCTTAGCCTCAAGAGTGTATAGCGATGAAAAAAACTCCATTTCATACATCCATGGATGTAATCTACATCGATGAAGACTCAGCGATACCTACAAGATGACACAAAGAGTTTTTCCTGTCTGATACTTTTCTGCATCCTTAAAATTATTGAGCTCTTAAGTTATGATCATGACATGTTATAACAGATTTTTCTGAGACTTTCCGTCTGTTTGAAAATGTTGAGATCCTACCTGTCACTAACCTGTCAATCATTATTTTATTACAGATTGTTAAGAATCATCAGAACAAGTTTACAGAATCTCCAGAAAGCTATTAAAGGTTTAGTTGTCATGTCAGCCGAACTAGAAGGTTTAGCTAGCAGTCTGTTGATTGGTCGACTGCCCGCTCTCTGGGCTAAGCGATCTTACCCCTCACTGAAACCCCTGGGCAGTTACGTTAATGATTTCTTAGAAAGACTCTCCTTCTTACAGGTTAGTAAATTATTCAAGGAACCTTTCAAAGTTCTATGTTATATGTCTCTGAGTTCAAATCATGTTGGAAACTGTATGCCATCTGTTTGACCAATCATACCTTAGTCTCAGACACAGGAATTTTTTTAGCTATGTAAAACAGTCATAGTGTTCACAGCCTCACCATGAAAATTTCGTATCTAATTCTGGTATCTTTATACTACCTTAACTTCTGGTATCTAGTCAATAATTAATTTTAAGACACTTAACAGTTGGAAATCAAAGAAGAGAACCTACCACCACTGTCTTGAGAAATTTTCCTCATTGTAGACTTCTTGACTTTGCCATTATTTTTTAACACAATCGTTTCACTTGTATTTTAGAAATGGTACGATAATGGGAAGCCTCCAACATTCTGGGTGTCAGGGTTTTTCTTTACCCAGGCTTTCCTGACTGGAGTCATGCAGAATTACGCTAGAAAATATACCATCCCTATTGATAAACTGGCTTTTGATTTTGAGGTGAGTAAAACCTTGCTATAATTTTAAATCTAAGGTCTGTTGTCTGAGAGTTTGTACCTGAAGATTCTTGTATCTAAACACATTCTGTTAGCGTTAGTATTTGATATCTGATTTCCAATGTATTGCCAAGTTCTAACAATCAGAACTGCAAAACAAAACCTGAAATCCAAAATAACAGTTCTCATTGGAAGTAGCTATTCCAGATGACCCAGCTGTAAATGGGTACGGATAATCTGGGAAAGATCAATACCAAGAAGTTTGGCCAAGGTCCAGCTGGTTGAAAAGATGCTTTGGGAACCAAAGTTGTTTGTTTTTGTCTTTCTAATTTACTGATGATCGGATTTGTTCTCTGAAAGTTTTTAAACGAAGGTTCTGGTATCTGATTACCATATCTATAATCTGATTGGCTAATCTTATTCCCATCATAATATTGACCAATCAGTTTGATAGATTCATAATTAATCAATATTTTCCAGGTTCTCCCGATTGATTCTTCGAACAAAGCTCCTGAAGATGGCGCTTATATCTACGGCTTGTTCTTAGATGGTGCTCGTTGGGACAAAAACACGTAAGTTGATATTCTAAACTCTATTGTTCATATTTCTTCTTAATTCATGTTTTATTTTAATCATTTTAACTGAAACTTTAAGATGCCTGAAAACTAAACATGGAGAGGGGTAAAGGTAGAAATTTAAGCATCTGGAGACAATGTAAGATTACCCCCAATGTTGATCTGAGAGCAGGGATAGTGGCTGCCCCTTTGATGTGTGGCATCAAATTAAATCAGTGCAAGGATTGTAATGGTCAATGTTCTTACGAAACCCTTACCCAAGGGCTGGACTGAGGTTAGATGTTCTCCCTACCTTACCTTGTATGCCCACCAGCACCCTCTGAGTCCAGTACGCTATTGTTCATCTCTCACACTATATAATAATATTTGTATTTTAACAGAGGAATGTTGGCAGAGCAGCTACCGAAGATATTAAACGAAGCTATGCCAATAGTTTGGTTAAAACCTGATCGTAAAGTAGATATAGACGAATCTAACAATAGATATAAATGTCCAGTTTATAAGACCAGTGAAAGGAAGGGGACATTATCCACTACTGGACATTCTACCAACTTTGTTCTGGCTATTTTACTGAACACAGAATATAGTGTTGAACATTGGATCAAACGAGGTCTGGCCTTACTTTGTCAGTTAGATGATTAGACATCTTGTGTGCTGTTTTTAAGGGTTTTGTATATTGTATTGGAAATGAAGCCATTGCTCTATATTACATGTATTGAGCACTATTTTAACAGTGATCAAAGTTTGTTATTTATTTATTTATTTTTATCAAATTGTATATTTTATTTTACACTGGCAGACTGATTTCACATCCAAAGTGTGTTTTAATTCCAATTTTGTTAAATGTAAAAGACACATCTTTTAAGTTTAGCTTTACCCAAACTGCGGAGGAATGCAGAATGGAAGCTGAACTCAATATATTTTAATGACATCATGTCAGTGAGAAACTGCTGAGAGACTGTGATATTTTTATTATTGTCATTCTTCTTCATTATTACATATATATAATAGAACTTTAGAGCTTAACCAATCAACATTCAGCATTGATATCTAACCAATCACATTCAAGTGTTCAAAACATTAAAAACAATTTGAGCCAATCCGCATTCAAAAAAAAGTAAAATCTGAACCAATCAGCATTCATGATAAAATTTTGAACCAATCAGCATTCATGATAAAATTTTGAACCAAGCAGCAGTCAGGATTAGATAAAAGTCAACCAGCTTTCTGGATTAAAATTTAACCAATCAGCATTCAGAAAAAAGTAAATTTGAAACAATCAGCATTCATGATAGAATTTTGAACCAATCAGCATTCAGGATTAGAATCTAATCAGCTTTCAGCATTCAGAAAAAAGTATAAGTTTAACCAATCAGCATTCATTATAATATATCTTTGAACCAATCTGCTTGCATTAAAAAAAAGAACCAATCCATGTTTTATAATGGAAGGCGTCTGATAATGGTACCAGACGACGCTATCTGGACAATGATGGTCACATGATTTAAGCTAGTTCGTTCCTGAAACAGTGGTGTTCCTATAGCTAGAACATAGTCATCTTCGAACTGTGGGCTCATTACTTTCCAAGGTCATCCCCTATTTTTTCTGAACGGATGTTACCAATCCAGGTAACCTGGATCGTTTAGAGTATTGAACTGAACTAAGAATTGATATAATATACTTTGTGATACAATGTATAACTATTATTTTATTATCTTGACTGTGATATACTTAATAAATATTTATTATCTTAGAGTCTTTCAATTACTGTATTCTTTACCCAGCTTCCCCTGGTCAGTGATGCATGTTAAGAAAGAAACATCTATGTTTTACAGGGACCACAACTTAGGTTCACAATTAAGGATCTTTTCTACCATTTGGTCTTTAGCCAAACTTCTAAGCATTGATCTGTCCCGGATCATCCATAGGCATTTACAGATGGGTCGACTGGAATAGATGGCTGAAAGGGAAAAACGTCTTGTTGTTCGGATGAGACAAGATCTTGACGATTTGAAATCGAAAAAAAGCAGGCCAATCTGATGTTTTTCCGTCATTACAAACTTCATTAGTGCAGAAAGGTTGGACGTAAAACTCCATTCATTTAATTTTCTTTCCATCGAAAACTCCTGCATCATTCAGATAATTTGGTGCCTATATACAAATGAAAACCAAATAAGAAGTTGATTTTCATGTGTTTTTTCTGAAGTATACTACACTGGCCGTCATTGATTTTATGGAATGAATTCATATTTTTCGCAGTTTCTAACGCATTAAGTTAAGTCCATAGTCTGTCACTGTATGTATATTATACAACGACCTTAAAGATGGGATCCCTTATTTTCATTTATGAATATGAAAATGCTGAAACTTATATGAATAGAAAGTAGAGGTGTTCTTATGACTTGGAAAAATACCAGTTTGTCTCACATGTCCATAATTAATTCATAATTAGCTAAATTAGAAGAGAATTACCAATAGAATTCCAATGAGTGACCAATCAAGAAAGGTCAAAAAGTCTTTGTATATACATGGGCATTTATGACTCTTAGTTTTATGCAATAAGAACATAATGATATGATTAAGAATACATGATAATTCATTAGAAACACCAATTAATCAAATAGTTTGCTTAATTTGACACTAACTTAACACTAACAAATAAGGAAACCCATCTTTAAAGGGTAAGTAAGGAAGTTTAGGTGCACGAATTATAGGTGCACAAAGTGTTACCGTATATAACAAATGGGCGTGTGACAATTGGTTACCAACTTCCACGCATAAACAAAAAACCTGCCACTTTTTTTGGATATATTTTTTTTAGATACTGATAGACTGAAATCATTAATTATTGATGAGTTTTTCTTTCTAAAAACCAGTTCGATTAGCACTAATCATGTTAAAACTCCCTTCGTCTGTTTTTTAAAAATTATGTAAAAATCTTGGGGATGAGAGGTAACCTTTACAGTTCATCTTTTTTTTTTTAATACACCGGGAATATTAATATTTTGGCAAATTCTGAGGAAAATAATTCTTTACTGAATATGTTGAAAAGCTTACCAAGTCCTAAAGATGCGAACCGCAAAACGAAACCTTAAATCTAAAACAATATTTTGGCGAAACATTGGTAGCAACTAATGAACTTTTCATATGAGGAAGTACACATTACCCAATACAAAATAATATATCTTTGTCTATATGATAATGAAATATTTATTTTTCAAAACATGAAATTACATTTTCAAACAGCCAGAATGGTGAACAAGTGGCGGCTGAAAAGGAGAGTGGATGGTTGGCAAGGGGACGAATCCCCCCCCCCCCCTCCCCCCTGCCCCACCCCCACCAATTGCTATAAACGGAGGAAGATTTAGATAAATACATACATAAGATCAAAAACTTTCTTTAGAAACGAATGTAAAAAACATACATGTGAATACAACGTGAAAACAGTTGAAAACCTAAAATGTCCCATAAATTTGTGGACCAAGGTTTCGGCTGAGTGCTTCCCCGAAAATTGATATCACCCCGAATAAATGGACGGATTATTTTTTTAAAAACCCTCTAACAATCGACTGAAATACAATTCCTCGAACAACATGAACATGAGAAATCTTATTTATATGTTTACAGAATAACCCATTAGACCTAAATAAACCAAAACCTGAACATGAAATACGAACATCGAAATGAAGAATGGTACATCACTCGGGCTGGATGAAATCACTAACGAGTGAAAGGGCATTCAATCCATATTTATACCGATTTTATAAGGCAGGGTGTGCTTACACTTCTAGACACCTGATACCACTTTTCATTATGAATACTCTGTCACTTATGATTGATATAGATCCCAAGTAACTGAATTTTAATAGAGATTTTATTATCAATACTAAAAACCTACTACTCTATCTGACAGGTTACTCTTTAGTAAAGCTATACAACGATAACTACAGTAACTATGGTACAGTATTACACACATACAAGTCGACAAATTATATGAAAAACTGTTATAGCCCAAAAAGGGATTGTAAATCGTATTTGAGGAAACTAAAGATGGAAAAAGGTAGGAAATTTCTCTCGTAGACTGAATTTATATCATTATAACAAAGTAACAAAATGTTCCTTTTTGTAATTTTTTTAAAGATCAGGCATATTCTACAGTCGATATACAGTTATATGTCCGACTTTTCCTGTTTTGAGAAAAGACTCCTTATAGAGTGTACGAGGGGGTATTTAAGGCAGACAGAGTGTTCAAGAGATTCCCCAAGAAATTTGGTCCCGGGGTGTCTCTACCTAGGAAAATGAAGCGAATTCAATTTAAGTATTTCAGAGGTTGTCTTCCTCGATCAGAATGATCTGTCTACTCCTTGTCTGGAAAAAGCGTCTAGTCGTTCGGATGGGACAATAAACCGAGGCCTCGTGTGCTACAGGCTGTGCACGTTAAAGATCCCTCGACAGTTGGAAATCGAAAAAAGAGCAGGCTGATGCCGCTGTCCTGGCAAAAATTTCCCTCATGGCACCCTGCATGGCGTTGCCCGTCTTCATTAGCCCACAAGGTGCAGAAGAGTAGGACGTAAAACTCCATTCATTTCATTCATTTTTGTCTACTCCTTGTCAAAAATACATTGCATTACATACATTCCTGTCAGTGCATGTGTTTTTAACCAGTAGCTTACGATTTTTTTATTTTATGCTAATTACTTGTATGAAACTACTTGATCAACCTAAATTTGTTTTAGAAGGGTTTTAAAATTGTTTGAGCGTACAAATTGTTAAGCAAGCAGTTTGTTCAACATCAACTAAAGAGCATGGTCGCATTAAAATGTTACGTTAACCTTTTAAAGATGGGTTCCCTTATTTTCATTTATGAAAATGAAAATGCTAATACTTATATGAATAGAAAGTAGAGGTGTTCTTATGACTTGGGAAAATACCAGTTTGTCTCACATGTCCATAATTAATTCATAATTAGCTAAATTAGAAGAGAATTACCAGCAGAATTCCAATTAGTGATCGATCAAGAAATGTCAAAAAGTCTTTTTTTGTTTATCCAGACTGTACGTACATGGACATTTATGATTGTTTCAAACTCTCAATTAATTGTAATAAAGAACATAATCATATGATTAAGAATACATGAAATATCAAATAGTTTGCTTAAATTGACACTAAAAAATAAAACCTATATTTAGCTAGTTTTGGCTTCTAAAATAAACGACAAGATACTTTCAGTGACACATTTGTCTGGATGTCGGTGTATAGTTTCCAAAAATTCAGTCATGAATTTCCACTACGTATAAAATTACTTAAAACTATTTTTATGACAATAGTAAAAGAAGTTGAATTTCACGTTTCACGTGTCACTAGAGGCCACCTATATATTCAATCAAACCTTTTAACATTTGTCCTGGCTCAACTGATGTGAACGGTGACCTATTAAATGAATATTTGACGAATCTAGCCTCCTTACCTAGAAACAGAATAAAAACAAACTTTTGAGTTGAGGACACAAAACCTCGTCTATTCCCGTCCCATACTAGTGCTGGCACGATATATCCCGATACGACATGCCACGATACGATTACGAAAAACTTTTTTAAGAATTATCATTTGCCCATGGATTCTATTAGATACACATCTATCTTAATAGTAATAACAATTAGAATACAATTTCGTTTCTATATTATCGTCTCCATGGTAATCTAACAAATTTTCCACCACATTCTTGTTTTCTTTCGAAAAATATAGGCGAGTCCAAAATACCCTTAGCCCGCATTTCTCCTTATCGGGCCTTAATAACTCAGTTTAAATTCACCCTGATCATTATCCTCTACTTCAAAATTAAATGATTGTATTTGCAATGGCTGTGGAGATAAACTCTTTTTATGAAAGTGACTTGATGTTTCAATTCTTCGAGCTATTCAAATTTTTCAATGTAGGGAAAAGAATATATAAATTATAGTGACTGTTGTCGTAAGATTATTGATTAATTTTTTAAAGTGATTAAGAGCGAGAAAGTTTATATTTGACCGCAGACTTTCAATATTAAAACTATTACATATTTCCTTTTCTGTTAAACCTCGCTAACCGAGACCTTGCTATTAAACCGGGCTGATAAAAGTTCCTGACGCCACGTGTGATTTACCTTAACTGAGATTTATTCATGACGTCACGTGTCAGAGATGGATAAAAGTAATAAATGGTGAAAAATGTTAAAAAAATCTGATTTTGAAAAAGTAATATTAAAGAAAAATTACTCATTCAAGTGAAAGAAAAGTTTTCAAGCTGTGATGTTATAATCATGCGTATTGATTTCTTTGTTAAGTCTGACCCGTTTCTTTTTTATATCATTTCAATAAATTTATATGATTTTCCTGTAGATAATTCATCAGGTAAACAGTGACCCTCTAGTTCGAATGGTCAATGAATAATAGAACTTTATACATGAAACGCGTGACTGATCTAAAGATAGATTCCAAACAATAAAAGGTGTGTCAGTTTCTACAAACATAGATACGTGTATTTCAATTTAATAAGAAAATTGAGCGACAGGTAACATCTCCTTAAGTGGTATAAAAGCGCAGTTCACACGTGCCAAAAACGCTACAAAAACGCAATATGGTTGCAAAACTCGCGACATAAGATCAACTCTTGCAAGTTTGCAATTTTTTAGGGACTTTTTCTCTAGTTTTCCTCATGATTGACCTCGACCCAGTCCCCGTAAGATCGCAAATGGTCACAGTCCGGTGTGACGGGCCCGACTAAACGAATTGCTTAAAGAAACCCAAAGAAGTTTTCATACAGCTCTACTTCGTGTTCGCTATCCCACGATTCGTTATCTTATAAAGAAACAGTCTTATACATGACACACTTTGATTGGTTAAAAGAGACGCTATCAGAACAGGACCGTGGTAGAAAACTAGTTAGGTTACATTTGAGACGAAAATATGAAAAACAAAAAAAGATACGAAATTGTAATATAAAATTATTGTTTATTATCTTGAGTCGGATTGGAATCCAAATAAGGAGTTGACCAATAAGGGCTAACAAATGTTTGCAGAAAAAAAAAAACTGAAATTCGTATCCTGGTATAACAGCGTGTCTCAATTCTTCCCTGTCCTGTCAACCAACTTGTTTCCAATGTATTATCTTGTAAATTGTAAAGATGGTAAACCAATAATCATACTCGTTCATTTTTCATTACTTTCTGTTTACAGTGAAAAGAATATTCATTGGATTGATTGTGTTTTCATTTGGTGTTTATTATTTCAGCTTCACTCAACTGTGTTTAACTCGGTACGTTTATTCTTTATAACATTTTAAAGTGATACTACGTCTTAGAATGAAAATAAAATTTAATTCTCAAGAATGGTCAATATGAGTATGTATTCATCAGTGAACTTACCTGATGTCATAAAGTTACAACAGAATCTAGAAAATTGGAAAATCCATTAAACTAAATAATTATTGAATAAGGTTAATCATAATATTTAAGTTAATTGCATATTTATGAAGTTTTTTGATGTATTGGATTATATAAGGATCCTGTTATGTTATTTATGACACCAGGTATATCTACTGATGAATATATGCTCTTATTGCTAAGTTTAAAATGTTTAAATTTTATGTTTATTCTAAGACGTAGTATCCCTTTAACTGTTGAAATGCATGGAAATGAAATGAGTTGTACGTCCTACTGCTGTGCTCTGGTAAATACAGACAAGCAATGTGTTGATCAGGGAACAGTCATTGGCGTAGGAAACGGGACAGGCGTGGCAGCGCCCCAAAAAAAACTTGCTTCAGACTCGCGCCAGCGATGCTCGGAGTCGTACATCAAAATTTTCGGGTAAAACAGTCTGCTCCTCGCACCCCCCCCCCCCCTCCCTTTTTTGGGAACAGTCATTTGGCAATGTGGAATTTGTCTACTCTTTCGTATTCCATCGATTTCCAACTATCGAAGGATCTTAAACATACAGACCTCAGCTTTCCTTTTAAAAATAAATGCCCCACCGTAACCAATGTATTTGCTACTTTTTTTCATATTTCAGACCAAGGTTAAACACTGATGGTAAAATTGGAGAATCTCCGTCCACAGTCAGTTATAAAAAACCAGGTAAAAATAGAATTGAAGAAATCCAAATAAAAGCTAATTCTGATAAGTCGACGCTCAATATGTTTAACAAAGAACAGAAGACAGAGCGACCAAATGATGGTCCGACCAAACGAGTGAATAAAATCAAAGAAGTGTCAAATTCGATCACTAAAACGCAAGAAATGAAAGAGAAACAATTTAAACCCAATTCCCCTCGGCCTCGAACGTTTGAAATCATCAAAAACAGAAAAACTTCGGAATTGTTTAAAGAGATAGACTCTCAGGAATCAAAAACGTTTTCTCTTAAACCATCCCATTGTGTAGTTTTAAACCGGAAAAGTTGTGTCGGGCCCAAACACCATCAACTAATCGGTAAGAACCAGAAAGTAACTCGAGAAGACGCGTGTTACCCAGTGGAAGTTACCCTCAAACCCTTGGGTCGTTTCGTCAATGAATTAATCCTTCCCAAACACGACATGCATCCGTTTGAATTAGAGACATTGTATGATCCTGATTTTGTGGATTTGAATCAAACAGCCAGTGTGACAAATTCAGTGGCGGTTTTACTGGAACCTCAAAAACTGTTTCGAGTTGGTGACGTCATTAAAGTCAGAATCGATCTCTTTAACGGAAGTGGAAAACGCAGACGAATTGGCGGTGATGACGTCAGAGTGTGGATGAAATCTAAGGGAGAATATTCTCGGGTTAATGGTTACGTCACTGATTTAAAAAACGGAAGTTACGTGGCTAATTTTAATGCTTTGTGGGAGGGCGAGTCGACAATTTATGGAACTTTACCTAATACAAGGGAGGCAATCGCTTCCATGTTTAAATGGTACAGACAATATAAAAGTTTATATTATTATTTGGGATATTTTGAAAAGGGAAACGTCAAGGAATTAACGATGTGTTCCGCGTTTTCCCAGATACCCGGATATGACGTAGTGTGTAATTTTACCGCCATTAATTTCAATCATCAATTTTATTGTGGTTGCCCACAGCAACAGTCTTTGACATGCAGCCATTTTGTCTCATTATCCGATTTGGATTATACATACATAGCTTTAACTAAAGCTGAGTTTTCATACTTTAATAGGTAGGTTTTATGTACCGTATAATTTAGAATATAATACGCTTTGTCCGCTATACGCACATTTCAAATTTTCGATCGCAATGTTTTATTGTTGCCATATCACAATGTTCGACTTCGTGACGAAATTATTTATTGCGGTCTGAAATATGAACTCATATACAGAGTTAGCCTTTCCTGACTTTTCATTTCATATCTCGTACAGAGTTAATTTGAGTTGGTCACATGAAATCAAGATAGCTTGAAAAGAACCCAGGGTTACATACGAAAACTTCCACAAATTTTTAATGAAAATGAATTTGCCCTGGAATTCAAAGGCAACGACATAATTGTTTTTTATTCTTCTTCTTTTTCAGAGACGTAACGTTTCGACCTTTCAAGTCAAAAACCAAGTTAAAGGTCTTTAAAGGTAAAATCTCCATATAAATTCATTTAAATGATGTTTTTTCTCCGAATAATTTAATTAAATTTCTGTTTTTATTGAATAATCTTTTTTTTCATATTTTTTTTTCACATTTCTTGCAGGTAATAATAACCCTAGAGCAAATTTAAGAAATTGCAGCGAGCTTCCGGTGAGAGAAACATGGGATATTAAAACGCCTCCTGGATATTATTCTGGTAGAGAGTTAAAACCATTGAAATGTGAAAATCGTTTAAACGACGACTCCATAAATCAGTGTTTGAGGAATACGACTTTATTTCTGTACGGTGATTCGACTATTCGAAGTTGGTATTCGGTTCTTCTCAAAAGATATAAATGTACCATAAAAGTGGAAGGATACAAATGGTATTTTTATTCCGAGTGCCATAAAAAAGAGATTAATTCGACTTTAATATGGGCACCACAAAGTTTCCCATTTCTCTTAGGTGGTGTCGGGGACAGTGGAAATTTAAAACTGAAATCCGTGGAGATTTATTTAAATGAAATTCCATCAAACTCAAAAACTATCTTTGTTATCCATTTGTATGCGCATTTCATTCGACAACATTATTCAGTGTTCAGGAACCATATTCGTTCACTTAAAATTCCCCTCAGAGATGCTTTAAAGCGAAATAAAGGACTAAAAATAGCCATCAAAGGTCCACATATATTTTACGCGACGGTGTGTCCAACGGCAATAAACGATTATTTTGGTAAACTATATACAGATATTATATTGACAGAGCTAGCGGAGTTTAAAGACTCTGTTTGGTTTTTAAATTACTGGGATACGACCACAGCCATTGAAAACGTTCAACTACATCCGGGTGAATTCGTTGTTGAGGAAGATATTCGTTATTTGTTGGGGTTTGTATGCAGATGATTATTGACTTATCTGAATTCTATTATTGTGTCTTTATGCAGTTTGAATGCGATAATGTGTATGAAAGGAACTGTATGATTTTGATTTCGAATGAGAATGTGTTATTAATCCCGGCATTATTATCAATGTAACCGTGTGATTCTAGTATTCCTAATCAAATAGCAAATCTAGCTCACTGGTCGATCGAATTAACCAGGTTTGTAGTTACGAGTTGCACCCCTTTACCAAAAGCCGCCTCTTCCTTAGAATGTAGCAACAAATAGTCTACCATGGATTGAACGTTCCGCTGCGCTCTGCATTCAGCTTTACGGAAATTGCGTAGTAAAATACAAATGAGAGATCACGGTGAAAAACTTTGGTGGAAACTACCCTGTGCAAGTTGTGTTCGAGAGATCAATTTTGTCTTACATTTTGTTTTGCGAATTAAATTGTGTATAATGGGCTCTCTGCGTTGTCTACCTTTATAAAATACAGGGAGGTAACTCTTACCTTTATAAATACAGGGGGGTAATTCTTACCTTTATAAAATACACGGGGGTAACTCTTACCTTTATAAAATACACGGGGGTAACTCTTACCTTTATAAAATACAGGGGGGGGGGATAACTCTTACCTTTATAAAATACAGGGGGTAACTCTTACCTTTATGAAATACAGGGAGGTAACTCTTGCCTTTATAAACTATAGGGAGATAACTCTTACCTTCATGAAGTACAAGGAAGCATCTCAGGTATTATCTGCGTTTTACAGTTTCGTGCAGTTCTAGTACTTCTGACGACTAATGCATATATTCAAGATCAAAATAAACCCCCGAAAATGTCGAACCATGGCCTTTAATCAAACAATAGGCATGATTCGACAAAAAAACAATAAAGTTATCCATCTGTAACACTTTGCCTAAGAGCCTAAAATATACAGTTTATCACAAATAACATCTAGGAATGAAAACATTCTTCATTATTACTCGATAAAATCATCTCAGACAGGTGGGTAAATATTATCTCCCTTTAATTCAATTCAGATCACAGTCATCTGACTCATTACAGAAACAGATTTTATTGACCAATGCCTTTTTTTATACATTCGCCTAAAAAGGTGGACACGAAAATGCAGTATTCAATATAGACAAATTTGGCCTGGGCTATGTGTATATAAATAAAACAGTTCTTATAGTCTTAATCTATGATTTTATGATTAAAACTCTTGATACTTGATATGAATATGGTATATATAGTTAAGATCTTGGCATATAGAAATAATTTCTTGGTGTGTGATGTGATTTGTTCACGTTGGATTCCGCAGAGGCATTTGATGCACTCTTTTCGTTTGTTGATTATGCGCCAGCTCTTGTCTTGTCTTGTCCAAACCAAAGCCCAATTGTCCGTGACGGGTCGACTGGTCTCGTAGAACTACCTCTATATGGAGGCTTCCGTTTTCGAAGTAATAATTACACGTATCTATCCATAAAATTGTCTTATTTATCTATATCTTGTGCTTCTAATATGTCATTGAAAGATTAACACAAGATATGATATAGGTAAATCAATAGAAGCCATAAAGGGATATAACGATAACAATCATGATTAAAGATATGCATATAATAACAATCAGTTACGTGACAACGTTACCTGTATGTGTTTCTAAACGTAGTATGTAATAAACGTAGAAGTAGTATATCTATATAACTTGTGTTTTTAATGTTACCTGTATGTGTTTCAAAACGTAGTATGTAATAAACCTAGAAGTAGTATATCTATATAACTTGTGTTTTTAATGTTACCTGTAAGTGTTTCAAAACGTAGTATGTAATAAACCTAGAAGTAGTATATCTATATAACTTGTGTTCTTAATGTTTACCTTCCTACTTCTATATTTCTTACAAAGATTATATTTAAATATAGTCTTATTTTCGAGATATTTTCCCAACAACGTTTGGTTTTTAAGACTATTGTATGTATTTCAAAGTATACCAAGTAGCCTAAATCGACACAACACATTTTATGTCGAGAGAAACTAATTAATTCATTTGCAATCTCTTGGTTAGGGAAGGGGACAGATCATTAATGCAGAATGTTTTAGTGGTCTGTGTCTATATGATACGAAGAGTAGCGTCCCCTTTGTAGTCTCGATTGTCATACATGAAGACTTAACAAAAATTTTCAAGATGGCGGGTTTTCCGAAATCTTGAAACATTTCTTCAAACTTATTCTCTCATATTGCTAACAATTAAGAAATGGTTTTAGTCTTTGACTGAATAAACAAAATGTTCGAGCTGTCAGACGATGATGACGAGTTTTGGGAGGTAGAATAGAGGTTTTTAAACTCTCTGACCGTCTTAATCTCTGCTTCTGTTTGTTTTGAATTGGATTTTTGCTAAATAGGCTAATGACGTAATGATCTTACAACGATCGTATCAGAATTGTAATTTTTCTGTTGTGACCTTATTAACTACATGATGACTTTGACATCTCCATGTACATCTCTGGGTCCATTTAAATTAACCCAGTCTTTCTTTGCAAAGTAGTCTACATCCTACTCTACTCACTGTCTGTCTCAGTGTCTGTTTTTAGCTGATCTCAATATTTGTGACCTCTACCAGTGCTGTACATAGATGTTCCTATAAACTTTCTCACTATTAGTACTATATCACCAACCTTATATTGGCCATGGTTAGTACATTTGGTATTCGAAATTGCCTGAATGAAAAGTGTGGACCTCTTGTCTCTCCTTTCTGGTCTAATTAAGATTTCATTTCCAACTCTCATATTTTAGGATTTACCATTATTAGATGTTACAAAGAAAATAGAATCCAAGAGTGAAGTAGACATTGCATCAAAAAGACAGTGTTTAGAAAAGGAAAACATTCAGAGTGAGAATGATTGCATCAATGGAGGTGTTAAAAAACAAGTAAGGACTCAGTCTGGTGCTCTGCCAACTCCTGTATTAAGTAATTTCACTGGCACAAACCTTCAACAGTCTGCTCATGGAAATAGAATTACTTGTGGATTTTTTACACCAGTCAAAAGTCCTGATGAGAGATCATCAAATAATTCAGATATATTGGAGCCAAGAAAACAAGGAGTTGAGGTAAATGACAGTATTTCAAGTGAAATAGTTGATACTCCTCACCATGGGCTCAATACACCAAGGGGCATAACTCATGTAGAATTTAGTACGCAAAATATACAAAGGGGCATAACCCATGGAGAACCAAGCACACCAAATATGCCAAGGAGCGTAACCCATGGAGAACCAAGCACACCAAATATTTCAAGGGGCTTAACTTATGGAGAACAAATTACACCAAATATACCAAAAAGGAAAACACCTGGAAATACTTTGAGTCCTGGCACACCTGCTGCTGACATGAATGTTCCAGGAAATGTAAGAGCATCCAGTGTTCCTCAAGAAATACCTGGAAGACGCGGCAAGCGAAAATTTCCAGGACCAGCTGGTCGTTTACCTAAATTAGTAAGTTGTGTTGATCTTACACTCTTATTCTTATAATCTGTTGGTTTTTTCTCAAAATTCTTCAAATGAAATATTTGACATGGACTGTGCACTGTGCATAGCACAAAGTTATTTTCCAGGCAGTTGTTATGATAGGGTACTCTTTTTAAAATCTATGTTTTTGTCATTTTCAGAAACCAGGAGAAGTCATGAATAAATCTACAGCTGTTTCACCAGAATCAGAAAACAAAGGCACCACGGTACATCTAATCATTTTTTCTTATTCTAAACTAAATCTATTCATCATGCCCTGTAGGTATCAATCTTCACAATGTCAAGTTATTACGAACTTCCTCTTATACCTTGACTGCAATATCCACCTTTCTTGTATCATTGAAGTTTGTAAATGGAGCGATTTCATTGGATTGTACGCTAGCAAATACATCCAATTACGTACCTCTACAGACAGTTCAGACAATTTCATTGGTCAATCACTAAATTTATGATTTTTGTCCTAGTCATTTGATTGGTCAATCAAATCAATTCCATTAACCAATCAGATTTTATTTCTTAAAATTCTGATTATATGTTGTGAAACAGTTAGTACCTTTGCCTTGCTCTAGACTCTATAACAATTCATCATTTTCTCTTCTGCAGGATGTAATAATGTGCTCTCAGATGAATGATGATGTGTTTAATGAATCGTCATGGAAACTTCTAAAACAAGATTTAGGACCAGACGCTGAAATTATTTTAGATCAATTCTCAGTGTCTTCTAGCTTAACAATGGTGAGTTTGGTCTATTTAACACCCTAGTTTCCAATTAACCTATTTTCTCCCTGTGTCCCTACTCAATACAATTTACAAAGATTTTTTGGAGTGTGACGATATCAAATAATTGCTCTGGGGGTGTTGGGGGGAGGGGGGAAATGTTAGAAACCATAAAAACAGCTATCTGACTACATTTAACTAATGATGTATTGTAGTCCTAGGTTATCTTGTTATATTGTAACATGTAAGTGATTTGATGATGTATTGTAGGCGAGTAAGAAGACCTTACCCCAGGGTAAAATACCACTATTATTTGTGATTGTGGAGTCCCTAGATTTACAGGGAGCTGGTGGAAGTGTAGTCCTGAAAGACAAAACAGGTATTTAACATAATTCCTAGTTTAGTCCTTTGAGTGGGCCAATAACTTTCATTCCTTACTCCACTAAGCCAATTTATTTTAGAAAAGTAGGCAATATAAAACTGTGTCATATACCAGATTATATGTGATATTTCTAGGATGTCAGAGGAATTGTAAAAAGGTTTTCTAAATTGTTTAGAAAGCATCAATTATTTGTACCATTCCAATGTTTGAGTAGACATCTGTTGTTCCTGCAATTCTACTAAAACTAAGTGTTTTATGACATCTAAACTTCCAAAATATGCTTGTATCATATAAGGATCTTTGCGATTCGTGACATCATCAAACACTTAGTTTTGTAGAATTGCATGAGCCACAGACGTCTGATCAAACATTGGTGCAAATTAATGCTATCAGTGTCCCCGATGCACAAAAAGAATTTATCTTTACAATCCAATTTTTTTTGTATAGGAAGAATCAAAGGAACGTTACATCGGGATGTGATTAAAGAATATGGTGCTGATATTCAGCCTGGTACTACATTAGTTCTTAGACAGGTCAGTTATTCTCTACATTACGACAGATGTGGCCCCAGGCTATTCTAGACACCTGATACCACTTTTCATTATGAAATATTTACTCACTTATGATTGATATACTTCCTCTTGTGAAAAGTTCATTAGCTGCTACCAATTTATCACCAAAATGTTGTTTTGGATTTTTGGTTTCCTTTGTGAGACTCGGATCGTTAGTTCTATGTTTATTAATATTCACTAATATCTGAAAGGTTGTCAAGTTGGCCGTTTATTCATTATTATTAATGATTATGTATCCAGCTCCAGTTTCAATTGCGTTTCCACCTGTCGTGCAGGTAAGAGGGGCCCACAAGAGAAAAGCTTGTAGTCGTTCGGATGGGACAATAAACCGAGGTGAACAGTGAATTCAGGCTTCTCATTATTTTTTGTTTTTCTGTTTTGTAGGTTGGTGTAGTGAGCCCAACTAACCGAACTCATTATTTGAATATTACCCCTACCAATATGGTTTACCTGAACAGTAACGCCTCCAACGTCAACAGACATCTCTTTCATCATCATTCTTTAAAACATTTCATGGCAGACTTCAAACGGAAATGCAAACAGGAGCAGCTAGTACAGAATGGAAACTTGATGCTTAGTACTCCTCAAAGATGTTCTAATAGAATGATTCCAAGTGTGAATTTATCAACTCCTGTAATTTGTCAAAAGACAAGTGAACATATGCCAATGTTCGCAAGTCATGGTGTAAGAGCTTTAACTCCAAACAGTGGTGCGCGTGTAATGGGAATCTCAACTCCAAGACCATTATTAAGTTGTTATCAAAGGGCAACGACTCCAAATAGTGTCAATAGCAGCAGACTTAGTGAAAATTTTGGAGGAAACATGATTCAACAACAGACCCTCAATCAAAGGGCAACAACTCCAAATAGTGTCAATAGCAGACTTGGTGAAAGTTTTGGAGGAAACATGATTCAACGACAGACCCTCAATCAAAGGGCAACGACTCCAAATAGTGTCAATAGCAGACTTGCGGCTCCAATAAAAAGTACTCCTGTAGGAAACATAACTCCTAGGTCGACGTTGAATGTCAACCAAATAGCAACAACTCCTAACTTTAATTTCAATCAAAGGAACACAACTACAGACCATTGTCTTTCAGGCAGTTATACTAAGGAAATTCTTCCTCCTGATTTTCACAATTTGGGATTGAGGCAG
This sequence comes from Lottia gigantea, assembly GCF_000327385.1. NCBI lineage: Eukaryota > Metazoa > Mollusca > Gastropoda > Lottiidae > Lottia > Lottia gigantea. The sequence continues at coordinate 51,270 of NW_008707672.1, read as the reverse complement.
CCTTCAAATATCAGTCAACAATTGAAAGGAAACTTGATGCATGAAACTTGTGAGAATTCAAAGTTTACCGATATTAGAAATTCAAGCCATGGATACATAAACAAAACGAATTCTATAAAACCAATCACGACAGAGCAAAGTTCATCCAGTAGGATAGTGCCAACTTTTGGCAAGAAGAAAACAAATCAAGATGTCCAACTAGCTTCAAAAGTGACTCCATCTTTTCCATGCAGTGTTCAAAATAAGGAAAATTTCAGTGTCAGTAAAATTTCATCAAATATAGGGAATAATCCTGTTGTGACTCCAAAGACGTCTAAATTTAGTTTTAAATCTAAAACCCCCTCTGTGTCACCTGGTGTAAAAACTCCAGTACTGCCATGCCAAGTTCCTTGGTGCCAGAAAACAACTTCATCTAATAAGACTGATCCTGTAGACTGTGATAGTCTGTGGCAAGATGATGGTAGGTTTTCTTAAAAATTTTCCCAGAAAATTATTGGTTGTGCATTTATGATCAATAGAGGATTATCCAACAATCAGAACTTTGCCAGGACAGAGGCATTAGCCTGCTCGTTTTCGATTTCCAACTGTCGAGGGATCTTTAACGTGCACAGCCTGTAGCACACGGGGCCTCGGTTTATTGTCCCATCCGAACGACTAGACGCTTTTTCCATGTCAGCCCCTCTTACCTACATCACTGACAGGGGGAAACTGGGTTGAAAAAATCCAAAGGTATTATCTCGACCTATGCCTGGATTGAACCCTGGACCTTTAGGTTAGCGAGCAAGCGTCTAACTCACTGAGCCACCGCGGCTCCCTTATAAACAGACAAGGATGATGTTTCTAACTACAAGCTGCATCCAATCAGGGTTCTTTTTAACATTTCAATTTGTTTTTTTCAGATATCAGTGATGAGATGTTGACCCATCTAACAGAAGATATGCCTTGATTAATATACCACTTCTATTGAAAGTTATATATCTTTATATTTCAACTGGGCCTGAAAACTTGCTGTAGGCATGCTAAAAACTTGTGCTGCCAATGCCTTAAAACCTGTTTTTGATATCTATGTTATTTTTCTTATGTTCAGTCAGGAGCATATCTATACTTGAGGCAGAGGGGCATAAATTAGAGGTGACTCACTTAGATGGGATCTGAGGGCTGCCAGAGATGCCAAGAAGCCAACAATTTTGATTTTGGGGGAGGGGGGGAAGGCATGGCCCAATCCACCACTGTGTCAAGTTGTACTGTATTGTTATTATGTGCCATCAACTTGTTATTGTTTCTATAGATATATGGTGCTTGTTATTTACTTTGATTTGTAAATAAAAACATATAGATGTTATTGTTTATAGACTATATTGTTGAGGGTTCCAGTGGCAGCCCCAGTGGCCATTCAGTAGAAAAACGGTTTGCACCCCATAGGCAAAAAGGAAAATGTGTAAGGATGTCTAAGCATTAGAAGCAGAAATAGTTTTTGTTTTGGGGAGAAATTTAAAAAAAAAAAATATAGGCTTTTATGCAATTCTTTCAATAATATTACATTTTTACAAAGAAAAATGCATATTTCCAGAACAAAAATTGTAATTTTGAGTTTTTGGGGAGAGGACCTGCAGCCCTGTCTCCCCCCGTGGAGCCACCACCGATCTTATCTATTACAATCCTCTAGAGAGTCAGACTGAGTTCATATTAGATAACAGCTGATAGATCTTTATGGACATTGGTCTGATACAGCTCAATATCAAACTTCCATAAACACTAGGTCAGTAATCTTCAAGTCTGTCCTCCTCTGATCTATGAGGTTTAAATTCAAAATTTGTCATATTTTCAGATAAAGTTTAAGAAGCAGTATATAAAGGACTTGAGAAAAAAAATTATCAGCATATTCCAAAATATAAATAATAACTGTCAAGGATTGTGATATGAGTCTTGTTTCTACGTAGTGTAGCGAGGAAAAATATTAAGGCCAAAGGTCTGGGAGCCTTCTAATCTTTTCCGTAGACATGATATAATAGACATTTGTCTACATGTAGTTATGGTCTTGAAGCTTGGTATGAGTCCTACTAATTAGCAAGGAGCTAGGACAATGATAGCTTTTCTACTAAATTTTATTAATTGCATGAAGAGGCAGGATCCAGTTCAGTAATTAAGAGTAGAAAATAGCTCAAGAATAGCCTCAAAATAACTTCTATTTTAGAAAAATAATTATAAAATCATTATATATTTCTCAATCATTAACAAATCATATCAAAGAAAAATGTTAAAGACAGATTAACAAATGGAATTGTGTTATATTCTACTATTCTGAATTTCATAGGTCAGTTAAGTCTGGAACCAGCGTACGAGATCCGCACAATATTTATTTTGACAGTAATTCCCGCAATATGACGTCAATTGTTTTGATCACGTGACAAGGTCAGCTGTACGGTGTTATGGCGGCGTCGAATGTAGAAGGTGTCCAACATGAAGAAAATAGGCACACTGACAGCCCCCAGCTAAATAGAAAGGCCTTAAATGAGCTGGGGTCGGTGGAAGAAAAGGGCGTGCCTCTTAACACATCATGGACATTTTGGCTAGACAAGTAGGTGCTGATATTTAAGACGAAATTTTCCACAAATATCAGTTTTGTTTTACTTCCGTTTAAATGTCAACATTTGTTTATTTTGTTGATGAAATATTTTCGCTGTTTTTTATGTTTTATGATCTTGTCAGTTGAAAATTCTTGTTTATGAATACCTAGTGCTATCTTTCAGTGAGAGCTTGAGAGCTTGGAAATTTTGAAATAACTCGATGATTGACAACATAGTCTTGATTTCTTCTGGGAACTGACTAAGAAGAGTAAGAAAGGCCAAAAAAATTATTGCTGAGTTGTCAAAATAGGACTTTGGATTATAAAGAGAATAGAATAGATCTATAAAGCTCTTTTTTTTATATGTGTTGGGGCTATCTATGTGCATCATTCTGATTTGCTGTCAGATGTGGTTCCTGTAATATAAAATTGCATATTAACCATATATGAAGTCACTATTGAAAATCTGCTATTACTATCTAATGGCCTGTGCAAAATTATATACATTATAGAATTTTTGACAAGCTTACAATATCTAATGGCTTTTGCAATAGAAATGTGATAAAACACTAAGTTTAAGTTAAATCACAACAACTCCAAATGCCTGACTGAAAATTGAAATGATGCAAATAGATGCTATCAGACTGTATCCCTGTATGTATACAAACAGTTGTACGTTTGAGATTGTTTCAATTGATTGGACATTGATAGCATCAATTTGCACATTTTCAAGTCAGACAAAATAAAATGGAAACATTTTAGTTTTGCAATATCCTAGGTAAGAAAATAAAGGTGTCCTTTTGAAACTAACTTGTCAGCTTTGATTCTGTAGTACTGGGGTTATTGAACGTATTAATTTTTAGTTAATGAAAAAAATTTCTGTCTGTGCCAATTGCGTCCTATTGGAAACTAACCAGTCTGTTTTGATTCTGGCCGTATTACTGAGTTTACTTGATTTAGTAATAGGCCTATATAGTTTATGAAATTTTTTTAGGACAATCCGAGGAACAACGGCAGCAGAATATGAAGCCAGTCTACGTAAACTTTACACCGTTAATACAGTGGAGGTTTGTAAATTTACATCTTTGAATTCCACAACCTTTATCATACAACAATCCTTCTCAATCAGCTTCTAAAAAGCTGTATCATTTTATAATGTGACAATCTGCACAGTTCAATAAGAAATTCTCTGCAGTTTGCGGAAAGCTGAATCTATCTCTACATTCCTTAAATATTTACCTTAACGTACCTAGGACGTAAAACTCCATTCATTTCATTTCAATATTTACCTCAGAATATGTTAACCTACATCATCTCTTCAATACGTTTCAATTACGTATGCTCCATAGCCTCATACGAAGATATCCAGATAAAGCTCATCACTAAACTATTTATTGAAAAGGGGGCGTGGTTTGAAAGATGATTTATGTTCACTAAGAGACAGTGGTCAAGGGAGACGATTTATATTATGCTATTTTTGAAAGGTTGTGTAGCATAGTCCATTAAAGAATCTTTGCTTGAATGTACGATTAAATTTTCATTTTCATCAAACAAATGATGGTCATAAATTTAATAACATGGTGAAAGTCAGGGACCTAGAATATTTCATCTTTCCTCATTAATCAAGTTAACATGGCTGTAAATGGGTCTGGATAACCTGGGAAAGATCAATGCCAAGAGGTTCGGCCAATTATCCATGTGAACCTAGCTTGTTAAATTAAGGTGCAGAATGGAAGACAGGCCTATCGTTCGGTACTCGGGATCTTATCTTGATGTGGTGGTTAACATCCAGTAATAGTTGTCAAGGGAGATAATTTAAATCTTTATTTCGTACTATTATATTAGTTTTAAGACGTATGATAGGTGGTTAACATCCAGTAATAGTTGTCAAGGGAGATAATTTAAATCTTTATTTCGTACTATTATATTAGTTTTAAGACGTATGATAGGTGGTTAACATCCAGTAATAGTGGTCAAGGGAGATAATTTAAATCTTTATTTCGTACTATTATATTAGTTTTAAGACGTATGATAGGTGGTTAACATCCAGTAATAGTTGTCAAGGGAGATAATTTAAATCTTTATTTCGTACTATTATATTAGTTTTAAGACGTATGATAGGTGGTTAACATCCAGTAATAGTTGTCAAGGGAGATAATTTAAATCTTTATTTCGTACTATTATATAAGTTTTAAGACGTATGATAGGTGGTTAACATGCAGTAATAGTTGTCAAGGGAGATAATTTAAATCTTTATTTCGTACTATTTTATTAGTTTCAAGACGTATGATAGGTGGTTAACATCCAGTAATAGTTGTCAAGGGAGATAATTGAAATCTTTATTTCGTACCATTATATTAGTTTTAAGACGTATGATAGGTGGTTAACATCCAGTACTAGTGGTCAAGGGAAATAATTTATATCTTTATTTCTCACCATTTCAGGGATTTTGGAGTGTGTACAATAATATACCAGCACCTAGTATAATTAATACCAGATATAGCTACCATTTAATGAGGCATCAAATCAGACCAGTGTGGTAAGTTGAAAATAAATTTTGAAAATTGAAAGACCTTAAATCTTGTAATTTATGCATTTGGAAGAGTATTCTTTTAATATTATGACATTTTTACAATGAAATACTGCAAATTCCTCTCTCCTTTTGACACTTCAACTGGTTTCATGAAATGAAATGGAAGTCTTGTAATTCCAGGGAGGATGAGGCCAATTCTTCTGGTGGAAATTGGAGATTAAAATGTCATAAATTTAACACAGTACGTAGTTTTGGTCTTTTAAAGGGACAGGTGCAGCATTTTCGGAGTTGATTTGAACCTTGAACATATAGAAATATTCTTCAGAAATGTATGATTGTCGCATAATTACTTCAAATAGTTCACAAACTTAATATTTATTTCATTCACAAGCTTATCTTCTTTCTAAAAATTGGGGTATCCGAATGTTGAACGTTTTGTTGATATAGTCTCTGACACCAAGACATCTTCAGCTGTGGTTAGACGAAATGCGACAGGATGATTGAGTCTACTGTATTTACATAACGTAATCAACGAATATTCTAAATAAAAAGTCTCTTTAAATGATGACAAGTTGAAATAAAAATCAAACATAGATAATTATGGATACACTTGAATTTAAAGGGTGAAATTTTGACGGCAATCTGTGAACACTATTACTGATTTGATTAGCGGAACAATTCACGGTTCTGAGACTAAAGTAAGATTAACTGCAGGAATTGCTGCATCTGTCCCTTTAAGGAATACTATTTCTTAGAATGAACATAAAACAGAAAACTCAAAAATAAAGTTTTAAATTGTCCAGATGAAGATTTTATATCAGAAACATGTGATACAAGAAACAGATGAGCTGTAATTAGATAGATTCTAAAATTGAATAGTAGTTTTTGTTGTTTTAGCATCTGATGTAAGACCCATTCTCAACCATAATAAACATGGGAAGAGCGAAACCCAAAGAGACTGTCATATTACTCTACTTTTGGTAGAGTACCATAAGAAAATATTCATACTTTACATGCTTTGAATGGATAAAATTGTTAAATTTTTATTAGAACAAGGCCTAGTTAAAAAATTGTTTGATCACAATGGAAAGGAAAATATCACGTCAAGAAACAAAATTGTCATTAATTTGCATTAAACTGCGCCCTTCTCAAGTTTTTGTTTTCTATATTTTATAGGTTCAAGTATGGAAAGAGTTACTATTGGCAGCCATTGGTGAAAAATTATCAGAATGTATGGCTGAAGGTTGGTGACATTTTTTAGTCTACACTGGTCTGCCATTCCATCTGAAGGAATGGGTTGAAGGTGTTGTCATGTTGACATTTATTTGACGAAATCAGCCATACCCTATAGTAACATCATTTGGGTTCTTGCTTGTCAGTACTGTATAAACTGGTCTGCCATTTCATCCGAATCATCGCCTTCACTTTGCCATTGATTGGTCGAAATGACATCATACCCTATAGTAACATTATTTGGGTCCCTGAGCTAGTTATTTTGAGATGTCTATGGTCTATCCTTAATAGACTTAGTCTAACTAATACAACATGAACAACTTAACAAAAACGGAATCATGGTCTGAGGAGGTCCCTAGAAAATCTTGGAAAAAATAATTGATTTCATTCATTCCAACACAAATTACGGGCAAACACAAATAATATCACAAAATATCTTAGAAATGAAGTGAGGGTACCAATTAATTTTCTGGAAGGACAAATGCCCCCTGTATGCCCACTGGCACTTTGCCACGGTACTACTGTTAACACATAATTTAACACATGCACAAGGGGAGTTACTTCACCTCGAAAACCCTTTTTAAAATAGATCTCAGTCGTATTCCTCATATTTTATTTCTAATCTCTAGGTGATGAGATCACAGGAATTAGTGTGAGTTTGCGAGATCGTGATGATATTATCCAAATATGGAATTCCCAGGCCGTTCTAGCCGAACAAGCTACGGTGGTATCAAAAGTCAAGTCTCTACTACCAGATGTTACTTTCACTGCAGTATTTTATAAAGGTAAGAGTTATCTCCCTGTATTTTATTAAGTTAAGAGTTAACTCCCTGTCTTTTATAAAGGTACCGGTAAGAGTTGCCTCCCTGTATTTTATAAAGGTAAGAGTTATCTCCCTGTATTTTATTAAGTTAAGAGTTAACTCCCTGTCTTTTATAAAGGTACCGGTAAGAGTTGCCTCCCTGTTAACTTCGTGGTCAGGTGAGTTTGTTAAAACTGTTATTTTCTATTTTCAGCTTTCGTACAGCATGATGCTTTTGAAGGTATGAGATCTCATCAACATCGATGATCATAATGCTTAGATCAAAACTGTGTATTAATTTTATCATTTTTTGAAAACCATGCATATCACTATCATGATTGTATGGCCAGTATTGTGACTATCCGTGAATATTTGGCAGTATGGTCTGTATATCTTGTGTCTCAATTATCCCTGTGTGATATATCGGCTAGTGTTGGGTATCGCCAATCATGCCATGATACGATATGTATCGCGATACAAGTGTCAGGTATCACGACAAGTAATGTGATAACCTTGTAACTGTGATATTTGGTAATGTTTTTGATAGGAAAACGCGTATCGTGGCATGTCGTATATATATCCTGCAAAGCACTTCTATCAGCCTTTAAAACATTGTATTCAAACAACAAACGATACTTATTACCAATTTTTGAATTCCCATAAATATATGCCTTGTGGACAGCTCGGGAGGACCATTCATTAAAACAAGATATCTTAACTAAGGAAACCCAGGAATTCCCAAATATATGTACCTTTTTAACAGCATGTAAAGGAATGCTCATCTCAACTGAAGGTATATAAATAAAAAATGAACTGCACAGGTTGCCATAAACAATGTAGCTTTAGGCAAAGTGCTGAATAAAACAAACCCACTCAGCAGAAGAAAGAAGATTATTATTCAAATGAACAGGTTGCCCTAATCAATATACCTGTAATAAAAGGGCTGAGCAATACACATTAGGGGGTTTTGAGATCAACTCGACAAATGGCAGATGATAATTCCAGACTCCTATACTTATTATCCAATGAAATAGCAGAACTTTTTTTATATTGTGGTATATGTTTGAACTCTAATATAGGTCAGTTACCTTAAGATCGAACTTTAATATAGGTCAGTTACCTTAAGATCGAACTTTAATATAGGTCAGTTACCTTAAGATCGAACTTTAATATAGGTCAGTTATCTTAAGATCGTATAGCGTGTAACTCTGGGTAACAACATGATGCAAGTTCTGTTTTGATATACATCTATGTATCTATTTCAACTTTAATGAGTGTTAAAACAGAATGCAGTATATATGACTTACTAAGTTAATTGTACACAACGTTTCAATGATTTACAGTCATCATACAGTGAAAAGATAAAGGATTATTAGAACTATATTAGAAAGTATTTCTTATCCAGGAGAAAAGCGTTGAAAAGATGAAGATAATTTATTCTGAGAGGCCTATGCTTAAAATTTCCTAAAACTTATGGAATTCATTTGTTTTTTTAAAATAAGATAGGCCTAAATGGCAAATAATTTTACTATCCCTGTGGTTTTAAAGATGGGTATCCTTATTTTTTAGTGTCAAATTAAGCAAACTATTATCATGTATTCTTAATCATATCATTATGTTCTTTTAATTAGGAGTTTTAACCAATCATAAATATCCATGTATGTACAGTCTGGATAAACAAAAATGACTTTTTGACCTTTCTTGATCGGTCGCTCATTGTAATTCTGCTGGTAATTCTCCTCTAATTTAGCTAATTATGAATTAATTATGGACATGTGACATAAACTGGTATTTTTCCTAGTCATTAGAACACCTCTACTTTCTATTCATATAAGTATTTGCATTTTCATTTTCATAAATAAAAATAAGGGAACCCATCTTTAACTTTAATTTGATGGTATGAATGTTGAAACGCAAAAATGAAATTGTTTGTTTTAGCCAGATTTTTTTATTAGCATGTTAAAGCCAATGCCATATGATGTGTAAATATGATCTAATTCAATTTGTTAGTAGTTGTCAAGTCGTCTGCTTCTAAAGGTACAGACACACTAACAGTCTTTGTCAGCGATTTTTGTCGCCGACTTGAGTCGTATCAAGAGTTTCACCGAACAGCACAGACACACCGAGACAACAATCTCCAATCAGTCGTTTCCCACCTTGTCGATAATCAAGTGCGGAGCATGCAATAGAAAGGAAAATGAATCTGATTGGATGATGACGCCCTGTCTTGCAGCCGATAAAACTATCGGAGAAAATTATCAAATTTGTTTGATAACACGATAATCTTGTCGTAAAAGCACGGGTACTCACAAGATTTTCGAAAAATTCGAGTCAGCGACAAAACTCTCTGACCAAGACCGCTCGTGTGCCCGCACCTTTACTGAAGAGCTCAAGAATGGTTAGGACCCTTTTTTCAAACCTTTTCCGTCTCTTAGTACCCCTTAAGACGTTTTGATGAAGTTTTTACATCTCTTTAAGCTTACATTGTTTTACGTTTTATCCTAGATTTTTACCATTTTATATATCAATTTAATGAGAAAGCTTTCGATCAAATGGCTATTGCTATTTACATTGGAAAGTAAATGTTATTTTATGTGTTTAAATGTGATAATTCATTTGAATCAACCAGGAATTTCCCTTTCAAGGGAGGTTACTATGTGGAGAGATATTGGCGATAAGTTGTCTCCCTTTCTGAAGGGAAGGGAGGGGAAGTAACTTATGATTGATAAGTTTGATTGCCTCTAATCACTTCTATCCTGGGATTGTAGATATGATAATCATGAGATGAACTTGCCCCATTATGATTCCTTATCAATATCTATTACAGTTTGCGTATAAATGTATTATTATTATCATTATTATTTTTATTATTATTATTTTTTCAATTATTATTATTATTATTATCCGAGCTGTGAATGTTTTATGTAAATGATCATGAATTAAATGAATTGAAAAATATTCTTCCGATTTCTGTGTGTCGCTAGTTATTGAGAATTCTCACCACGACAAAAGACAAATTTTACTTTTGATATCTTCATAAAGCTAAGCAAACCGTCGATGAGTCCATCAAGACGTAACAAATATTCTAATGTACCCAGACAGTACCATAACACAGTCAACGTATATATGCATTTCTTTTTCTGCTGGGGTATATTTTTTAACAAGGCAGATCAGTGATTTACCAGCATTGCACCTCTCAGGAGGTTGACGCTGCCATCTAAAGCGTCGTTAATTCGGCCCTTCAGAGACACTTCTCACTTTACACTTTTTTTAGCCTCCAAGATCTGCATTATTAACAGATATGGTTCCTGAAAACTGAATAATGTTGTCGAATGAAATGCGCATACAAATGGATAACAAAGATAGTTTTTGAGTTTGATGGAATTTCATTTAAATAAATCTCCACGGATTTCAGTTTTAAATTTCCACTGTCCCCGACTCCACCTAAGAGAAATGGGAAACTTTGTGATGCCCATATTAAAGTAGAATTAATTTCTTTGTTGAGTACTTTGACGGAACTTTGGCGCTCTTGCATTTATACGGAGAGCAGGAAATGGCTATATTTGTGTCATTGCTTCGAAAATAACATCTATTAAATACTAGAACAATTTAATTATTTGCAGATACTCGGTAGTTCTTATGGAAGTGCTGTGTACGACGGTGTGCATAGTTATGACGTTAAGCGTCTTTTGTCGTACAAACAAGATGGCGTCAATACGCACAGAGACTTCAGCCTCGTTCTTCTAGTCTTTATTATTACCTCTATGGTTGTACCTAATGAAAAACCTCACTGTATTTCATACAGTTAAGAGTAACCTTCCTATTCTTTAATCCCCCCCCCCCCCATCCCCCTATATTTCATAACCGTAAGAGTTTTCTCCCTGTATTTTTTGACAGTAGAAGATATCTCCCTGTATTTTATAATTGTAAGAGTTACCCTCCCCGTATTCTATAAAGATAAGTGTTACCTCCCTCTATTTTATAAAGATTTAAGAGTTACCCCCTATGACAGTTACTTTCCTGTGTTTGGTTTTGAGTTGCCCCCCTGTAGCTACGGGTCTGCCTTGATGAGTGGACGGGGTACTGTGAAATGTTACAGAAGGACAGCGAAGACACCGGAAATGTTTTTTCTATACTTTTATTTAAAACAAACACACTTATTTGGTGATCTCTCTCCAAAATGTATTTTTTAGAATCAATGTGTCGGTTTACCACACACCAATCCCAACAAATAACGTATATCTTCCTGAACAATGAAATAGCCCGGATGTAGAGGAATGTTTTCCTTGGCTGTGGTCGTATCCCAATAATTTAAAAACCAAACAGAGTCTTTAAACTCCGCTAGCTCTGTCAATATAATATCTGTATATAGTTTACCAAAATAATCGTTTATTGAAGTTGGACACACCGTCCCATAAAATATATGCGGACCTTTGATGGCTATTTTTAGTTCTTTATTTCGCTTTAAAGCATCTCTGAGGGGAATTTTAAGTGAACGAATATGGTTCCTGAAAACTGAATAATGTTGTCGAATGAAATGCGCATACAAATGGATAACAAAGATAGTTTTTGAGTTTGATGGAATTTCATTTAAATAAATCTCCACGGATTTCAGTTTTAAATTTCCACTGTCCCCGACACCACCTAAGAGAAATGGGAAACTTTGTGGTGCCCATATTAAAGTCGAATTAATCTCTTTTTTATGGCACTCGGAATAAAAATACCATTTGTATCCTTCCACTTTTATGGTACATTTATATCTTTTGAGAAGAACCGAATACCAACTTCGAATAGTCGAATCACCGTACAGAAATAAAGTCGTATTCCTCAAACACTGATTTATGGAGTCGTCATTTAAACGATTTTCACATTTCAATGGTTTTAACTCTCTACCAGAATAATATCCAGGAGGCGTTTTTATATCCCATGTTTCTCTCACCGGAAGCCCGCTGCAATTTCTTAAATTTGCTCTAGGATTATTACCTGCAAGAAATGTGAAAAAAATAAATCCATAAATTAAAATAAATTAATAAATTAAAATAAATAAATCAATGAATATGAAATTAATTATATATTAATAAACATATGAATAAATTAAAATATATAAATTAAAATAAATGAATCAATGAATATGAAATTAATTATATATCAATAAACATGTGAATATATTAAAATATATAAATTAAAATAAATAAATTAAAATGAATAAATTAATTGAAATACATCAATCAATAAACATGTGAATAAATTAAATAAATAAATTAAAATAAATAAATTGAAATAAATTAATAAATTAAGATAAATAAATTGAAATAAATTAATAAATTAAGATAAATAAATTGAAATAAATTATTATAAATTAAAATAAATAAATTAAAATAAATAAATTGAAATAAATTAATAAATTAAGATAAATAAACTGAAATAAATTAATAAATTAAAATAAATAAATTGAAATAAATTAATAAATTAAGATAAATAAATTGAAATAAATTAATAAATTAAGATAAATAAATTGAAATAAATTATTATAAATTAAAATAAATAAATTAAAATAAATAAATTGAAATAAATTAATAAATTAAGATAAATAAATTGAAATAAATTATTATAAATTAAAATAAATAAATTAAAATAAATAAATTGAAATAAATTAATAAATTAAGATAAATAAATTGAAATAAATTATTATAAATTAAAATAAATAAATTAAAATAAATAAATTGAAATAAATTAATAAATTAAGATAAATAAATTGAAATAAATTAATAAATTAAGATAAATAAATTGAAATAAATTATTATAAATTAAAATAAATAAAATAAAATTCAAAGAAATATATGTAAATAAATGAATTAATAAGTTACGGAATAAATTCAAACGGTTAAATATAATTAAGTAAATGAGAGAAAATAAAATAAATCAATAAATCAAAATAGAAAATGAAAAAAAAAATCAAAAAAAAAAAATTCAATGAATTTAAATCAATTTTTATCCATTAATATTATCTACTGAACAATATGCATGACGCGCTTCTTCATTTCTTGGCGGGCGTTATGTCGTGATTTATTTCACGGATTGCTTTGCAGGCACGTGACTGAATTTGTTTGGGTTTATTTCTTTATGATTGAAGTTTTGAAGGGTATATGTTAATTTTCTGCATGTTATATCTGTATATATCTTTCTCTATGAAATGTATATTTATAACGAGAGAAAACATCAAAGGCGAATTGAAAATAAAATTTTACCTTTTAAGATCTTTAACTTTATTCTGGACGTAAAAGGTCGAAACGTTACGTCTCTGAAAAAGATGAATAAAAAACAAAACAGTATGAAGTTGTCTTTGTTCCTAAGAATTCCAGGGCAAATTTCTTCCGATTTAAATTTGTGACAGGTTTCCGATTTAACCCACTGACTGGACCATTTTCAAGCTTTTCGTGGTACCAATTCCACCATTGCCAAGTAACAGAAAGTAATTGGTTAAAAACAAGAGAAATTAACTCTGTATGAAGATAGTAGGCTTATTCAGGAAAAGATAACTCTGTATGAGTTCCAGTGGAGAAGCTAGGATTTCATCGACGGGGGAAAGGGGGGACACTAGGCATAGTGGGATGACAAGCTTAGGGGGTGAGAGCAAGACCGGGCCGTGTCTCGGAAGCATTGGAAGAAGGATATTTTTTTATTTTGTAATGGCCAGTGTGTGTGGAGGGGGGAGAGGGATGGAGGTAGGCATGGCCCATAAATGACCACCTAAATACGTCACTGATGAGTCCATATTTCATATCACAATGTAAATGTTCGTCACGGAAACTTATATTAGTGCGGTGAAGTGCGTTTAGTAGATAGTGCGCATAATATCCATGATTATATAGTATGCTATTCAAGTACCTACCTGTTGAAGTATTTGGCTTGAGCTCGATTTAAAGCTATCTCTGTATAATCCAGATCGTACAAGGAGACGAAATGGCTGCATGTTAAAGAATGTTGCAGTGGGCAACCACAATAAAATGGGTGATTGTAATTAATAGCGGTAAAATTACATACTACGTCATATCCGGGTATTTGGGCAAACACAGAACACATCGTTAATTCCTTGACGTTGTCCTTATTAAAATATCCCCGATAATAGAATAAAGTTTTATATTGTCTGTACCATTTAAACATGGAAGCGATTGCCTCCCTTGTATTAGGTAAAGCTCCATAAATTGTCGACTCGCCTTCCCACAAAGCATTAAAATTAGCCACGTAACTTCCGTTTTTTAAATCAGTGACGTAACCATTAACCCGAGAATATTCTCCCTTAGATTTCATCCACACTCTGACGTCATCACCGCCAATTCGTCTGCGTTTTCCACTTCCGTCGAAGAGATCGATTCTGACTTTAATGACGTCACCAACTCGAAACTGTTTTTGAGGTTCCAGTAAAACCGCCACTGAATTTGTCACACTGGCTGTTTGATTCAAATCCACAAAATCAGGATCATACAATGTCTCTAATTCAAACGGATGCATGTCGTGTTTGGGAAGGATTAATTCATTGACAAAACGACCCAAGGGTTTGAGGGTAACTTCCACTGGGTAGCAGCCGACTTTTCGATATGTTTTCTGCTTTTTACCGCTTATTTGATCATTTTGTGGCCCGGCACAGTTTTTCCGGTTTACCCTAATACAATGGGAAAATTTTTTAAGAGAAAACGTTTCTGATTCCTGAGAGACTATCTCTTCAAACAATTCTGAAGTTTTTCTGTTTTTGATGATGTTAAACGTTCGAGGACGCAGAGTTTTTGGTTTAGGCTGATTTTCTCTAATGTCTGGCGTTTTGGTGATTGATTTTGGCGAAATTGTTTTTGACACTCCCTCGATTTTATTTGTTTGTTTAGTCGGACGATCATTTGGTCGCTTTTTAAGGTCTTTTGATTTTGTCTGTTTACTATTTTTGCCTGATTCTTTGGTTTTTAATTTTGGTGATGATGATTTTGGTACTTCCTTAACTTTATTTTCTTGTTTGGTCTGATGACCTTTTGGTTGTTTTTCATTCTGGACAATGGGCAGTGCTTTGTCGAACCCTTTTGAATTCATTCGATTTTTACCTGGTTTTTTATAACTGACTGTGGACGGAGATTCTCCAGTTTTACCATCAGTGTTTAACCTTGATCTGAAATATGAAGAGTTGTGGAAAATAAAATTTGATATCACCGAGTCCAATAATTTAAAGGAATAGAACGTCTTAGAACGAACATAGAATTTAATTTCGCTCAAACTTGGCCAATAACAGTATATATCCATCAGCGGACTTATCCGGTCTCATCCGGTCTCATCCGGTCTCACCTCCATAATTCGATAAATCAACAAAATCAAGTAACTAATTATAAAACGCTGAATACATCCATTAAGCGATTTTCAAATCGTGAGACTTAGAAATCCGTTGTAATAATAAGGGGAGGTAACTCTCATACGGGGCAAAAAATCATCGCCCAATTACGCTACTGGAATGATTCCATGTAGCTATAGTCAACAAGTAGAGGGTTGGTCTTAACTTTAAAAGCACCGAATAAGCAGCAAAAAAGTAAGACGCAAAACGCTGCTTTATTTTATATCGTGAACGCATTTCAATTGTTATAATGTTATAAATATTAATACAGAACTTAAAAACACCATGTTGTTGTTACTCAGAGTTTAACGCTATACGATCTTCAGACAACTAACATATATAATTCAGCCTGCGTCCCTACTGAAGTTGGACAAGTTAAAATGTTTAAAAGAATATACATACCCAGTTAAATTATATATAGAGTTGAAATAATAAACACCAAATGAAAACACAATCAAACCAATGAATATCCTTTTCACTGTAAAGAGAAAGTAATGAAAAGTGAAAGACTATTGGTTTAACCAAGATATTGCACTGGAAACAGGTTGGTTAACTGGACCGGATAGATTGAGCGAGCGCCAGTGGACTGGTTGAACCAATTCCACGGGTACCCACCGCCTGAACAAAACATACAATATTTTACAAAAATATATAAATGAGTGAAAAAGCAACTACATATTGAAAATCTGCAAAGCTGTGCCAGCATCTTTTCTAATCTTCAGAAGTACTAGAAATGTACGAAAATCGCAAAAATATCTCAACCTAGAAACTTCATTTGATATTTCTATATATGTCTCAAGAAAAGGCGAGTCGTCATTTCAACTTTCAAACGCGAATAATTCTCAACATACATGGATTTGAAGGCTCAAATTTCAACGTTGGAACACTATCACTGATTAGCTTAGTTAAAAAATCCTGAGACTAAGGTATGGTTGTTAAAACGAATGGCGGTCATATCCCTTTAAAGTTTCTGAGAAATCATATGATATCGCCGACATTTTATAAGATTTTAAAACTATTCTATATTTGCTTTTTTTGATTTTTATTTTTTTCGCTCAGCCAATTCTTGCGAAAAGGTAGGTAAATGACAAGTTAACGTTCGCTTCCAGCAGATGCTGATATCGCAAACTAGGTATAGTTGTTAGTAGTCGCAATAGTTGCTAGTTGGATTGAAGGTAGGATTTACGACAATCGGCTAAGTATACTAAGAGTGCTTGTCACGTGTCACGTATCACGCTAGATCAGCAAGACGTAAGTAAATATCGATTCTGTCGGTTCGTCATTATGGTTTCCATAGAAATGAGATATAAAAACAATCAGAGATATTAAAATTACCTTCAGTCTTCAAAAGTTATAATGTTTTTAAGGCGGTTTAAGAAACTATGGTATTTAAAAACAATTAAATCAATCAACAATATTTAAAGGTGAATGTGTGTCGGCTTCATTAAAAAATCAATCAAAATCTCGTCCAAATTATAGCAAAATCGGGAGTAAAAGTTAGAACGTAGTGGTCTCCTCCAAGAAGAAGTATGATGAGGTGTTTCGCAAAGGGTAAGCATGTTCTGTTTCGCGCACGCTACTACTATAATGGTAAAATCATGCCTGATCAAACAAAACCTAAAGTAAACCCTTTCTCTATCATTGTACAACTTCACTAAGATTAAAAAATGATTGGGATTTTCAATTGAAATAATTGCAAAACCAATCATATTTTTAACATTTTCTACCCTTTACTCTTTTATTGATCCAACCCTTCATTATGATCTGACACCAGACGTGACGTCATGAATAAATCTGTCTTGGTATGCGAAGTTTAAAGGAAAAGAAATATGTATAGATTCAATATGTTAAAAAGATGGTTAATATAAATTTTCTGGCGCTTGATCACCATCATAATAAGTAGAAGATTTTGTGCATATGCAAAAGAATTCGTCGATTTCGTCATACTTCGACGTATAGCAGTATGTCTCAGCGTGCTATAAATCCCTCCAAAACACCAATTGAAATCTCCCCTTTTTTTCTCATACCAGTTAATCATGCATCATAATCCCTAGATTGGTTTTATCTTTCCAGAACTTACTCTACTCCCTTATCTGTTAGAATATTCTCTTATCTTTTAGAATACCCTCTTATCTCCCTTTCTATCTTTTAGAATACCCTCTTATCTCCCTTTCTATCTTAGAATATAATGGATGACTAGAAGACGTTGATATTTGATATTCTTTTTTATTAAAGGTACGGACTGTTACTCCATCCTAGTTTATATCTAGCAGATCGCTTTATTTCTGACCTTGGCCAGTGCTATACATAGGAAGATATGAACTTCCTCACTACAATGTCAAACGTTGGTTTATGCTGACCAAAACGTCATACATTTAGTTTGACAAAACCTGTGAACGAATGGTATATCAAGGTCGCACGGTCGATAATACAAGTTTTCTATAAATTTTCGAAACCCTCTCTATAAATTAATATATACGCCATGAATACACAAAGAAAAAAAAAGATTGTTCAGCGTATGCAAGCTTTAAGAGGTTTTTAAATACACCGGATAACACCGACTATATCGGTAACTAGGCCTTTATATTCAGCTCATGCAAAATATTTACTCAATAATCTCTTTCATTAAGTTATTTCATTCTCCACGCCTATAAATATAACAATCAATGAAATCAATGAATAAAGCTCATAACCGAGTAAAGAAATCTTGAGAAAGAGAAATTCGAGTCATTTAATACCTGCATGAGATATAAATTTGGTCTGGCCTTTCAATTTCAAGATTAGTAATGCTGAAACTTGTTAGGAAAGATTTGAATGAACTTTTGAAGTGATAATTACATACCACATATACAAGACAATATCTATAATATTGTGTATTAAGAGGGCTTACATTTCACTTCAAGATAACAAGGCAAGGGGGGGGGGGGGGGGGGGGGGAAGGGGGTATGGTCTTACCACTAAATATGTTACTGATGATGTTAACTTAGCATGTGGGAGTCATATTAGACTTCAAATAAGATAGTAATAATTTGCTTGATATAGTCCTTCATGGTGTTGCACATAGTGTGTATTTGTTAATGCATTATTTTGTTATGATGTTGCTTTTCTTTTTTTCAAACATGTTTATGTATACACTATATTTTTTTGTATAACTATTAATTGATGTCAGTGTGTAATATTTGTATTACTTATTAATAGTTATTATTATGTATTATCTTGTATCATGATATCATTTTGTATTATCTTGTATCATGATGTATGCTGCCCAAAAAGGCGAACAATACATTAATATCTATCTATCTGATACAGTCTTGTGTTTGCGATTGTTAGATTAAGTTGAAACTTGTTTTGGGTGTATAACCTTATTCTCTGGACCAGTGGTTTGACCGACTGACTTGACGAAAAACACTTAGTATCATATAATTGTAAAAATGGTGCACCTGTCCATTAAAGCCCGAATGAGCCTAAAATCTTATTAAAGAAAAAATCTAAGTGGGGGGAAGCTGGACGTGCGAATTTATATTTTTTTTTAATTTGTAAACAATATTTTATTCATTGGATGAAAAGGGTTGAGGTACATGTTTTCGTCGTTTTAGATATGCAATACGAATATCTACCCCAATATATCTTCTATGCTTTGAAAAACAATGTATATCTACCACAGGGCCAATCCCATTACCACCCCACCCTCCTATGACCGATTAATCTTTTTTCAACATCGTTTATTTGACAAATATTGATTTACTAGGTCAGTCGGCCGACCTTTATGTTAAGTACTGTATTTTCAACCTTACATCTTTCCATCAGTATCGGGTTACAGTAGTAATAGTATATGTAGTGTATAATTTATACGGACTATTTTAATAGGTGGGACAATATTCTAGCGTCCCAGCTCCCGTATATATATTAAGACTTCTTTTCATATATCAACTACTTTATTTGTTCTTCTTAACTAGTAGGTTAAGATTCAAATATAAATACGAGGTGTAAGATAGAAAATAACTGGAACTGTGAAACTCTTTTTCGTTCCACACATATTTATATAATCAAAATAGAAGAAGGCACTTGTTAGTTGAAGAAAACCTCTGAAATTCTTAAAGGGTTCCTTCAATTCCACTAAAACTAAGCGTTTTGTGACGTCACTATTCTCGAAGTTCTTATGTGATAAAGCATATTTTTAGTAGAATTGCAAGACTCAAAAACGTCTGACTGAAAATTGATATGGTGCTAAGTAATGCTATCAGTGTCACCGATACACATAAAAAATATAGAAACCTCTTTATAATCCCTTTAAACTGAACATGTGTGTCTGGCATTTTAAAACGTATGGTATATATAAGAATACTTATTCCACTCTTCTCCACCTCATGAATTGAAGTCCCAGTCCCATGTTCAGCACCTGTCTTGGTCCATTACTGCACATTGTGTTCTGACTTGATTTAACGGGTTTTCTTCAATCACACCCCTATCCCATTGCTTACTCTTCAAGGCGTTGCCGGTCTTCAAAATAATAAGATTTTGATACTTTGTAATAATATTCTAAACATGAATATAGGAGATATTTCCTACCTTTTTCCATCATCGATTATTTCCAATACAATTTCCTGTCGCCGTTTGTACGCGCTATAATAGTTGATATCACTATCTATTTTATGTTTGTAATACTTTACCTTTTCTATAATCATTTCATTACTACAATACAACAGAATCGCCTGTTAGATTGAGTCGTCGGGTTATTATGGAAGTCGGTTGAGGCCATATCTACTCTCGACGTTTTCTTCAAAATGGTTTGGGCCGTGTGCGTGACATGAGAAGGCGTTGAGGCAAGAAGTCGAAGAAAAAGGCAGAGAAAAATGCCAGTAAACTGCCAAAACAACAAAGGAGATATTTCTTGACACACATTGATTTGGAGATTCAATTTTTTTATGCTAAGCTGTGAACACTATTACTGATAGGGGCGATACAGGTATGTTTTTGCCCCAAAATATATCTGAATGCACCAATCAATTCGATTTTTGAAAACTTTTCTTGGATGAGAAAGCTCTCAGACGCCCAATGAGAGGCTTGTACCTACGCGCTCTGCATTTTCAATGTGAACCAATTTACCCAGACACCCAGTCTGTCTTGGGAAGCTCATGTTGCCACTGAATAAAATGGAGAGGAAGAAGGACATTTTCGTCGCCTAATAGAGGCGAGAAGAGGATAGTATATATGGCCACAACCAGCTTCCATAGACTTTGATTATAGAAAGCTCACAAAACTATGAGTTAGTCTAATTGCCCGAACAAAGCGTAGGGTTACAGTTATGATAGTATCCTGTTAAACGTCCTGTTACCTGGGATCTAAAATGCAGGAAATAAGCCTTTTATTTTTAGAATTTTCCCCCCTTGGTTACTCCTACCTTCTGATTTTTCAACCCGGTTTACCCAATCGTTCGGAATAGAAAATAAACTGAGCTACAGGCTGTGCACGATCCCTCGACAGTTGAAAATCGAAGAAGAGAAGGCTAATGCCACTGTCCTGGTACAATTACCTTCATTGCACCCTGCACAAATTTCTTCAAAAAATAAATAAAATACCAAACCATCGAATACAGCTTCATGGAATTATTTTATGACTATGCAAACACATATTACGTTGGAAAAAGAAACAGTTTATATCAGATCCCATGCGTTTATCTTCCACTTGGCATATTAATATGTTCTCTTTTCATCGTTTATAACAAAAATTAAAAATGCTGAAGACAATTATACGTGAAAAGCAATTTTTAAACATTTGAACATGACACAATTTCTAAAATACGCGAGGATTCCGTGCTAGTAGTCATTAAAGGGAGTTAATTATATTTATGAGAATCGGGCCGATGTATCGCGATTATTTTTTTCTTCCGCAATGCATCGATAAGAAGGAACGAATCGCGGTTCATCGATTCAACGGTGAATCGTTGCAGCCCTTGGCGTCGCCGGTCTTCATTAGCCCACATGGTGTAGAATAGTAGGACGTAAAACTCCATTCATTTCATTTAGAATAGATTCGAAAAAAAATCCTAAATTTTCTGAAGATTTGTACAAACAATTATAAAGCCAAACACCAAAACTAGGTAAACTGCTTAATTAACAAATAGTACTCTCCGCTTTAAATTAATCCTTTTAAAACAAATTTATTTTGATCAAATTAATATATAAATAACATGCTTTAGAAATATTTTCAGGTATAATTACGACGTTAATGATACTGAAAATCTTTTACAAAAAGGCGGTATGCCCCTATTTTAACAATGTGTTCGGACAGAACAATAAATCAATAGTATAAAATGTCATCGGATACTTTATATATAGCCAGGTTAGATAACACCTAATCCATTGTAACCGACAGAAAAAAGATTATAGATGGATAAAAATCTTCAATGTCATCTTACTTTCAGTCACACATCAAACGTTAGGCTTACGAAGTTACGGTAGGCCAATAATCGCCGTTAAGATCGCCAGGGATCAAGAATGTCTTTAGACAAGTGCACAAAGCCCATAGATTTTATTATAATATAGATCTATAACATACAAGGCAAAAGTCCACCCCATTTATAGAAGAAGTGGTAAAGGTCCATTTTGTTTCAATAGAGCTTTAAAGCACTTGGTAAAGGTCCATCCCATTTCAATAGAGCTCTAAAGTATGCGGTAAAGGTCCATCCCTTTTCGATAGAGCTATAAAGTATGCGGTAAAGGTCCATCCCATTTCGATAGAGCTCTAAAGTATGCGGTAAAGGTCCATCCCATTTCAATAGAGCTCTAAAGTATGCGGTAAAGGTCCATCCCATTTCGATAGAGCTCTAAAGTATGCGGTAAAGGTCCATCCCATTTCAATAGAGCTCTAAAGTATGCGGTAAAGGTCCATCCCATTTCGATAGAGCTCTAAAGTATGCGGTAAAGGTCCATCCCATTTCAATAGAGCTCTAAAGTATGCGATAAAGGTCCATCCCATTTCAATAGAGCTCTAAAGTATGCGGTAAAGGTCCACCCCATTTCAATAGAGCTCTAAAGTATGCGGTAAAGGACCATCCCATTTCAATAGAGCTTTAAAGTATGCGGTAAAGGTCCATCCCATTTCAATAGAGCTCTAAAGTATGCGGTAAAGGTCCACCCCATTTCAATAGAGCTTTAAAGTATGCGGTAAAGGTCCATCCCATTTCAATAGAGCTCTAAAGTATGCGGTAAAGGTCCATCCCATTTCAATAGAGCTCTAAAGTATGCGGTAAAGGTCCATCCCATTTCAATAGAGCTTTAAAGTATGCGGTAAAGGTCCATCCCATTATAATAGAGCTCTAAAGTATGCGGTAAAGGTCCATCCCATTTCAATAGAGCTTTAAAGTATGCAGTAAAGGTCCATCCCATTTCAACAGAGCTCTAAAGTATGCGGTAAAGGTCCATCCCATTTCAATAGAGCTCTAAAGTATGCGGTAAAGGTCCATCCCATTTCAATAGAGCTATAAAGTACGTTGTGAAATGCTTATGTCAGAGCAGTAATGAGCGCTATACTAAGGTAAATGATTATTCACATCTAACCGTTGGTTGGACAATTCCATTTTATCATC
The DNA here is from genome assembly GCF_000327385.1 of Lottia gigantea. Lineage (NCBI taxonomy): Eukaryota > Metazoa > Mollusca > Gastropoda > Lottiidae > Lottia > Lottia gigantea. Next base: position 28,177 of record NW_008707672.1, on the reverse strand, counting down.
ATTAGAGACTAATAACTGCTCTTTGCAGACCATATGTCACCATTCGATATATCCAATCAGGAATCTCGTATTATTTGGAGATAAAGTAAATAAGTAAGATAAAATGGCGGCCCTTATTGAATCATCGGAAACTGTTGCAGATTCGCACCAACCCCCTTGTCGATCAGTGATCCATGTGAAAATTTACAGAAAGAGACTTTCCAGTGACGCCTATCTCAATTAAAACAAGTAACAAAAAACATAAAACACTTACTATTTCGTTTTATTAATATGAACCATTTATTTGCAAATTTAAGTACAATTCCTATCAATCTTGTGGAGAACGGTCTGTGGCTCACCATCATCAACAAATTCTGTTTGTTTCGAGTCATACAGAGTACACGCCTCTCGAAATTGGGCAGTTACACATTTTTTATTCTGGGCACAAAGTTTTTTGCACATATCTACGCTTCGGATAGAAAGGAATTCGAATTGAAGAATTGGAAGACCGTAATTTCGACAGAATTCAAAAGCTCTCAACCAATCTGTACATCCCACGGTTGTGTTACATCTCCTCTCACACTCTGTTTCATTCTCACGGCCAATATAAATTCTATTGAAATTAATTGAAACTCCAGTCACCGTTGCATTCTCGAACATACAGGGGCCTGAAAAAATGTTAAATTATCAGATTAGGATCGTCACTAGGATATATACATATATATTTAAATTAGTTATAATTACTGTTTAGCTGACGAATTGTCTGCCTGAAACACAAGGCTAAATACTTTGACAGGCAACAAATATCATTCTGGGTTTCATAGACTTACATATCAATACTAATAGATAATGGTCGTTTGGGAGAATCCACTTAAAGGAGCATTCCGCAAATTTATGAAGAAGATATGTGTCCCTTAACGTATCTGAAAGTTTTAACTAAATAATCCAGTCATTAATTTTAAAAAAAAGTTCGTTATACTTTTTTGGAAACTGTTAGAAAACTACTCTACGGATTTAAGTAAAAAAAAACCTAATTGTAGAGAAATATATCTCCTACGTATTCGAAAGGTTTCAACTAATACTAGACCTGATTGACAGATCTGTTCAGCTTCCGACGAACGAATGCCCTGCAATTACCGAAAACTCAACTCAAAAGCTGTAAATATCGAGCCATTATAAAGCCAAACACCAAAACTAGGTCAATCTGCCCCATGCAATATACCAAGTTTTACTTAAACCGTTCTATCCAATAGTTTACTGCAAGTGCGAGATTTGTTAAGTTTCCGCAAATATTACGATTGAGTTATGTAATATATAATGTATAACTACTATACCTGGTCCACTTGGTCCACAATTCAAACCATTTCCCTGTAATTCAGACCCCTCTGGACACGAACAGTTATAACTACCAGGTTCATTTTGACATTTATATTCACACGATCCATTATTGGTTGCACATTCATCTATATCTGAAGAAAACAGCAGAAAGATTACTAGGGCTGTAAACAGAACCGAGAGTGGCCCGAAGTACCCTTGTCAATTCACTAATGAGGCCTTTTCTTGAACTTTGAGTCTTTTGTAACTCTATAAGATTTCCAGGTTTTCTGTAGATAAATTGACCAGACTCAAAAAAAAAAAAAAAAATTAAGAAAATAAGAAAAACTAGAGCCACACGTGGCACAGAGTGGAACTTTGCAAATGTAGCAAATTGCAAAAGACCTTGAAAAATTCAACCTTCGACGATAATTAGTTCAAGTGCAATAACAGTCTAAAGTTGAGAAATTTTCATTTTTTAGAAGATTCTAATACCGGAAATAGACGTCAGACCTCGCAAATGAAAATATCAGCAGATAGCCACGGTCAATGACCTTTGATCTTGTAAAGGAGAAGGTCTAAAAGGTCGAGATCAAGAGATATACGCCATCAAAATTTCAAATTGCACACGACTATAAAACCGGAAGTATAAATAAATAGCCAATACCAATGACGTTTGATCCTACAAAGGTCAAGGTCAACAAAGGTCAAGGTCGAAAATTGACAAATTTGAATTTCCAAAACCTGTTCCTTTTTTTGAACTATGAAGCGGAAACAATCGAAATTCTAGTGGCTCAAACATGAGATAATTGTATGCAAAGTTCCATTTTGAACAAATGTATACTTTGCGAGTTATGCTCCTGGCTAAAAATGTCAATGATGAGTAATATAACACGGATGTGCCCCGCCCACCTCAATTTTTTTGCATAGGTTAAATGATATTCAAAATGCTATGTTATGTTCCAAATGTCAAGCTTCAACATAATACAGGTCAAAAAACATAGGTCAACAAAAGTCAACAAAGGTCAAAATCGAAAAAAGAAAATATCCAAATGTAAAAAACTCGTTCCTTTATTGGAACTATAAAGCTGAAACAACTGAGCTGTTAACACAAACTGGCCAAAAGGATGAGGTAATTGTGTGTAAAGTCCCTTTTTGAACAAACGCATTCCATGCGAGTTATGCCCCTGCCTCTAAATGTATACAATTAGTAATTCAACCCGGATGTGCCACGCCCACATAAGGTTTTTTGTCATAGGTGAATTCATATTAAAATTGTCTAGTTGTATTCCAAATATCAAGGTTCTACATCAAATAGATCATAAGATATACATACACCAAGTTCAAAAAGACGCAAATATTTTAAACAAAACTCTAAAATTTGAAAATATCACGAATTTCAATTTTGCTTTAAAATAACGATTGTTATATATCTATGTAAAGGGCATGAGAAGCACATTAGGAAACCGAAAAAATTAACCCTTTAGGTTAATTAGGTCACGTGCTAGAGCAGTTGAAAGTTACGAATTTGGCTTTTTACAGTTAGATATAAAACCGGAAATACATGTCGGAGGTCAAAGGTCAAAGTATCAAATGATAGCCAAGGTCAAGTTGGAAAACAATTTAATCGGAAGTTGCAAAAAAGCAAAAGCGAAATTCAAAATTTGGCTCCAAATGTTTTTTGCGCAATCGATTGCGGAATACATTCACATCAAATTTGAGCATATCAACATCTACCCTGAGGCCCCATTTTGAGTTTGACAAAAGTGTGTTTTTTCAATATGGATTTGCTTCAAGTAGATTTGAAATTCAGACGCTTTCCTGTTTAAAAGCGGAAATGACATACAAAATTTGACTGTACCATATTATTAACATAAATGAACTTTCTATGCATTTAAAATTTCAGATCAATCGATGCAATAGTAAAACAATTTGATCGAAAAAAGTGAGCTACGAATTTTCGAATTTCGCAATTTTTCAAGTCAGAAATTACAGGTAGATTATAAAAATGAAAACCCGAAGTAAATCGAAGCAGAAATGCGCCTTCTAAAGCCGATTTTCACCACTTCCGGTTTTGCAAAAATGTTCCAATATATATTTAAGGAACACGTTGACACTACAGAAGGTCTAGAGAAGTTGAATGGTTGCTGCAACTACTGCAGTCTAAGCTCAGGAAGGTGTGTAAATTTCGAAAAAAAAAAAAAAAAAGAATTGACAATTCCCACAATATATAATAACAAAATGTAAAAATGTCTTCCATTGTCTAATTGATAATAGAGATAAGGAGATAGAACCCTTACCCTGGCAGGAAAATACCGAGCCATTCGATGTACAATCGATATCCAGACTCATTTTATATCCCTTTTTACACTGACATCGCTTGGTTTTATTATTCTCTCCTGAACACATCGCATTGGCTGGAAGTTCACCATGACAAACTAAAATGAATAAATATATAATCAGCTTATAATGTAGGTTTGAGAATGAACAATGATTAAATAGGTAAATACTGTGAGCTGCGTCATAATAATT
>NW_008707672.1:16676-18367 GCF_000327385.1 Lottia gigantea | reverse complement strand
TTTTGAAAACAATTTAGTATAGACAAATGACCCTCCAAGATATTTTGGTTGAAATAATAACATAGTCTGAACCAGATTCTTGTAATTCAACTAATAATCTTTCTAACATTGGGAGAAATAAATCTAATCGATAAACGGGTGGTCCTACTCTTTCGTGCCCCTTTTCTTTCAAAAATTTGAAATCTCTAGTGTCATCATAGCTGCTGCTTCGAGGATGGTGGTGAAGACGGAAACCATTTAACTTTAGTTTTGCTGGAGTTATTGAATTATTTAGCCATGTTTCTGTTAAACAAATGATATCACCTTCTAGCATTTTCCTGTGTTTCTGTAAATCCTCTATATGAATAGATAAACCCTGAACATTGTGTAAAATTATATTAGTATCAGTTGATATGGTCTCGTTTTCGGGTTTTAAAAAAGTATCCATTGCTCCTAATGCCGATACAATTTTTTCATCACAATATATGTTTTTGTCTGTAAAATCTTGTATTGTAAGACCCTGTAATGTTTTAACTCTGCTTAACTCAACATAGGCTTGACCAGCTTGGAATATTTTATTTTTCGAGACTCAGACCTTGTACTTTGTGAATAGTAACTGCATAGGCGAGATGTAATGGGAACTGGCGTCTAACATCGCCCTTATAGTTAACATGAGGGCTTTCATATCTCTCAATAACAATACTACCACGTGGTACATTTGGCGGAAGTGGAACACTGTCTTCATTTATTCCAACTTTAGCATTATCAAATTTTACAAAAATTTTGTCAGTTTGATTATTCTGATCAGTTTGAATGAATGTTACTTGACCAAAACTTCCATTTATCAAGCCAGTAGAAACATTTAAATTAATTACTAACAGAACTTTTGACCCTAGACGTATTTTTAAGCAAGACACTAATGGTGTATCAGTCACTTTAACACATGTGGTTTTAAGCGTCATTTTACCGGTTCTAACATCTTTTGAATAATCTAGAGCACTGATGGACACAGAATTAGGGCATTTTTCATCAATCATTCTAGAATTATAATCATCATCACTGCTCTAAATGAGCGTTTGTTTAAATATTGTAAGTGAAAATATAGCACAACTCGAAAAAACATGTGAATTATTATAGAGCTAAAAGATTATGTAGTCAGACTTATTTATGTATGACCTATAATAAGCTTAACAGACGACAATAAATGTTGTTTGCTTTCATCCCCTCAGCATAACACCAATAACCAAAAATTGCTGTATAATGTATCTTGCAGATAGAGTTCTATTAATGGTACAGACAAACAGACCAAATTCGAACTGGTTGATGTATCAAAAAGTCACTGCTCTAAATAAGTGTATGTTTTATTATCATAAGGGGAAATTTTACAAAACATTAAAAAAAAAAACTGTGAATTATTATAGAGTTGAAAGATAGTGTTAAGAGTGAAGAAGTTCCTAAAACTTCTATGTAAAGCACTGGCCAAGGTCACAAATAAAGAGATAAATGTTCAATACAAGATAAGGTGAAGTTAGCATAGTTAGTATTAAGTTAAAAAAACAACCAGTCCATAAGTCCATTTGGAGCCACTGTTTGCAGTTGGTCCATCCAGTAGCTTTCTCTCTGTAATCGTTTGGTTTTTGGTTTGATAAGATCAGAGTCAGGAATTGATTCAATAGGCATGATAAGTAGGTCTTCAATGGAATGGTCAGGTC
>NW_008707672.1:7811-9487 GCF_000327385.1 Lottia gigantea | reverse complement strand
TGTCCATTCCCTTTCAATAGAGCTATAAAGTACGTTGTTAATGTCCATTCCCTTTCAATAGAGCTATAACGTACGTTGTTAATGTCCATTTCGGTTCAATAGAGCTATAAAGTACGTTGTTAATGTCCATGCCCTTTCAATAGAGCTATAAAGTACGTTGTTAATGTCCATTCCCTTTCAATAGAGCTATAAAGTACGTTGTAAAGATCCATTTCGTTTCAATAGAGCTATAAAGTACGTTTTAAAGGTACATTTCGTTTCAATAGAGCTATAACGTACGTTGTTAATGTCCATTTTGTTTCAATAGAGCTATAACGAACGTTTTTAATGTCCATTTCGGTTCAATAGAGCTATAACGTACGTTGTTAATGTCCATTTCGTTTCAATAGAGCTATGAAGTAGTGGTAAAAGTCCAATCAGTTTTAATAGAGCTAGTTCGGGTGTTGCGTGGGGCTCACTGTTTTATTTCAAAAGAACCTAGGTATAGGTAAAGAAGCACAAGAACTATGGATATACAATTTCTGACATTGGGAAACGTTGAGTTTAAGTGACAGATTCAGCCAAATTTTGAGTGTTGATTTTGGCGTTGAATACAATATGTAAATAGTCTTCAGAAGTACTACAACTGTACGGAATTCGCATAATTCCCTTAAATAAACCCCAAACAAGAAATGCTTAAAGGTTTTGGGCATTTCCTTTGATCAACATCTAGATTATAATAAGCATATAGCGATAAAATCACGTAACGCTGCCTTAGCATTAATGAAAATAAAACAAAACTAGAGCTGTGAACAGCACTGAGCGTGGCCCGTAATACTTTTCCTCTTGACTTTTTTGAACTTCAAACCCTCTCAAGCCCGATGTTGACTCGACCACTTTTAGTAAAGAGCCAAGCTAAATGAAATGTTTTGTGAAAGGGTAAATTCAATCTTGTATCAATATAACTTATCGTATGGTTATTTTAATAGCTTCATGGTAGCTATAATATACAGGTATGTGTGAAATGTGAACATTATTAGGTGAAGACGGAAACCATTTAACTTTAGTTTTGCTGGAGTTATTGAATTTTTTAGCCATGTTTCTGTTAAACAAATGATATCACCTTGTAGCATTTTCCTGTGTTTCTGTAAATCCTCTATATAAATAGATAAACCCTGAACATTGTGTAAAATATTATATTAGTATCAGTTGATATGGTCTCGTTTTCGGGTTTTAAAAAAGTATCCATTGCTCCTAATGCCGATACAATTTTTTCATCACAATATATGTTTTTTCCGTAAAATCTTGTATTGTAAGACCCTGTAATGTTTTAACTCTGCTTAACGCAACATAAGCTTGACCAGCTTGGAATATTTTATTTTTCGAGACTCAGACCTTGTACTTTGTGAATAGTAACTGCATAGGCGAGATGTAATGGGAACTGGCGTCTAACATCGCCCTTATAGTTAACATGAGGGCTTTTATATCTCTCAATAACAATACTACCACGTGGTACATTTGGCGGAAGTGGAACACTGTCTTCATTTATTCCAACTTTAGCATTATCAAATTTTACAAAAATTTTGTCAGTTTGATTATTCTGATCAGTTTGAATGAATGTTACTTGACCAAAACTTCCATTTATCAAGCCAGTAGAAACATTTAAATTAATTACTAACAGAACTTTTGACCCTACA
>NW_008707672.1:1562-3224 GCF_000327385.1 Lottia gigantea | reverse complement strand
TTGCTCAACCTAAAATTCCCAACATTCCGTATACCTTTTCAAAATGACAAGAATATATTCATCTTCAGAATGTCATGTAGAAATAAAGAGGTACGTTTATTGAATAGTTCAGGATAGTTTGAACATAGCAACAACACAATAGAAGAATTACAGTCTGAGTTTGGTGCTGCATGGCATTGGACCCACAGAACATCGTAAACATATTTGTGCAAATGTACGAAGTTTTACGAAATTTATAAATATTAACAAGAAATATTCCTCCAAAATAGATCTCAAAGGTACAGGAAGTCCATCGACAGATTCGCCATATTCTGGTATCAAACGTATCTTGGTCAGAAACGGGACTTTTTGTGCCCAACTAATCAGTAATAGTGTCCACAGCTTACCGCCGAAATTTGAGCCTTCTTAGCCATGTGTAAATGTTTCATAAACTTGATAAATCAATATTTATTGTGCAGCGATGTCATTAGTGTTTTCTATTACGGACTTATCAAAACTTGCATCTTTGGGATACCCAAATTTTCTGAATTAGGATAAGCTTGTGAATATATAAAATATATAAAAAGTGAAATTCCTAGTTTGAGGTATTTTTGTATGGAAGTATAACGTTGCCAAAATTGTCGAGTGTGTTGCAGCTTTAAAATTTCAACTAAATTTGTTAAATGTTATCTGCGTTCGTGTGGAATTTTTATTGGATTTTAGACAATACTTAAAGTTGCAACACAATCCATTCAGTTCTCATTGTTCTGAAGATTATTTGCATTTATTCAAGGTCCAAATCAACTCCCAAAAGATGGTGAAGAAAAATAGTACATATTTCATTTTGCTGTGTCTTGAAGATAGAACGATTTTATCGAAAGGTTCGTTAAGTATTGTGTTAGTGCCTGTTATCTACATAAACTTAAATCGCTTTAAATTGAGAGTGTTCAAAATGACAGATGCCAGATCAAGATTCAACAGGTGAGACTTTGTCACTTCATACATCAACATCAATTGAGAGTATTCAAAATGACAGATGTCAGATCAAGATTCAACAGGTGGAACTTTGACACTTCATACATCAACATCAATTGAGAGTATTCAAAATGACAGATGCCAGATCAAGATTCAACAGGTGAGACTTTGACACTTTACACATCAACACTCAATGGAACCAATCCAACTACTAACCACTACGACTACCAACAAATATTCATAGTTTGCGATATTCACTATATTTTGGCAATCAATTTAGAAAAAAGTCTAATTCTTAGTAGAGTAGATCTTACTAAACTACAAATTATATACAATATTACATTAAAGGGATAGACCGGTTTATTTTCAACGTGAAGAATAACGCTAATTATGCGTGATCTAAACCCTTTATAATATATAGTTTCTATAAATTTACCTGGCCACTGAGGAATTGCTAAAACGTCAAATTTGCAATTTCCTTTCATAATTGATACGAGGCCGGTGTTTTCTCGTGAAAGGTTTCCTGTCGTCTGGGAAATGAATACGAACAAGCGCAGAAGGTTTTGTTTATAAATGACGAATTTTCGATCAGAAATATAAAGATAGCTTGCCAGGCAAGGTAATATACGCCCACTAGAGCTATAAAGTACGTTGTTAATGTCCATTTCGGTTCAATAGAGCTATAACGTACGTGGTTAATGTCCATTT
>NW_008707672.1:0-1512 GCF_000327385.1 Lottia gigantea | reverse complement strand
GGTGAAGAAAAATAGTACATATTTGATTTTGCTGTTTCTTGAAGATAGAACGATTTTATCGAAAGGTTCGTTAACCCTTGTGCTAGCACGTCGTTTTAATAACATTGGATAGAACCTGGGGTATTTGGGAACCCCTAATATATAATGGAAATTTTGAACAAAAGAACTTGAAATATATTCCCAGGTGTGGCAAATAATACTTTATAAAGACTCCTTGTTGACCAAATCAATTATTCAAGATGATAGTTATATCGATATGCGAAAGTCATCCTGTCTTCAAGCCAAACCTATAATCTAGAATATTACATAAGGGTCGGGTTGTGATCTAGGGATGAGCAGAGTGCATCTGTTTTGATTCAATTATTGACCAATTGGTCAAGATTTCAAAAGTAGCTGGCTTAACTTGATATGGTTATAACATTTATTGATAATTTGAACATTATGTGTAAAAAACTCAAATTTGACCTACTGGGGTACTTCAGAACCCCCGAGATTCAATAGGTGTTATAGTCAATTTTTAACCCAAATGGCCCCAAAATTAGTTGAAATATCCCTTACAAAGTGGTCAAAATGGTACCAAATAATTTTTTATTTCATTGAACAACTTTAACAATAAATAATATATTAATGTTTTGACAGTATGTTGTTTGTATTTCGGTGCCGAAATAGGTGTAGAGGATTGGATCAGGGACCAATAAGGTAGAGGTGTTTTGGTCGTATCACGGCATATCCTGTCGGGAAAAAATATCAAGAGTTGTTGGCATATTATTAGTGCAGCAAGGTAATTTCACCAGTCTCAACTGACCTGTATTTATATTGAACAGATCTCATCTTGGTAAAATATTATGTACTCTTCATATTGAATATATCCATAAATTTATTTAATAATTTGAATTAATTTGTATGTATAACAGATTAACCTTAATCTTTGAAATGATGCACTGTGTCAATGTTTATTATCGATCAAATGTTGTTAAGATTTGTTAATAGTTTCCGTATTGTACAATACAATTTTTACAGGTGTATTGAAACTCGACCCCACTTTCAACCAATTCTATATATTACTTGGCTGTCATGGAAAAATTTGACTTGGTTTAAACAGTATTTATTTCAAAACCAATATACACATCATCACCTCAATAAGCTATAAACTATTGTCTTTTTTCTTTCATTAATCATCACATAAGTTACAAACTATTATTATTAGTCTTTGATAATCACTCAGATAAGCTACTAATTATAATTAATTATCAAAGTTAGAATATTTTTTAAACTAGGGACATTTTTAATTTTGGGGGTGGAGGATCATTTCGACCAATGATTTTGGTTGAAATCAAAGAGTAATTTTAGGGGCCATTTTGACTATTGTATTTGGGGTCATTTCGACTAATTTTGACTTTTGGGGCCATTTTGACATGGGGACATTTCGGTTTAGTGCCAAATTGACTTTAACCTAAGATAACTAGCTTTAGGAGTACATTACAATTCAATTTTATTCACTGAAATCCAGTT
>NW_008707671.1:0-1144 GCF_000327385.1 Lottia gigantea | reverse complement strand
CTTTGAATAACAGATAAATAATAATTCATAGGAACAAAAATAATTTCTATATTGCTTCAGGAAATATGTCATGAGAAGTTTCCAAACAGAATCTTCGGGTGATTGTATATACCTCGATAACCAAGCTAACCTAAATGCAGATTCTTTCAATTTGATGCTATGCAAATTGAGGCCACCATTGTCATAAGGACCATACAGAGTCCCAGCCTTAATCAATGGTGGTTTCCCATCCCACAAAAACAAACGAATAGCATTTTGAATCTTCAATAGAGCCCAATTAGGAATATTAATGACTCTTAGGCTGTACCAAATAACAGATAAACAAAACGTATTTATGACAATAGCTTTACCCTTAAGACTCAAACGTCTCTGCCGGCACATATTAAGAACTTTTGAAATTTTTGAAACTTTGCTCTCCAAATTAAGCTTTTCGCAAAGCTTCTGGTCAGCACCAAGATAAATACCAAGGAATCTCGAGGCTCCAGAAACAATTCTAACTGGTAAAACAATATCAGCATCAAGCATGGCACCGCCAAAAAGCATAAGCTCAGACTTCTCAGCATTTATCTTGGCACCAGAAGCTGAGCAGTACAGATCCACCGTTGACATGGATACAAACACAGAATTCAAATCCAAAAGGGTAATCAGCATGTTGGTACAAAACAGAATGAATATTACTGCCAGGGATATGTAAACCCCTTATATCATGTTTGGATTTTAGGAGAAGATTCAAAGGCTCAGATGTCAAAACTTACCACAAAGCCGAAATTGGACAACCTTGTCTAACAGAGCGTTTTATTGAAACATGTCCATTTATCTTAAGACAGCTTCGTATGTCTTTGTACAAAAGTCTTATATTACTAACAAATTTTTCACCAAAGCCGAAAACACGAAGTAACTCAAAGAGATATTGATGAGAAACCCTATCAAAAGCTTTCTCTGCATCTAATTTCAAGACATACAGTGGAAGCTTCTCATCTTAAGCATAATCAAAAATATTTCTTAGGCACATTACGTTGCTAGCAATGTCACGACCTGAAATACAAGAAGTCTGATCATTGGAAATAATACTCCCCAAAACAGTTTTCAGACGTAATGCTAAACAACGAGAAAAGATCTTATAATCAACATCAACAAGCTGATG
>NW_008707670.1:0-1145 GCF_000327385.1 Lottia gigantea | reverse complement strand
TAATTAAAGAATAGAATGAATGAATAAATGAATGAATTACTTAATTAAAGAATAGAATGAATAAATGAACAAATTACTTAATTAAAGAATAGAATGAATAAATGGACGAATTACTTAATTAAAGAATAGAATGAATAAATGAACGAATTCATTAATCTAATAGAAAAGAATAGAATGAATAAATTAATTAAATAATAGAATGAATAAATGAATGAATGAAGTGATTAATCGAAGAATAGAATGAATAAATTAATTAAAGAATATAATGAATAAATGAATGAATTCCTTAATTAAAGAACAGAAATAATAAATTAACGAATTGATTAATCAAATAATAGAATGAATAAATGAATGAATGAAGTGATTAATCGAAGAATAGAATGAATAAATTAATTAAAGAATATAATGAATAAATGAATGAATTCCTTAATTAAAGAACAGAAATAATAAATTAACGAATTGATTAATCAAATAATAGAATGAATAAATGAACTAATTGATTAAAGAATATAATGAATGAATTACTTAATTAAAGAATAGAATGAATAAGGGAATGAATGAAATAGATGAATTTATTTAATGATGTGTATATAAGAATGAATGAATAAATGTATATTAATAAAAAAGATAGATGAATGAATGAGTGAAAGAGTGAATATTTTGATTAAAATATAGGCATGAGTGAATGAGTAAATGATTGAATAAATATATGAATGAATGAATTGTTAAACTAACTATTCAAGGGTCATTTTCAATTTCATTTTTCATTCTATTTCATTTTCAATTCTATTTCATTTTCAATTCTATTTCATTTTCAATTTAATTTCATTTTCAATTTAATTTCATTTTATTTCATTATATTTCATTTTATTTCATTATATTTCATTTTATTTCATTATATTTCATTATATTTCATTATATTTCATTATATTTCATTTTATTTCATTATATTTCATTATATTTCATTATATTTCATTATATTTCATTATATTTCATTATATTTCATTTTATTTCATTTTATTTCATTATATTTCATTTTATTTCATTATATTTCATTATATTTCATTATATTTCATTATATTTCATTATATTTCATTTTATTTCATTATATTTCATTATATTTCATTATATTTCATTATATTTCA
>NW_008707669.1:0-1145 GCF_000327385.1 Lottia gigantea | reverse complement strand
TCAAATCAAAGCTAAAACATACAACAGATATCAAAAATATTTACCCCATTGAACACTTCATCGCATCACCCTTCCTTAATCGTATCAAAGCTAAAACATACAACAGATATCAAAAATATTTACCCCATTGAACACTTCATCGCATCGCCCTTCCTTAGTCGTATCAAAGCTAAGACATACAACAGATATCAAAAATATTTACCCCATTGAACACTTCATCGCATCACCCTTCCTTAGTCAAATCAAAGCTAAAACATACAACAGGTATCAAGAATATTTACCCTATTGAACACTTCATCGCATCGCCCTCCCTTAATCGTATCAAAGCTAAAACATACAACAGATATCAAGATTATTTACCCCATTGAACACTTCATTGCATCGCCCTCCCTTAATCGTATCAAAGGCCAAACATACAACAGGTATCAAAAATATTTTCCCTATTGAACACTTCATCGCATCGCCCTTCCTTAGTCAAATCAAAGCTAAAACATACAACAGATATCAAAAATATTTACCCCATTGAACACTTCATCGCATCGCCCTTCCTTAGTCAAATCAAAGCTAAAACATACAACAGATATCAAAAATATTTTCCCCATTGAACACTTCATCGCATCGCCCTTCCTTAGTCAAATCAAAGCTAAAACATACAACAGATATCAAAATTATTTACCCTATTGAACACTTCATCGCATCGCCCTTCCTTAGTCAAATCAAAGCTAAAACATACAACAGATATCAAAAATATTTTCCCCATTGAACACTTCATCGCATCGCCCTTCCTTAGTCAAATCAAAGGTAAAACATACAACAGATATCAAAATTATTTACCCCATTGAACACTTCATCGCATCACCCTTCCTTAGTCGTATCAAAGCTAAAACATACAACAGATATCAAGATTATTTACCCTATTGAACACTTCATCGCATCGCCCTTCCTTAGTCGTATCAAAGGCCAAACATTCAACAGATATAAAAAATATTTACCCCATTGAACACTTCATCGCATCGCCCTTCCTTAATCGTATCAAAGCTAAAACATACAACAGATATCAAAAATATTTTCCCCATTGAACACTTCATCGCATCGCCCTTCCTTAGTCAAATCAAAGGTAAAACATACAACAGATTCAAAATATT
>NW_008707668.1:3907-9540 GCF_000327385.1 Lottia gigantea | reverse complement strand
CATGGATTCTTTTGATTTTTATTTTGTATGTCAATGTTGTTATGAAGATGATCCCTATTGATTTTCATGATGATCTATCGATTTTCATGATGATCGGATAATTTTTCACCGAAATATCGTGTCTGACCTGACGTTTTACTCTATTAGCTATATTGTGCAACTCGTGCTCACTCTACAGGCTACAATTGTTTACAGATTCTTTTGATTTTTATTTTGTATGTCAATGTCATTATGAAGATGATCCCTATCGATTTTCGCGATGATCGGATAATATTTCACCGAAATATTGTGTCTGACTTGACGTTTCACTCTATTAGCTATGTTGTGCAACTCTGGAGTCACTAAAGACTGTTTAATCATTTCTGGCAGCTGCCAGTGGGCGTATGTTACCTTGCCTGGCAAGCTATCTTTTCACTTAGCTGATTACACAGAAAACAAACATGCATGTGGGTGGAAACTAGGGCAGATATTTGAATTCTGTTCTTTTTTTTCATATTAAGTATTGTTGAGATTGCCAAACTGGATTTTTATGTGCCTACATGAGCGGATTATATTGGTGTCAACCATGTTGGTCAGTCTACAATTGTTCGTAAACATTCTACGAGGCACGGATTTTGACGAAATTTGATTAAATTGTTTATTTTAATGGTATATCCAAAAGATGAACCCTATCGAAAATCAAAGGACTTGAAAAATATAGAATCAAAGAATTCAAATGCGTTCAATTTTTAGCTTGTAAACACATTTCTCAACAGATTTTAAAAATTGTAACTTAATGAAATTGTTTATTATCACCCAAGGATGACGCAAAATCGAAAAATATTATATGGGTTTATGCACTTCTTTTTGAAAACACTTCCAATTGTTTTGTTTGTAATCACTCAAGAAGGTACAATTGTGGATGGATTCAGACGAAACTCCTAGGATGAACAATATTAAAAAACAGTAAAAATCAGAAAATATTTAATACGAGTTATTATTCTTGTTGGATGGTATTTGATGTCAAGTTTTATTTTTTCTTCTATTTGTTTGTCAACATTTCTTGTAAACAGGATAAAGACTTTATTATTTTATCTGATTTAAATGAAAATTGGTGTGATCATTTATATTGTTGAGATCTTGGACTAGTTTGAATTTGATTTTTTTTTGTTGTTTAAAAGTTTTTGAGTTATTGCCCTTGATTTAGTCAAAACTTTGATCCGATTTTAATGAAATTTGGTGTGATCATTTATCATGATTAGGTCTTGGTCATTACAAATTGACGACTTTTTCGTTAAACGGATATTGAGTTATCAGTTTATTTGTTTTGGAGGCACAATAGAGACTTTAATTTTAGATTGATATTAATGAAATATGGTGTGATAATATAACAGTTTTAAGTTATTGCACTTGACCTAGGAAAAACTTATCAAAATTGTTAAGTTTCTACTATAAAACGAAAATTTTCAAAGAATTTGGATGAAAATTGGTCTGATTATTTATGAGATATTGGATAATTACAAATTTGATTTTCGGTGAAGTGTTTTTGGTTTATTGCCCTTGACTTGGTAAAAAAAACATGTCAAAATTTGTTTTTCAGCACAATAGAAGCTACAATTTTAAATCGATTGCAACTTGGGGTGATGATCATTGGAATTGAAGTTCTTGGTAAGGAAATGATTGTTTTTGCAATGCACATTTGCTGAGTTTTGAATCTTGACAGATTAATCATTATGATTTATGCTGCTCTTAATTGAATCTAACTATTAAATACATCTGATGTGTGGTTGTTTGGTCATCCTCGAATTAGGTAATAGTAGGATGTTCTAATTAAGTATTATTGCCCTAGATTTGATGATAACTTTGTCATTATGAACATTTTTAAGGGGCATTTCGCTTTTTTTGTAAAACAATTTCATTACGGTATCAAAAACATCGTAAATTATACCTGAAAATATTCTAAAATATGCTAATTTTATCTATGTATCTACTTGATCAAACTGAATTTGTTTTAAAAGGGTTAATTTAAAACTGAGCATAATAATTGTTAATTAAGCAGTTTGACCTAGTTTCGGTGATTTTATAATGGCTCGTTATATTCAGTTAAAATCCTTAAAAAATATAAGGGAGACATATTTCTCTACAATTACCAGTATGCATTTATTTTATTCAAATCCATTCAGTAGTTTTCTAACAGCTTGCAAAAGGATTAACAAACTTTAAAAGTTTATGTAAACTTTTAAGTAAAGTTTTGGTGTTAAAAAGTTAAACCCTGGATTTTTTCAGTTATAATTTTCAGATATGTTATGGGATACATTTCTTTAGATTTGGTTTATGTTTCTATGTCTGGCAAGCTATCTTTGCCAAGGATAACAACTATGTAAACTAGGATCCTTTTTACAAGCTAGTTTTTGGATAATAAATGATTAAAGTGGAAAGATTAAGATTGGATTATTGAACATATGAATGAAATGAATGAATGAAACAGACAAGCAGGTTATTGTATCAAAGGCTCAATATCTGACTTGTGAACACAAGTTTGATAAAGCGAATACCACCAAACATGGTGACAAGAGTAACGGTCTACTGTACGAAAGGTTGAATGATGTCGGAGTAGTACACACTTGATTTACGACTTCTGGCAACAGGCTACTGTATCAAAGGTTCAATGATGTCGGACTCTTAATCACTTGATAAATCCAGATTGATTGCCACTGACTACTGCATCAAAGGTTCAATGATGTTGGACTTTTAATCACTGGGTAAATCCAGATTGATTGCCACTGGCTACTGCATCAAAGGTTCAATGATATCAAACTCTTAAATATAAATCTAGACTTATGGCAACTGGCTTCTGTATCAAAGGTTCAATGTTGTCGGACTCATAAAAAAACTTGATATATCAATTATTGACACCTGCTTTAATTGAATTAAAATGTTTATTTTCAGCCGTCATGTCTGCGGGAACTCTATAGCTGTTTTTACTATTGGGTTTGACATACACCACACACACACACAGTTAGATGATCAACGTAGCACGGTCAGTATACAAAGTTTTTATACGCCCACCTGAAAATGTGGAATTTATATTGTTGTTGCCCCTGGACGTCAGTCCGTCCGTTCACAATTCTTGTAGGTATGATAGAGGCTACAGTTTTTTATCTGATCCTGATGAAACTTGGTTTGCATGTATATATTGATGAGATCTCAGTCAAGTTCAAAATTGTAATAAACGGATGAATTGTTACAGAGTTATTGCCCTTGACTTAGTAAAAACGTGTCAAATTTGGCTTATAGGCGCGATAGAGACTACAGTTTTTATCTGATGTTGATGAAACTAGATATTCATTTAATATATTGATGAGATCTCAATCAAGTTAGAAATTGGTAATATTCGGATGATGAACAGTTTCAGAGTTATTGCCCTTGTGTGCAAAGCGATGAGACATTATTCATGTTTGAATTTGATAACTTGATGAACTGTTTCAGGTTTTTGCCTTGAGTTATAGATGATATTAAGATTAATTGAAAATTCATTATTAAGCCACTAAAGATTTTGTTATCATTTCTGACACTGGTAGTGGGCGTATGTCACCTTGCCTGGCAAGCTATCTTATAAATTCCACTTTGGCGTCACAAATATCTATCAGTCTGTGAAAACCCGAGAGGGGGCAAAATCTGAGTTAACTTTTCTAGAGGCATTTTTCGTCAGGAATCTGAATCTGGGAGGTAAAGTGCCGGGTCAGGGGGCGTTTTTCAATTATTCAAGGTCAAAGGTCACAAAAGGTGAAATAACGCAAAAAAACATTAAAAATTGAGAATTTAACTACAAAATGTGTACAAATTCATTGATATCATCTAGAAATTGGCGAAAGCCCATTAGTGTGAATTGGCACTATCTATAAGTCCCAATTCTTTGGAGCAATCCAGGTCAAAGGTCACTAAACGTCAAAATAGGTCAAAATAGAAAGACGGATCTCATTGATCATGTCATAAGCAATATCAAGTAGTTGTTAAAACTCCTATCGAAATAAATCATTTACTAGTACATGTACATGCATGAAACAAATTTAAATAACAATTTGAAAATCTCTGAATCACAGTAGGCCTAATTCGTCTAAAACGCCGTCGGCGAAGTGTTCAATCGATAATCCTTCAGGCTCACCGTCAATCACGACGTCTTTAGAGTCTTCAATATTAAGAAAAGAATGGTTTTGGTTTTGACCAAGAAGGCATGTCGAACACAAAATGGTGTTACAGTCTTCACAGAAACATTTCAGCTCCTCCTTATGATGTTTGGAGCAGTAATCTGTATCTCCTGTTCTGTTTGTTGAACTCTTTGATGGAGCAGATAGATAAAAATTTGTTGAAAACTTCCTCAACCCGCCATCATGAATTTTGCTGATTTTGTTACATATTTGATAGCGTTGCAGCTACCCGCCAAATTGGAACTAGCCAGGTCTTCCAGACACTTCCTACAAAATGTATGATGAAAATCCAATAATTTAGGTTCCTGGAATGGTCCAAGACATACAGCACATTCAAACTCTTCTACATTTCCATCCATTTTGATTTTGCTGAATGCTGAACAATTCAATAATCTTTATGATATAATCGAATCTCTTATGTCATGTTTTTATAAACCCGAAAACTGAACAACGTAATAAATATGATTTGAAGACCAGTTAACAATCCACCATAGTTTCCCTTGACAACTAAAAAACAGTTTAAAGTTTAAAGATCTCCAATCCTATGGTAATAGTAATATAAAGTGTCTCCAGCATTTCTAGATTTATACCTCCAGTTTCTAAAAAGGGAGAGATGTGCCATTGTAGAGAGTTGATGTTAGTCTTGAAAATATGAAAATAGTCTTCAGAAGTACTAGAAATGTACGAAAATTGCATATTTCCTTCAGAAATACCTTGTTAGTTTTACTCACTTTATCTACATATGTCTTTTCTATATATCACAGAATATAATCTTAAAATGATGAGTCATCATTTTGGCATTCAAACGCTGAATTGAATTGGACACACATGGAATTGAAGGCGCATCTGTCCCTTTAATGAAGTAAAATTTGTAGAATTTCAAAATATTCGAGAGGTAGACTAATAAATCATGCCAATGATGTTAGTTTCTTAAAATTATAAAAACCACCGAGAGTTGCCTTATATTTCTAGATTTAGTGGATCATTCTCCTGAAAATGTTTTGAAACTTTGAATTTATTTTGTATTTGAACATGTAATTATTTATGTTTGTGATCAAGTAAGACTAGAATTGTATTAGCTAAATAGATGGTGTTCTAAATATAAGCATATTATTATTTTAATTTATTGTAATGTTCACAATGTCAAGCTATTACAAACTTCATCTTCACAATATCAAGCTATTACAAACTACATATTCACAATGTCAAGCTATTACAAACTTCATCTTCACAATATCAAGCTATTACAAACTACATGTTCAAAATGTCAAGCTATTACAAACTTCATCTTCACAATTTCAAGCTAGGTGTAAACAGATAGAGCTTCACTACATGGAATTAAAGTGCTTATGGTGTGGCACAGAAGTTCGCAAGGCAAGTGTACTTTAATGCATAATGCTATTCTTATCCTTGACCATTTAGACTCATCGATCCTTTGCCTGGCTA
>NW_008707668.1:0-1256 GCF_000327385.1 Lottia gigantea | reverse complement strand
ATCATTCAGAGTGACCTTTGAAATTGATTGTCCAATGTTATTCACATTTGATATACATAATTAAAGAGGTAGTTTTCAAGATTTTCATTACCAGGTTACTTTTAGATAGCTTTAATGTTATAGAATTAACAGAAAGATTTTTTTTTTGCTTATAACTTCCAGATGAGGCAATGGATTCCTCTAGTCTTTGTTAAAGTATTTATTACTGTTTGCACATAACTTCCCAAAGCTACTTTTAAAATAAGAATCTTGACTTTTAGGGTTCCAAGAACAAAGGAGCTGGTCTTTAGCTTCAACAGGACATTACATTTGGAGGTCAATACGGTTATGGTGGAGCACAAAATAATGTCCTAAAGGCGACTCTTGGAACGAAGCCAGGTAAAGTGATTTTAATAGCTATCATGGATATGATGTTGCTATACAAGTCATTATAAACACACTGTAAATATTACATTTAGCAACATAATATTATTTTTTGGAAAACCTTACAACACAAACCCAAATTTTATATGCGTACTTACATTCACCTTTGTATGTAATCATAAGATTCTACTAGCTGGTCTTCGGCCAGATCTATTGAAATTGATCTCATGACCACCATTGTTTGAACTTAACTACACAAGCCGCCTGTAAAGTTTCCGAAGCTCTAATTTTTTATTTATTTATTTTTTTATTTATGTATTTATTACAAAGCATTTATAAAGCGCTTATCTAATAAAAATTACTCTAAGCGCTGAACAAAAGTTAAAGCCCAATGCACACAATAAAATAGAATAATACAATATATAAATAAAACAAGTGGATAAAGAAAAACAATTTCAAGACCGATAATTGTTACATATTGACATCTACTAAAAAAAAAGAAAAAAAATGAATTAATAAAACGGCAATTAAACGGGAAAACTCATTGATAAAATCAAAATTTGATATATTTAATATATCTTTATAAAAATAGTAAAGCCAGAGATAAAACCTTAATCATTTAAACAAAAAAACATAATCACAGTCATTCAAAGGAATACGCTTGTTACTGAGTAACAGACTGCTCCATAGAATCCATCAACTGTTTGGATTTATGTATTTGTTGAATTATTTCATATGTGCCATATCAAAGAATTAAGTTGTATATTTTTAATTTTACATTATACAGAAGTCAAGTGCTTATGGTGTGGCACAGAAGCTCGCAAGGCAAGTTTGTTTTAGAAATATTTAATCTGTAATTTTAAACCATTTTGATATTCTTAATTGAAATATCT
>NW_008707667.1:0-1145 GCF_000327385.1 Lottia gigantea | reverse complement strand
GTTAGTTGACCATTTGGGATTCTATGAAAATAACTTGAGGTTAGAAAGGGAATGTACAGCGAATGTAACAGGAGGAAACTGTATATGCTAGCGTGAAATGTGGGGATCAAATTATGCAAATAAGTCAAACTTGGTTTGGGGATATATAAAGTAAGATGAAAGTTATGATAAAAAATGCAAAAATATATATTTAGGTGATAAATATTGCTAACAATGATGTAAACCATTATAACAATTATAACAAAAACTTGCGCAATTGACACGAACAGGTTTTCGAAGTATTATCCTTTTCAAGTGTCGGGGAATGGTTGGGTCCTTAATATAGTCTTCAAGAGTACCTGAACTATACTACAATTGCATAATTTCTTTAAAATAGGACTAGGAATCCATATTTGGCTCACAACCGTAGCGATGGCCTTTGATATCAATCAATGATTGTATTCATTATTAATTCGCATGAAGAATATTATCTTCACAATTTCAATCCATTACGAACCTCGTGTTAAACAGTGGCGGTTTACGTCCGGGGGGGGGGGGGGTGGCGAAATATCTGAGGTTGCCTGGATTTCTAACCTAGTTATGGGATTTTTGCTCGAAAAACTTACTTTTGGGGCTGCCCCCTCTGTCAAAATATCAATCATTCGCTGGAATAAAGGCAGATGTTTCGGACTAGGCATGCTGGTGAATATGATCTATGGGGAAGATTTGTTCACGTATTGCAGAAAAGAAGATCTGATTGCATAATTTTATTTGTTCTTTAATATGACACCTTTTGTAGATCAATGCAATTTTATCAAAAAGCTTTCATTGAATTATTCATTGATTTCAAGAAAGTTTTTACGCAAAAATAGTTTTCCAATCAATAAATGTTCAAATGTTCTCGATGTCATATAAGAGTTAGATTCATAGTTTCTTCACACAATACTAGAAAATGTGGCCTATTCTGAGATTCTTCCTTTGTTCAATTCAGATCTGTGTAGTTTCGAGCACAAAATCTGTGCATTTTGTAGTGTTTAACAGAGATTCGCTTTCAGATAGATATTATAAAGAAGTTATGGTGAATGGAATAATTCATTGTATGGCTCTTTGCTCAGAAGATAGTCAGTGTTCTACATTCGCTTACCAAGAGATACGTAAAGAATGTA
>NW_008707666.1:0-1145 GCF_000327385.1 Lottia gigantea | reverse complement strand
TTTTGGCCAGTTTGTGTTACAGCTCAGTTGTTCAGCTTTATAGTTCCAAAAAAGGAACGGGTTTAACATTTGGATTTTTTCATTTTTCGATTTTGACCTTTGTTGACGTTTGTTGACCTATATCTTTTGACCTATATTATGTAGGAGCTTTACATTTCGAACATAACGTAACATTCTGAATATCAATTAACCTATGCAAAAAAAATTGAAGTGGGCGTGGCACATCCGGGTTAAATTACTCATTATTGACATTTTTGGCCAGGGGCATAACTCGCAAAGTATTCATTTGTTCAAAATGGAACTTTGCATACAATTACCTCATATATTGAGCCACTTTGTCTTAGAATTTCATATGTTTTTGCTTCATAGTTCAAAAAAAGGAACAGGTTTTGGAATTTAAAAATTTTCAATTTTTGACCTTGACCTTTGTTGACCTTGACCTTTCTAACATCAAACGGCATTGGCTATCTATTTATACTTTTATATTTGCCGTCCTATGTCAACTTCCGGTTTTATAGTCGTTAGCAATTTGAAATTTTGATGGCGTATATCTCTTGATCTTGACCTTTTTAGACCTTCTCCTTTACAAGATCAAAGGTCATTGACCTTGGCTATCTGCTGATACTTTCATTTGTGAGGTCTGACGTCCACTTCCGGTATTACAATCTTCTAAAAAATGAAAATTTCTCAACTTTAGACCGTTCTTGCGCTTGATCTAATTATCGTGGAAGGTTGATTTTTTCAGGTTCTTTTGCATTTTGCTACATTTGCAAAGTCCCACTCTGTGCCACGAGTGGCTCTAGTTTTAGTTGCTGTCCGTGTGTAAAGAATAAAAGTGACATGACCTTTGACCCTGTTAAAGAAATAATAAAAAAGGAATATGAGGAAATGGGAAGCATTACGTATGTATACATAAATAGCATCAATTATCATTCCAATTTTATATCAGACGTCTGTGGTTCCTTCAAATCCACTCAAACTTTTCTGAGATATTTCTTCACAGACATTTCCAATATTTCAGGTTTCCAGAAGTTATAGTAGCTATTAATTTTTTGATATTAGTTTTATTATGGGTCACCAGAAGTCCTGGATTTATAACTGGTTGGGGAGCTGGCTTCAAACCAAAGTAAGTATATGTACTGTGT
>NW_008707665.1:5329-9688 GCF_000327385.1 Lottia gigantea | reverse complement strand
GTGAATTTGTTTTGTACATTAATTCCTATTCAGAACAGTTGAACATGTGTTTTAACATTTTATATTTGGACTGAGGTGAATAAGAACAGCTAGCAAAAGTATATCATCTTTAAAAGTGATTCTGCTAATATTTTCATACCCAATGTTACAAAATGACAGTATGATTCCAATTTTAAAATGTATTTATTACAGAGAGCTTTAGATATTTCTACACCAAAACATATACCAACAAAAGAACATTTATTTGGAATCCAAGCTAATCTATTACCAGGTTATATTCCTATCAGAGTGGCTTCCAAGATTCTGTTTGTTGGTGAATCCGTACAGATGTTTGAAAATGAAAAACAGACGTCAAAAAATTACTCCTCAGGTATAATATGGAATCATTCTGTTTAATATCAGAAAGTTTAGAATCGTAAAAACTAAAGCCTGCATCAGTTAAAAAAAAAGCAGAAAGATCTATTTTTTTTTATTTCACTTAGTGCTGGAACTTGGGCCAAACCTCATGGTTTTTCGTAGATTATTTGCACATATATATCACAAAACATTACAAGTAAGATTGCATTTAAATTAAACAGTTTTGGGTTGTTTTGATTGAAACACATTAAGTTAGATTGCTCTCATAACTAATATTTAAAGTGGAGTTGTCCATAAAAAAAATAATAGATGTACCAATGAAATCATCTCATCAGCTTATTTCCAATTCTAGAACCAATATTAAAGAACAGAATAGATGAGTTTACTAAAGATCTTCATGAACTGTCCAAGAGAGAGGAATTTAATCTGATGGCATTTGAAAAGATTATAGATAAAATAAGAACCTATGTAGCAGAGGTATTTAACAATTAATATTACTATAGCCACTACTGTTGAATTTTAGCTCACATCCAGTACAACCAAATTAAGTATTAACTCCCATCCAGTACCACCAAATTGAGTATGAGCTCCCATCCAGTACACCAAATTGAATATTAACTCCCATCCAGTACCAACAAATTGAGTATGAGTTCCCATCCAGTACCACCAAATTGAGTATGAGCTCCCATCCAGTACACCAAATTGAGTATTAACTCCCATCCAGTACCAACAAATTGAGTATAAATTCCCATCCAGTACCAACAAATTGAGTATTAACTCCCATCCAGTACCAGTAAATTGAGTATTGGCTCCCATCCAGTACCAGTAAATTGAGTATTAACTCCCATCCAGTACCAGTAAATTGAGTATGGGCTCCCATCCAGTACCACCAAATTAAGTATGAGCTCCCATCCAGTACCAGTAAATTTAGTATGAGCTCTCATCCAGTACCAGTAAATTTAGTATGAGCTCCCATCCAGTACCAGTAAATTTAGTATGAACTCCCATCCAGTACCAGTAAATTTAGTATGAGCTCCCATCCAGTACCAGAAAATTTAGTATGAGCTCTCATCCAGTACCACCAAATTGACATTGATTTTGATTTGGTTCCTTTTCAGCATCTGTGGGTATTAATAGTAGAAGAATCTGACTTGAGGAACCAGTTGAAGATTATTAAAGATTTCTTTCTTTTGGGCCGTGGTGAACTGTACCTAGCTTTTATAGACCAAGCTCAACATTTACTATCATCTACTGCTACTTCTACCACACAACATGGTAGGTGGTGGAACTCTGTTAGAATGTGTTGGGCCCTTTGATAACTTATCTTCAGGTTCTCACAGGCTTGAATAGTTCCTTCTGAGTGTCTGAAACTTAGTAACTGATCATGAGCATGTACATGTAGTACCAGTATATAGTAATTGTAGATAGATCTCTTACTTTTCTAAAACATTGTCAACCATATTCAAGATTGGTCTTATCATTGGTCAAAACAGTCCCTTTGCATTGATGTAGGAAGATTTAGAAAATAACCTAAAGAACTGTGGAATAACTGTCTCAAAATTGTTCTATTTATTTTAGATATTAATTTGGCATTTCAACAAGCCTCTAGAAATGTTCTGATGCAAGATGAGTCTCTACTACAGACCTTTACTTTAACCATTACATTAAGTAAGTAAACACTATTATGCTTTCATTAGTCCAACAAGGTGCTAAAAAGATGTAAACACATTGATCTTTTTGGTTCAGAATAGAAAAGCTCCCATTTTTCAGTTACAGCCAATAGCTGCATTTGTCAACTAGTTTATGACAGGTAATAATGTTCCATTATGTTGAAGAATATTTTAAATTGTTACCTACTGAAAGCATAAAACAATTTTTTTAATCGACCCTGAAGGTGTCTAACAAAAGCCTTTATTTTGCCTAGACTCCAGACTGTTTTTGTTTCAGAGAGTGGTTCAACTGAATCAAGTTCTGCTGTAGAATCAGGATGGAACTGTTTAGGATTACAACATTCTGTTCAGTGGCCATTACACATTCTATTTACACCAGCTATGTTAGAAAGGTAGTGTTTCAGGCATAAAAATTCATCGAATTCGAGGAGAATCCTGATGGACTCTCACACAGGCAGTCTGTGATAGTCCTCCAGATGCTGTACTAAAAATATTGTATACAATGCCCCCAAACTATACTGTCAATTTGATCTCATGCCTATATCATGAAGTATAATCTGTATAGAGAACAATGTTCAAATGTCAATATATTTTCATACTCTTATATATAAATATTATTTTCTAGATATGACCGAGTGTTTCGCTTTCTATTAGCTGTAAAACGAGCCCAGTTAGATATACAATCATGTTGGACACTACAGATGGTTCATAAAGAAAAACCTACACAGAAAGAGGAAATGGCTAAATTACAACTACGTACTCACATGGGTTTCCTGGTTGATAATTTACAATATTACTTACAGGTCAGTTACTGTTCATTTTGACATTATTAACTTGATTATACTGTATTTGTTTGTTAATAAATTTCTAATTATGCCAAAAAGCACAACACCGTTACTCTGTTAGTTTACCCTTTTTTAATGCAAATACAGCTTTATACTGACATTTGTGACTGCAATATCTGTTGTAGTATATGAGCCTAATATTGCTTTTGAGGAACACAATATAGGATGAATTAAGGCATCAAAGAAGTAAATGCTTCATTTTGTTAAAACTGTCAGTTTAAACTATTTTATTTTCTATTTTCAGGTAGATGTTATAGAATCTCAGTATGGTATATTATTAGATAAAATAAACTCTACTAGAGATTTTGAGGCTGTGAAAGTAGCCCATGAGAATTTCCTATCCGCTTTATTAGCTCAGAGTTTTGTTCATATGAAATCTGTAAGTAATTATTATCTGTATAACATTTTCAAAAAACTAGGAAATATGTTCAACAAATAGTAGACCATTCCTTGGAATATGTACCAGAGTTCAAAGATGTCTTGTGTTCTTAGAAGCAGGCAATAATATAACAGAGAGAACTCTTTTGAATGTATGCCAGAATTTTTAAACTGGTGCCTGGTGATTCTATAAACTGGCAAGAGGTGATTGGTGCCTTGTGTTTTTGTATAAGGTTACTATAATATATCATTAAACAACTCTTTAGTATATTCAGTTTGCTAAACTGTACAGTGCATGTGGATGCTTAGTGCACAACAAAATACATCAATTTCTATATTTATTTATTTGATATCTCTAGGTGTCCCATTGTCTACGAGAGATATTAGATCAATGCACTTCTTACTGTAGATTAATACATAATTCATCTACTCCATTATTACCACAACAACTACAACAGTTGACAGATATAGCCCAGGTTAGTTTACATTTACTTTATTACAACAAATTACAACAGTTGACAGATATAGCACAGGTAAGTTTACATTTACTTTATTACAACAACTACAACAGGTGACAGATATAGCACAGGTTAGTTTACATTTACTTTATTACAACAACTACAACAGTTGACAGATATAGCACAGGTTAGTTTACATTTACTTTATTACAACAACTACAACAGTTGACAGATATAGCACAGGTTAGTTTACATTTACTTTATTACAACAACTACAACAGTTGACAGATATAGCACAGGTTAGTTTACATTTACTTTATTACAACAACTACAACAGTTGACAGATATAGCACAGGTTAGTTTACATTTACTTTATTACAACAACTACAACAGTTGACAGATATAGCACAGGTTAGTTTACATTTACTTTATTACAACAACTACAACAGTTGACAGATATAGCACAGGTTAGTTTACAGTTACTTTATTACAACAACTTCAACAGTTGACAGATATAGCACAGGTAAGTTTACATTTACTTTATTACAACAACTACAACAGGTGACAGATATAGCACAGGTTAGTTTACATTTACTTTATTACAACAACTACAACAGTTGACAGATATAGCACAGGTTAGTTTACATTTAC
>NW_008707665.1:3162-4273 GCF_000327385.1 Lottia gigantea | reverse complement strand
TACCTTGAAGCATTCAATAAAATACTTCTTTTTCTGTTTCCAGATTATAAAAAACGTGTACAAATATTGAAAAGAAAAATGGTTTAAACAGTGCTAATGTGTTGCTTTTTGTGATAATTCATATATTTATAAATTATTTGATCAAATGAAATGAAATGAATGGAGTTTTACGTCCTACTTTTCTGTTTATTTGATCAAAATAAATTTGATGTCTGATCATTGTTTTCTTTACCCATTTTAACATTTTCCAAAGTGCAGCTTCATTCAAATCCAAGAAAGGCACGGAAATTTGAAATTCAGATTTGGTTAATGTAATAGTAAGGCAGAAAAAGAAAATGAATTACAATTACTTGTTATTTTTGTTACTTTTTATTAAAATATTCTAAAATACAAGTATTAGCTTTAGGCTTTTTATTCACGGCAATATTATGATCTTTAGAAGCCTTCCATTCTGATATCAGTTCATTTTGAATTTCTGGAGGTAAAGTCACAAACACACTGTGATCAATGTTGGGAGGAATTTGGATAGTTTCGGCCCCCTGTTGATGATTCTCTAGTTCATTCTGAAGAGGAGAAACATTTTTCTTCGATGATGATGATGATGCATACAGCCTAGAAATCTCTGCCTTTTGCTGCAATGTTGATGATGATTCATACAGCTTGAGAGACTCTGCCTTCTGTGATGATGATGATTCTGTAGACAGAAAATATTCCATAGATTCTGGTTGACAATGTTCTGAAAATGGTTCACTTTGCCCTAATGAGTCAAATTCTTTTGATAATGAAGGTTCATCACTTGGCAATGTTGGCTCAGGTTTTTGGGGTAATGATAATGTACATTGTGATGATAATGTATCACAATGTAATGATGTAGTGTCTTGCTGTGTTGCCTTCACTGTCTGTGATGTGGGGAATCTATCAAAGAAACTGGCTATTCCAACTTTCGACTTAATTTTGGTCTCTAAATTAGAAGTAGCTTTATTTATCACATTCACCGGATTTTGAGATGCCTTTGAAGTATTCTGAGTGTTCAAAATTTCTTTCTGATATCTGGTGGTAATTGTTTGACACCTCCAAATCAATATATAAATCTTGTAATTTTGATGAATCA
>NW_008707665.1:0-2030 GCF_000327385.1 Lottia gigantea | reverse complement strand
TTGTAGATGACTAAAGTGTTGGATTTTCCTTCTGTGAAGTACTATGTTTGGATATGTTTAGCTCTATATTTCCAAAAACTGTAACTTATAAAAAATTTGAAAGTTTCCTTCCTACCTTTTTAAAACATTATCCACTAATACATCAATCTCTTTCTCTATATCTTTGATATTATTTAAATCTCGGTAAGAATCTTCATCAGATATAGACTGCAAAAAATTACAGAACTATATTTAGAGACTGGCACATCAATTACCAGATGATATGGACAATGAAGACCTATCCTAACTAAATAACTTGGGCTGCAAACTTGGGATCCAGATTCCATACTGGCAAAGTCCATAATAATTTCCTCTGGAAATTTTAGGAATACAGTTCTCTAACAATCTGTATCACAAGGTAATAAAAGTTAAAGTGGAATTTAAGGTTTAAAAAATTGTCAAAGCCCAGACCTGTGGAGGACCATATCTAACAACAGGTGTATGGTCAATACCAGCTGATATATTTTTGAGAAATTTAGCTGTTTGTTGTCCAAATTCTGTAACTAGTTTCTCTTGATTATAATTATAAAGATCTAAAACACTGTCTATATCTAATACTCTTAATCTTTTACTCATACCATATCCTATACCTGAAATATAATTAATTTATCTTGATTATAATTATAAAGATCTAAAACACTGTCTATATCTAATATTCTTAATCTTTTACTCATACCATATCCTATACCTGAAATATAATTAATTTATCTTGACTATAATTATAGAGATCTAAAACACTGTCTATATCTAATATTCTTAATCTTTTACTCATACCATATCCTATACCTGAAATATAATTAATTTATCTTGACTATAATTATAAAGATCTAAAACACTGCCTATATCTAATACTCTTAATCTTTTACTCATACCATATCCTATACCTGAAATATAATTAATTTATCTTGACTATAATTATAAAGATCTAAAACACTGTCTATATCTAATACTCTTAATCTTTTAGTCATACCATATCCTATACCTGAAATATGAATTTTTCTATATTAATTAAAAAATATATTATAGAGAAACACTATGTATCATTGAAATACTATGGTATAAAAAACACCAAGTCCATTTGCATCCATTACTTTTTAATGTCCGTTTTTTAAAGAAACATGGGGTACATATCATGCCACTGTCTTTCCAAAAAAAACAACAGTGGTTCTATACCAAGTATAATAAATGAATCATGCACTAACGATCTGAACTGCAAAATAAAACCAGAATCCAAAACAACATATTGGCAATATGTCTGTAGAAAATAACACGTTATCTATGATTTAACTTGTTGAAAATATTATTGAACAGCATTTTGAATAAAAAAATTTTGCAAATCATATAAATTGCTCCGGCACATTTTGTTCAACCTGAGAAGAATAATACCTGATTTTTCAACCTGTCAGTGATGTGGGTAAGAGGGGCTGAAAAAATGTCTAGTCGTCTCGATAATAGATCTAAGCACCTAGGCTACAGGCTGTGTAGGTTAAAGATCCGTCAACAGTTTGAAAATAACTAATGCCTCTACCTCATTGCACCCTGCATGGCGTTGCCCGTATTCATTAGCCCACACGTTGAAAAGTAAAAACTCCATTCATTTCATTGATTTTTCAGACTAAATAAATGAATTAATTAAAGCAGTACCCTACCTGGTATATTTCTAGTACTAGGTAGGGAATGTAGTAATTGTAGAGTAAATTCAGGTAACAGTGTGGTCTGTTTATTAGGTTTATGTTTCTCTCCAGCTAGTTTAGCCAATAGTTTATTATATGAGATGCCAGCACAACATGTTATACCTAAATCATTGTATAAACCATCTCTTATTTCTTGAGCTATATTAGATGCTAGCATTATTCTTTGATAGCAACCACAACCACACTGCTTTAAACCTGAAATCATAATTCATTAAAAACAATCATTAGTATTTTTGAACTTCTTTCCTTTGAACTACTTCACTCAATCCAGATCTGACAGTATTTTTCTGTGCACTA
>NW_008707664.1:0-1146 GCF_000327385.1 Lottia gigantea | reverse complement strand
TCACCAATATGTTGTTTTGGATTGTGGGTTTTGTTTTGCTGTTCGGATCGTTAGTACTTGGTTTATTTATTCATTAGCTGCTACCAATGTTTCACCAATATGTTGTTTTAGATTGTGGGTTTTGTTTTGCTGTTCGGATCGTTAGTACTTGGTTTATTTATTCATTAGCTGCTACCAATGTTTCACCAATATGTTGTTTTGGATTGTGGGTTTTGTTTTGCTGTTCGGATCGTTAGTACTTGGTTTATTTATTCATTAGCTGCTACCAATGTTTCACCAATATGTTGTTTTGGATTGTGGGTTTTGTTTTGCTGTTCGGATCGTTAGTACTTGGTTTATTTATACATTAGCTGCTACCAATGTTTCACCAATATGTTGTTTTGGATTGTGGGTTTTGTTTTGCTGTTCGGATCATTAGTACTTGGTTTATTTATTCATTAGCTGCTACCAATGTTTCACCAATATGTTGTTTTAGATTGTGGGTTTTGTTTTGCTGTTCAGATCGTTAGTACTTGGTTTATTTATTCATTAGCTGCTACCAATGTTTCACCAATATGTTGTTTTGGATTGTGGGTTTTGTTTTGCTGTTCGGATCGTTAGTACTTGGTTTATTTATTCATTAGCTGCTACCAATGTTTCACCAATATGTTGTTTTAGATCGTGGGTTTTGTTTTGCTGTTCAGATCGTTAGTACTTGGTTTATTTATTCATTAGCTGCTACCAATGTTTCACCAATATGTTGTTTTGGATTGTGGGTTTTGTTTTGCTGTTCGGATCGTTAGTACTTGGTTTATTTATTCATTAGCTGCTATCAATATTTCGTCAATATGTTGTTTATGGATTGTGGGTTTTGTTTTGCAGTTCGGATCGTTAGTACTTGGTTAGAGTGTCACATTGAAAAAAATAACCTACCCTTTTTCCAGCCAATGGATCGATGATATCAAATTTGACAGGTTTCATGTGATGTCCATCTGGACAGTTATCAGTATCCGTGGGCATGCATTTAATCGTAGAGCTTCCCTTCATTTGTCGGTATCCGACCTCACATGAATTACAGCCGTTCTCCCCAACATGATCCATCGGACCTGTACACCTACAAATCATAATTTATAGTCATATTTAACACCCAACAATTACACAGATTCA
>NW_008707663.1:8567-9736 GCF_000327385.1 Lottia gigantea | reverse complement strand
AAACACTAGGGTAATATATCACACACCCTTACCACTCTAGGATATTATATCACAAACCTTTACCACTCTAGGGTATTATATCACAAACCCTTACCACTCTAGGGTATTATATCACAAACCTTTACCACTCTAGGGTATTATATCACAAACTTTTACCACTCAAGGGTATTATATCACAAACCCTTACCACTCTAGGGTATTATATCACAAGCCATTACCACTCTAGGGTATTATATCACAAACCATTACCACACTATGGCATTATATCACAAACCCTTAACACACTAGGGTATTACATCACAAACCCTTAACACACTAGGGTATTTAATCACAAACCCTTATCACTCTAGGGTATTTTACCACAAACCCCTACCACATTAGGCTATTATATCACAAACCCTTACCACTCTAGGGTATTATATCACAAACCCTTACCACACTAGGGTATTATATCACAAACCCTTACCACACTAGGGTATTATATCACAAACCCTTACCACTCTAGGGTATTATGTCACAAACCTTTACCACTCTGGGTATTATATCACAAACCCTTAACACACTAGGGTATTACCCTTAACACACTAGGGTATTATATCACACACCCTTACCACTCTAGGGTATTATTTCACAAACCTTTACCACTCTAGGGTATTATATCACAAACCCTTACCACTCTAGGGTATTATTATATATATTATATATATTCAGTCATACTAATCGTTAAAAATAGTTTCAGTAATACACATCTTTTGAACTTTATGGAACGATACGGAATAATATTACCAAGTTTTGTCAAAATCAGTCAAGAATTGTGCCATCTTGAGTGTTGAAAAGCTAAAACATGAACACGTTTTCAAAAATATTTTTCGATTTTTTTTATTTTCAATATGGTTCATCCTTGGATTATTATAAACATTTCATCAAAATCCTTTAAGAATTGCACCTTCTAGAGTGTTTACGAGCGTTTCAAGAACAGGGGTAATAACTCATACTAAATATTTGAAGATTCTTCTGATTTTCAATAGGGTTTATCCTTGGCTGATAACAAACAATCATGCCAAGTTGCGTTAAAATGAGTCAAGAATTGTGCCTTCTAGAGTGTTTTCAAACAATTGTGGACGGACGGACATTGGAGGACCTAGCAGAACTAGAAGAAGAGATATTAT
>NW_008707663.1:1147-2036 GCF_000327385.1 Lottia gigantea | reverse complement strand
AAACTGAGTAGAAAAAAAAGGACGGGGTAGCGATCAAGAACTTTTTAACCTGTTCATATTTTATCCCTCCAATACCACTTTGCTTTGAAAATTATGGGCAGTAACATAGAGATATACATTCTACTTTTAAAACGAATTGGCATACTTTGATATTAAATAGTGTAAAAATAACAAGAAATACTAGAACTGTGAACAGCTCCGAGCGTGGCACGATACCTTATCCCACGACTTTTGGAAATATCGAAACTTCTAACTTTTCCATTTAGAAAGAATTTGGGTGGAGAGTTCTATATACGCTGTTATTCATCATGGACCACAATATCGGCTTTGTTTGGCATAACGTCTATTTGTTCTTTACTAGCGACACCAAATTCATTATGACATTAGATTTACCCGAGGGAATTGTTACAGCAATAATTTGATGAGATTAAAAACAGCCTACCATTAGTGAACAAAAATCTTAAATCTGGAAAAATTGGGAAAAGCCTCGAATTATGAACTCAATAAAAACTTCGTTGTAATTATAACAATACCAATTATTGGCAATTTACGTTTATAACCTTGTATCAGTCTGTTTTGGGCTCATTCCCATTTGAGCTAATAATTTCCTGTCATTGTCTAATAAATCTATTTTTATCACCCACCTCTACCCTCGGAATATTGCCTGATAGATTTATTTTTTTCATTTTAGAGTGCCCACAAGGTGTGAATATCAGTAACTCGGATGCTGTAACAGAATCGAGAAATATTGATGAAGTTTTTCCTTTTAAATGTTTTAATTACATAAATGGTCTGATGGGAGCTCAGAGATGTGGTGAAGATGGTAAATGGATAGAAGAGCAAGCTTGTCCAGCAGGTAATTTAGGTTTAATATTGTCTATTGTGTATA
>NW_008707663.1:0-1097 GCF_000327385.1 Lottia gigantea | reverse complement strand
TGAGTAGAAAAAAAAGGACGGGGTAGCAATCAAGAACTTTTTAACCTGTTCATATTTTATCCCTCCAATACCACTTTGCTTTGAAAATTATGGGCAGTAACTGAGATATACATTCTACTTTTAAAACGAATTGGCATACTTTGATATTAAATAGTGTAAAAATAACAAGAAATACTAGAACTGTGAACAGCTCCGAGCGTGGCACGAGACCTTATCTCATGACTTTTGGAAATATCGAAACTTCTAACTTTTCCATTTAGAAAGAATTTGGGTGGAGAGTTCTATATACGCTGTTATTCATCATGGACCACAATATCGGCTTTGTTTGGCATAACGTCTATTTGTTCTTTACTAGCGACACCAAATTCATTATGACATTAGATTTACCCGAGGGAATTGTTACAGCAATAATTTGATGAGATTAAAAACAGATCTCCATTAGTGAACAAAAATCTTAAATCTGGAAAAATTGGGAAAAGCCTCGAATTATGTACGCAATAAAAACTTGTAATTATAACAATACCAACTAGAGCTGTGAACAGCACTGAGCGTGGCCCGTGATTCTTTTCCTGATAGCTGTAAGACTTTTTTGAACTTCAAACCCTCTCAAGCCCGGTGTTGACTCGACCTCTTTTATCAAAGAGCCAAGCTAAATGAAATGTTTTGTGAAAGGGTAAATTCAATCTTGTATCAATATAACTTATCGTATGGTTATTTTAATAGCTTCATGGTAGCTATAATATACAGGTATGTGTGAAATGTGAACATTATGTGACGGAATTTCTTTACTGATATAAACATGATCTATAAGTGTCCCACCTTCAGTAGTGTAATGCTGAACAAATTGTTGAAAACCAAATTTTTGAAAGCAATTTAGTATAGACAAATGACCCTCCAAGATATTTTGGTTGAAATCCCCCATAATAACATAGTCTGAACCAGATTCTTGTAATTCAACTAATAATCTTTCTAACATTGGGAGAAATAAATCTAATCGATAAACGGGTGGTCTATAGATAACAATTACGTTAATATTTTTATCCAAAATATTCAAAGCAATGTGTTCTATATTTAAAACTCCAAATTTAAAATGTGAC
>NW_008707662.1:0-1145 GCF_000327385.1 Lottia gigantea | reverse complement strand
GATCATGTTGGGACTGGTCGGTATCCCCATATTCTTCATGGAACTGTCCCTGGGTCAGTTTTCTAGCATGGGGCCAGCTACTTGTTGGGGATTCGCTCGACTCTTCAGAGGTAAGTTACACCATAATTATCTAAAGACACCAAATTAACATTATTAGCGACTAGGATTGACAGAAAGTGATGCCGAGTTGACAAATCAAAATACCAAATGAACATTGTCAGCTAGTGTGTCTTCAGAATTGCAGCTGTAGATTTTTTCTGTTAGAAGTCTACAGGCTAATACCCGAATCCTATCGCATGTAACTGGCAAGAACAGCAGCGACATGTTATAGAGACGGCAGGCTTATTCGGAAGGAACAAAATTTGGTTTGTAGAACGTGAGAGAGGGGTTTTTGGGAACCGAGCGCAACTTTCCTTCGAAACGTTATCCAAGCACTTCCTAAGAACCACGTAAAGCCGTAACTGAATTTTTGAATTTTGGTTCTGGTTAAAAATAAAAATGAGCTCGACATGGACATCGTGATCTCAAGATTCAATACTTCATCAGAACTAGCTGTAATTTTAATTTTGAATTTCTGTTCAAAGTTTAAATTGAGCCCTAACTCTACTACATTGTCTCTTGGCCCTTAACTTAAGTTAAACTGTAAATCTTGAATTATGTTACAGGTATTGGTTTTGGAATGGTCATAGTATCATCTCTAGTATGTATTTATTATAATATGATTATTGGATGGGCGTTCTATTATCTCTTCGCCTCATTCACCTCAGTTTTGCCCTGGACAACTTGTGACCCAGCCTGGAGTACTGAACGTAAGTGGTTTTAACTCACTTTGGATTTTTATATGAACAATGTTATCCTTAAGCAATGGTGATAAACAATAATGCTACCGATGCTTAAAGAACATGTGTTATCTGTGATCTAGAGCAAATCATTGGTCAAATTGTAAACTAGAACCATAAAAAATCTTACCATCAAGTTTGTCACAAGTGTAGAATTTTACATTGAGAAATACCATACTAACGATAAATTGATCACTAGATTTTTTTGTGGAACGAGGCCCGGGATCTTAACTTTATTATAAAAATACTAACAGACAATTCGGCACAACCGCAATTCTATTTCATTTCGTTAGATTATTTTAGGGG
>NW_008707661.1:0-1146 GCF_000327385.1 Lottia gigantea | reverse complement strand
GTATTGCTGCCATCAACTAGGGTATACGTTGGTATACTATGATAAAATTTAGATATACTATTTCATGATCATCATCGAGCAAATTTCAATATTTCTGTTTATCATAAACATATTTTATCCAGGTCTTAATATGTTTATTGCGCATTGAACGTTTCAGTTGCTTTCAAAATTGGTAAGTAACTATTTTCAGATACTATAGATAATTCATTTTCTGACATGTTTTAAACATAATAATATGTGTTATTCTGCACTTGATTCCGCCTATTGTCTCAGACAACCCCATGCAGTGTTCGATAGGAGCCCAATCTCTGCCAATCTAGATCGATCCATGACCTCTTTCTAAAGTAAGAAACGCCTAACAATCGTGGATGTCGGATCAGTTTCTGAGTGAATGCTTAGCCTACCTGCTTCAGATGATACGGATACAAAGGACTCTACATGGAATGGATATATATAGACGTAAGATAAAGATTTCCGGTTTAATAAAACAGTAGAGGAAAGAAGACGACAACATCCCTTTATTAATGAACTGAGATATTTGACAGAAAGTATTTTTGATCTAGGAGATATACATTAATGTTGACGTACCGGCAGCAAAAATGTGGTGAAAATCTGCAGTTTTATGTAAAAAAAATCACACGGCTATCTAATAACACCCTACAAACAAGACTAGCGTTGTTATAAATATCAGATAGTTCTATTATAGATCACTTACAGGAATCTCGTCAAGGTCATTCCGCATTCCACAGTTCTGTGAATAGTTCCATAACTCGCTGATGCAATATCGATAAAATCACACTGGGTGTTGTATGAAAGGATTCATTCTCTAAAAACTGAGTTTATTTTTAACCTGTCATGTCCAAAAATATTTCGGTTCGTGTCCAACATTGGTGGATATTTATTTTTTCAGGACATATGGCATATAGGTAAATGGATCATGGATTATTTAAAGGGGCAGATTCGCCATCCGTATGACTAATCGTACTATATATGATATGATAGTCTTAGAAATTAGCTAAACTAATCTGTAATAGTGTTCACAGCTAACCGTCGAAATTTGAGCCCTCAATTCCATGCGTAGAATTATTCGCGTTTAAAAAGATAAAATGACGTCTGGTCATTTCTTAAGACTTCTGTACACTATCA
>NW_008707660.1:8098-9686 GCF_000327385.1 Lottia gigantea | reverse complement strand
AGTAGTGTTATAGTACTTGGTTGTATTAAAGTATGGTGAATGATAGTGTTATAGTACTTGGTTGTATTAAAGTATGGTGATTGATAGTGTTATAGTACTTGGTTGTATTAAAGTATGGTGAATGATAGTGTTATAGTACTTGGTTGTATTAAAGTAGAGTGAATGATAATGTTATAGTACTTGGTTGTATTAAAGTATGGTGAATGATAGTGTTATAGTACTTGGTTGTATTAAAGTATGGTGAATGATAGTGTTATAGTACTTGGTTGTATTAAAGTATGGTGAATGATAGTGTTATAGTACTTGGTTGTATTAAAGTATGGTGAATGATAGTGTTATAGTACTTGGTTGTATTAAAGTATGGTGAATGATAGTGTTATAGTACTTGGTTGTATTAAAGTATGGTGAATGATAGTGTTATAGTAATTGGTTGTATTAAAGTATGGTGAATGATAGTGTTATAGTACTTGGTTGTATTAAAGTATGGTGAATGATAGTGTTATAGTACTTGGTTGTATTAAAGTATGGTGAATGATAGTGTTATAGTACTTGGTTGTATTAAAGTATGGTGAATGATAGTGTTATAGTACTTGGTTGTATTAAAGTATGGTGAATGATAGTGTTATAGTACTTGGTTGTATTAAAGTATGGTGAATGATAGTGTTAAAGTACTTGGTTGTATTAAAGTATGGTGAATGATAGTGTTATAGTACTTGGTTGTATTAAAGTATGGTGAATGAAAGTGTTAGGGTGTATTGAGACGAGTTGTGTTATAGTACTTGGTTGTATTAAAGTATGGTGAATGATAGTGTTATAGTACTTGGTTGTATTAAAGTATGGTGAATGATAGTGTTATAGTACTTGGTTGTATTAAAGTATGGTGAATGATAGTGTTATAGTACTTGGTTGTATTAAAGTATGGTGAATGATAGTGTTATAGTACTTGGTTGTATTAAAGTATGGTGAATGATAGTGTTATAGTACTTGGTTGTATTAAAGTATGGTGAATGATAGTGTTATAGTACTTGGTTGTATTAAAGTATGGTGAATGATGGTGTTATAGTACTTGGTTGTATTAAAGTATGGTGAATGATAGTGTTATAGTACTTGGTTGTATTAAAGCATGGTGAATGATAGTGTTATAGTACTTGGTTGTATTAAAGTATGGTGAATGATAGTGTTATAGTACTTGGTTGTATTAAAGTAGAGTGATACACACATGATGATAGTAGAAAGTTCAGTGAAGAGAAACAAAATAAACAACTTGTAAATCAGTTCCAATTGGTATACTTCTTTTTACTAGTAGATACTAGTTTTACCTTCAACTAGTAAATATATCAGAATAAATAAACCAAGTACTAAGGATCCAAACCACGAAACGAAACCAGAAATCCATAACAACATATTGGTGGTAGCAGCTAATGAACTTTTCGCATATATTATTAGTGAGCAAGTATTTCATAATGAAAAGTGGTATCAGGTGTCTAGAAGAGTTAGAATACCCTGCCTGGCATCACACCCATCAGTTCCACTTCTAAGATACTGGTTCTAATTTTACAGTTCCACTCTACATGCTACTTATCATCCA
>NW_008707660.1:0-2571 GCF_000327385.1 Lottia gigantea | reverse complement strand
TCTGGCAGACCAATTCAGTGACACAATCTCTCAGTCAGATGCTAAAATAGCATATTTATTTGGGTGAGTTACTTTAAATACCATCATAAAACAGATTTATCTATAATTTGATAAAATAAAAACACAACCGAGACTGTAGACAAAAATAGAACACCATCTTGATTTATAAACAACTTGGTTTCTCTACTTATTATTGGAATTATGATATATAAGTGTTATAACTTATCCAATGTCTGCATCATGCCTCTATAATTTCTAAGCAAGCACACAGTCAACCAACTTGTGAATTTATTTTCAAAGTTAATGATCTAAACCTACTGGATATTTTATTGAAGTGTGTTATACCATAATATATTCTATATTCCCTTGTGTTTTCTGTTCTGCTCTCTAAATGGCGTTCAAATCTGAAATTACATTTTCTGATTGTTTTTGATCAAAACTCATTGCTGGCGAAATTCAGACTAATTACTAATTCAACAAATCACAAAAACTAATTAGCTTTAATAAGCTCGTAAGACTTCCTCCCAAGATTTTATTGAATTTTGAACATTGTGTCTGAGGATGCTAGCCAGGCAAGGTATGTTTACTCTTCCAGAAAACCTCTCACCACTCTGCTACTGGGTTTTCCAGCTCATTGATGAAGCACCGACCCCAATAAAAGCAAACTCACACAATTCATCAGGTAATTCAAGATGTCTATCTTTCTTTCTTCATTAACCTTACCTTATTTTAGAACTCCATCTTGTTATTCTAGCTGCAATCTAATTATCTGATATCAAATATCACTTTCTTTAAAATGGCAGAGTTTAATAATTAATTATTCATCGTTACGCAGCCATAAAACTTGTGAAGCAGTGAATCTTAACAGATCCCCCTTCATTAACTGCAATCCATAGTCTCTACTTGTGACCTAGGCTAGTGCTTGTATAAGAGAGTATTTCTTATAACACCTAATACTTGTGACCTCGGCCAGTGCTTGTATAAGACAGTAT
Organism: Lottia gigantea; assembly: GCF_000327385.1. Taxonomy (NCBI): domain Eukaryota; kingdom Metazoa; phylum Mollusca; class Gastropoda; family Lottiidae; genus Lottia; species Lottia gigantea. The sequence goes on along the minus strand of NW_008707660.1, from coordinate 1,579 downwards.
TTCTTATAACACCTAATACTAGTGACCTAGGCCAGTGCTTGTATAAGAGAGTATTTCTTATAACACCTAATACTTATGACCTAGGCCAGTGCTTGTATAAGAGAGTATTTCTTATAACACCTAATACTTATGACCTAGGCCAGTGCTTGTATAAGAGAGTATTTCTTATAACACCTAATACTTATGACCTAGGCCAGTGCTTGTATAAGGGAGTATTTCTTATAACACCTAATACTAGTGACCTAGGCCAGTGCTTGTATAAGAGAGTATTTCTTATAACACCTAATACTTATGACCTAGGCCAGTGCTTGTATAAGACAGTATTTCTTATAACACCTAATACTTATGACCTAGGCCAGTGCTTCTATTGGAGGGTATCTTCTATAACACCTAATACTTGAGACCTAGGCCAGTGCTTGTATAAGAGAGTATTTCTTATAACACCTAATACTTGTAACCTAGGCCAGTGCTTGTATAAGAGAGTATTTCTTATAACACCTAATACTTGTGACCTAGGCCAGTGCTTGTATAAGAGAGTATTTCTTATAACACCTAATACTTGTGACCTAGGCCAGTGCTTGTATAAGAGAGTATTACTGAATAATCATATTTAAGGCAACATAAGCAGAACGCCTTTAGACCAAATAATATCTCTGACAGAACAGTTTAACCAGACGAACAAAAGATATATCAGATTGCATGCCCTTTTTCTTTTTGATAGCTTTCTTTAAGGGTTTGAATTTATGTACGATTATGTCTATGACACTTTATGTGGAGGCTTCTCCACTTTTCATTTGAATGGAGTTTCCCCTATTACCTTTCTGCCCCAACTTCTGCTGATGAAGATAGACAACGCCATGCAGTGTGTGAAATTTTGCCAGGATAGCTGCATTAACCTGCACTTGTTAGAGGCAAAAAACTAAATATTATAAATTTAATAAACTATAGTTGTAATTTAGAGTAAATATTATAAATTATAGAAATAAGGTGAACTATGTGAAATAATGAGGTAGAAATTTCTGGCAGGATTTCAAATGAACCTGTTTACAGTCTATATCATACTAAATTTAACTTTTTAACTAGAGAGTATCACGATTCAATCATGGCAGCAGGAGATAGGAAGAAATTTTTAATGATAGGCTGAGGTGAATGGATAGTAAGCTTAACACGATCAGGGGCAATAACTGCACTGCAAATTGTAAAGTAAAGCTGGCTGTGCTTTTCCATTGAGTAAAGTGAAAGTTGCTTTAATCTAGCTTTTATTTGGACACAATAAATTGTCGAACCCAAAAACAGAAGTTTTAAGTTCACGAATCATAAAGGTTTGGTAATATGCCCAGTGGTTTAAAGCCGGTTTTTTCCTCAGTGGAATCACGACAACAGACTGGAGTATTTGCAGGATTTGAGTTTCAACACACAATACCTTCTTCTTATCAATTAGTAGATGGGATAGTGATTCACTTAATCCAAATAGCTTTGTATGAGCCATTGAATGGAATTACAAGAAAAACAACATATTGGTGAAACATTAGTATCTGCTATATCCTATATGATACATGATGTATGAAGGAGGTAAACA
>NW_008707659.1:0-1145 GCF_000327385.1 Lottia gigantea | reverse complement strand
ATCACAGACTAGGTAGTTGTTGGTAGATGACAAGTTAACGTTCGCTTCCAGCTAACTGATATCACAGACTAGGTAGTTGATGGTTGATGACAAGTTAACGTCCGCTTCCAGCTAACTGATATCACAGACTAGGTAGTTGTTGGTAGATGACAAGTTAACGTCCGCTTCTAGCTCTCTGATATCACAGACTAGGTAGTTGTTGGTAGATAACAAGTTAACGTCCGCTTCAAGCTAACTGATATCACAGACTAGGTAGTTGTTGGTTGATGACAAGTTAACGTCCGCTTCAAGCTAACTGATATCACAGACTAGGTAGTTGTTGGTTGATGACAAGTTAACGTCCGCTTCAAGCTAACTGATATCACAGACTAGGTAGTTGTTGGTTGATGACAAGTTAACGTCCGCTTCAAGCTAACTGATATCACAGACTAGGTAGTTGTTGGTAGATGACAAGTTAACGTCCGCTTCAAGCTAACTGATATCACAGACTAGGTAGTTGTTGGTTGATGACAAGTTAACGCCTGCTTCCAGCTAACTGATATCACATAGTAGGTAGCTGTTGGTAGATGACAAGTTAACGTTCGCTTCCAGCTAACTGATATCACATAGTAGGTAGTTGTTGGTAGATGACAAGTTAACGTCCGCTTTTAGCTCTCTGATATCACAGACTAGGTAGTTGTTGGTAGATGACAAATTAACGTCCGCTTCCAGCTAACTGATATCACAGACTAGGTAGTTGTTGGTAGGTGACAAGTTAACGTCCGCTTCCAGCTAACTGATATTACAGACTAGGTAGTTGTTGGTAGATTACAAGTTAACGTCAAACCCCCAGAATGGCGCATCTGTCCCTTTTAGCTGTTTCTAAAGCAATTTTATTTTGTTCCCTTAAAGAGCACTGACAATCTCTAAGAAATGGAGGTATGAACTGGTGCTGTGAACAGTAAGATAAATAAAGCGAGAAGTAAATATTCTAAAAAAATATCGAGCTTTCTGTGTAAGCGAATGTAAGGAGATTTAGATCCAAAGAAATATTCGGCGAAATTTGACATTTTTAGATTTTTTTTCAAAGGGACCAATCACAGTCTAATCTCAGAAACGGGAATTTATTTAGCTAAGCTAATCAGTCAAAATGATGAGTCTTATTT
>NW_008707658.1:0-1147 GCF_000327385.1 Lottia gigantea | reverse complement strand
CTCCTCAGATTTATCATAATTTAAAACTTACTCCTCAGATTTATCATAATTTAAAACTTACTCATAAGATTTATCATAATTTAAAACTTACTCATAAGATTTATCATAATTTAAAACTTACTCATAAGATTTATCATAATTTAAAACTTACTCCTCAGATTTATCATAATTTAAAACTTACTCCTCAGATTTATCATAATTTAAAACTTACTCATAAGATTTATCATAATTTAAAACTTACTCATAAGATTTATCATGTTTTAAAACTTACTCCTCAGATTTATCATATTTTAAAACTTACTCATAAGATTTATCATAATTTAAAACTTACTCATAAGATTTATCATAATTTAAAACTTACTCATAAGATTTATCATAATTTAAAACTTACTCATAAGATTTATCATAATTTAAAACTTACTCCTCAGATTTATCATGTTTTAAAACTTACTCCTCAGATTTATCATAATTCAAAACTTACTCATAAGATTTATCATGTTTTAAAACTTACTCCTCAGATTTATTATAATTCAAAACTTACTCATAAGATTTATCATAATTTAAAACTTACTCATAAGATTTATCATGTTTTAAAGCTTACTCCTCAGATTTATCATAATTTAAAACTTACTCCTCAGATTTATCATAATTTAAAACTTACTCCTCAGATTTATCATAATTTAAAACTTACTCCTCAGATTTATCATAATTTAAAACTTACTCCTCAGATTTATCATAATTTAAAACTTACTCCTCAGATTTATCATAATTTAAAACTTACTCCTCAGATTTATCATATTTTAAAACTTACTCATAAGATTATGGCTTTCCTGTTCCAGTAATTTTACTATCAGTTTATCAAGTTCCGGAGCGAAGGATTTGGCCGATTTCTTGGCGAAGTGACACAAGGCACTCTGTCCCAATTCTACGATAGACTCCTCGTGACTGTCCAGAAATTTAATAAAGTGTGGAATCACAGGCTCGATTCTATCTAGTTCTTTACCAGCATCTAACTGTAACGAAACATGAAATGCACATGAAGTACACATGAAGTACACATGAAATACACATGAAATGCACATGAAATGCACATGAAGTACACATGAAATACACATGAAATGCACATGAAATGCACATGAAGTACACA
>NW_008707657.1:0-1147 GCF_000327385.1 Lottia gigantea | reverse complement strand
TTCAGAGATACAGAAATTGACCCCAAGGACCTTCAAATTGACCAACCAGAAGCCAGAAAGTACACTGAGACATTGTTAGTAAAGTGATATCAATTAGTAATAATTTTAATCAGTTCTCAGGTGAATGAAGTAAAACCTAGTAAACACATCTAACCTACATAATAATACACAGGTCAAAAATGTCATCTGCTACAAAAACATTTTACAAAAAAGCGGAATGTCCCTTTAAGAGGAAATTATTTTGTGATTTAGAAAACTTAATGTTAAGACGACAATTGAAGAATGGAGTTAACAGCGAAGACGCCAATATTAGATTTTCAAGAGTATAATATTAATATACAAGCAGGTGATATTACTGATGATGATTTAAAAGCTTTGGCTCAACAATTATTTACAGCTTTAAAACAAACTGGATATTGTTATATCAAAAATCATGGAATACCCAAACATCAGGTAGATCTATTATCATTTTGATTGTTAGATATTATACACATTCAACATAATAGTCTAAATATTTGCTTTATCCTCTGAAGGAACTCAATTTCAGGTAATGGCATCTCCTTTCAGAATGAAACAGTTCGTCACCTGAGAACCAGACGTCTATGTCCACTTTTGTGAAAAATTGAGTTAGCAAATGTAGAAAAGAGACCACGTTCTATGTCCATACCAAATTTCAGCCCCTTAGTATCATTTTGGAAGGTTTTTTTTTCAACTTTAAAAATTGTTCTAATTCCAACTATTCTACTTTTTTTTAGAACCATAGTGTTCTTTGTCTCTTTTTATCCAATAGGGTTTCAGATTTTGTCGGTAGTTTTGTACTTTTATTTCCCTTTAATTCGGATTAGTTTATTTTTGAATAGATTGTCAATACATTATAATTATGAATTAAAATTGGGGCATTCACTTTGCTTCAAACTACCTCATAATGTCAATTTAAGGATAAAGTTTGGTTCTCAGAATGTTCATGTATTTTCCTTGGTAATTGTCTGCAACCCGAAAATCATGTTTTACCACTAAATGGAGGCTAAGTAGATCGATGATAATTAATGATATTTAGTAAATTTAGATCAGTAATGACAATTATGCAAAGTTCTCCAATGAAATACGAAAAAAGTCCGTGGTTTTGAAACTTAGAACTCCATTTTAT
>NW_008707656.1:0-1149 GCF_000327385.1 Lottia gigantea | reverse complement strand
ACCCCTTTTTTGAAAAAGGGGGTTAGGGGAATCTTACCCCCCCCCCCCCCCCCCCCCCCCCCGAGTTTCAACCATCATATCATTGAGTTCTTAACTTCCTGTGCTATTAGCTCATTTCGAATTCGTCCCTGCATCTTAAGAACACCACTGTACGTGTACCAAGTAATGGCAGGTATCCAGTCGTCAACAGTTACAGATGGGGTTCGCTATTAGCTACCCGTATCACTTCAAAATGGAATTTGTGGTCCACATGTACGTCAATATTTCATTACGTCACCATTAAAGGGATTGTAAAGAAGTTTTCGAAACTTTTTATGTGTATTAAGGACACTGATATCATCAATTTGCACCAATCTAATTTTCAGGGAGACGTCTGTGCTTTTTGCAATTCCAAGGCCCCTGGATATTATTAGCAACATAAAAACTCGTTACACCAATTCAAGATGGACATTGATAATATTTTAAGATTGTTACAAGTAACAACTTATCCTGGATTAATATGACAACTTTCACACTATCATGTAACTTAATTATTTTTCCCCGAAAGTGATCAAAATCTCTCTATATAACGTCCAGATCAAATACATGTAATCTTTCAGATTTCACTTGAAATCGTTGACACAGGTGGCTCTATCAATTATTTTTCTATTTAGATTCAATAACAGTTTGTTTTGTGTCAGTCTAGTTATAAATAGAGGGACATTTTGTTGAGTTTAACTAGCAAGTTGGTGGGACAAAATACTGTATTTGGTTTTAAAGGGATTGTAAAGAGGTTTTCTAAACGTTTTATGTGTATAGGGAACAATGATAGCATCAATTTGCACCATTCCAATTTTCAATCAGTTGTCTGTGGTTCTTGCAATTTTACCGAAAGTAAGCTGTATATGACGTCATTAACTATTAATAATATCTAAGGGCCTAAGCGATAGTGACGGTGCAAAACGATGCTATTATGTTATAAATAAAAAGTTTAGAAAATCTCTTTATAATCCCTTTAATATACAAACTTTCTTTCAAGTTTATTTTTATGTTTGAGTGATTTATTTGAATTATTACCCAATCCTTTCAGAATTTCTATAACATTTATTTTTATGCTATAAAATGTCTATTAAAGAAACGAACTCGGTAATCGTGATGTATATATTTCTC
>NW_008707655.1:571494-572286 GCF_000327385.1 Lottia gigantea | reverse complement strand
TCCAATTTCAGCTTCCTATCTTGAAAACTCTGCCAGTTACAGCACTTTTGGTCTNCAAACTTTTTCTCCAAACCAAAAAATATGCGATTTTCTTCTTGAAAATTTGGGTGAAACTTCAAATGTCGATTTTCTCGAAAGTTTGACAAAAAATCGAATTTCGGTTTCTGCACAAAATAGATGGGGGACATGTTAAACTGTCGTTTGCAACAAAAATTATACCTCTAGGGTCAAAATTGGCCGAGTTATGGCCATTTTAGTGGAGGGGTGGGGTCTGAAACCAGCCTAATGCAGTCCAATGGCAGTGGTAGGGGTGAAGGCCAAAACTTTGACAGGCTGCCGCTCGGAGCCTATTGGAGATAGAAAGTTGAAATTTGCACTGAAGGTACACACCCATCTGAAGTTGTTGTGTTCCAAATTTCAGCTTCCTATCTTGAAAACTCTGCCAGTTACAGCACTTTTGGTCTCAAACTTTTTCTCCAAACCAAAAAATATGCGATTTTCCTCTTGAAAATTCGGGTGAAACTTCAAAGTCGAATTTCCCGAAACTTTTTCCAAAATACGAATTTCTGTTTTCGACTGAAATGGATAGGGGACATGTTAAAGTTTAGTTTGCAACAAAAATTATACCTCTAGGGTCAAAATTGGCCGAGTTATGGCCATTTTAGTGGAGGGGTGGGGTCTGAAACCAGCCTAATGCAGTCCAATGGCAGTGGTAGGGGTGAAGGCCAAAACTTTGACAGGCTGCCGCTTGGAGCCTATTGGAGATAGAAAGTTGAAATTTGCACTGAAGGT
>NW_008707655.1:564626-565675 GCF_000327385.1 Lottia gigantea | reverse complement strand
CCGGTACTAGTAGACCGAAACATCTGCCTCGATTCCAGCCTCTGATAGCTATTTGGATAGATGTCAGCTGGTGCAGACAACTGTCAAAATATCCATCAGAGTCTGGAATAGAGGCAGATGTTTCGGACTACGGTACGAGGTGCTTGGACCGCGGTCCAGCCCGTCGTATATGCTTTTTGGACTTTTTTGTTTTCATGCATCAGGTGTAAGTACTCTTCAGTCAATTCAACTTTAACTATCGACAATTATCAGAAATACCAGGGAAAGGTAAATTTAATCGACAATTTCTTCAGAAAATAAGCTCCTACGAATTATTTAGATATTTATTGGCCATGACGTAACAGATTTCAGCTTTCTCCGACAATATCAAGTGCCATTCTTTGCCAAATGATCAAATTTCACTAGCTCTGTTTATTTTCTAAATTCAATCACTTATTGAATCTTCAAAAGTGAAGGAATACGATAGTTCTTAAATTTTGCCAATGAAATTAACCAAAACGGCTGTAATAGATCATTTGAAAATTATTTATTTCATAAATATCTTAAAAACACAAAGTCATTTTTACAAACCACATAAACTAATTTAATTTTATCACTGTAACATTTGGTGAGTCAAAAATTAAGGAAGAAAATACTCAAAAATCAGGCATAGTTTTTCTTAAAATTTCTTAAATATCAACTTCTTTAAAACAACAGTTCACAAACAACAACAAATAATTCACTTTCACCTCAACAAGAATTTGGAAATTAAACACATGTGATCTGATGGATGAACTTTATTGGGTAAACCACCCATTCGATATAGTTCCTGACTAGACATTAAACCATATCTAGCCAATAGTTTCAGTTTCCCTTCATGATACGATGAATGTCCTTGACTGTTACCACGACTACCACTATAGAAAATATAGTCCACACAACACGCTTCGTGGGCATGTTGAGACGTCACTTCGTATTCTCGGAATCCCAGTCTTTGAATTCTATGGTTATATGCCGAGATGAGATTAAAATTATGCCACAGTCTACCTGACGATTGTGAAAAATGGGCG
>NW_008707655.1:560945-564576 GCF_000327385.1 Lottia gigantea | reverse complement strand
CTATCTTGAACTCTGCCAGTTACAGCACTTTTGGTCTNCAAACTTTTTCTCCAAACCAAAAAATATGCGATTTTCCTCTTGAAAATTCGGGTGAAACTTCAAAGTCGAATTTCCCGAAACTTTTTCCAAAATACGAATTTCTGTTTTCGACTGAAATGGATAGGGGACATGTTAAAGTTTAGTTTGCAACAAAAATTATACCTCTAGGGTCAAAATTGGCCGAGTTATGGCCATTTTAGTGGAGGGGTGGGGTCTGAAACCAGCCTAATGCAGTCCAATGGCAGTGGTAGGGGTGAAGGCCAAAACTTTGACAGGCTGCCGCTTGGAGCCTATTGGAGATAGAAAGTTGAAATTTGCACTGAAGGTACACACCCATCTGAAGTTGTTGTGTTCCAAATTTCAGCTTCCTATCTTGAAAACTCTGCCAGTTACAGCACTTTTGGTCTCAAACTTTTTCTCCAAACCAAAAAATATGCGATTTTCTTCTTGAAAATTTGGGTGAAACTTCAAATGTCGATTTTCTCGAAAGTTTGACAAAAAATCGAATTTCGGTTTCTGCACAAAATAGATGGGGGACATGTTAAAGTTTAGTTTGCAACAAAAATTATACCTCTAGGGTCAAAATTGGCCGAGTTATGGCCATTTTAGTGGAGGGGTGGGGTCTGAAACCAGCCTAATGCAGTCCAATGGCAGTGGTAGGGGTGAAGGCCAAAACTTTGACAGGCTGCCGCTCGGAGCCTATTGGAGATAGAAAGTTGAAATTTGCACTGAAGGTACACACCCATCTGAAGTTGTTGTGTTCCAAATTTCAGCTTCCTATCTTGAAAACTCTGCCAGTTACAGCACTTTTGGTCTCAAACTTTTTCTCCAAACCAAAAAATATGCGATTTTCCTCTTGAAAATTCGGGTGAAACTTCAAAGTCGAATTTCCCGAAACTTTTTCCAAAATACGAATTTCTGTTTTCGACTGAAATGGATAGGGGACATGTTAAAGTTTAGTTTGCAACAAAAATTATACCTCTCGGGTCAAAATTGGCCGAGTTATGGCCATTTTAGTGGAGGGGTGGGGTCTGAAACCAGCCTAATGCAGTCCAATGGCAGTGGTAGGGGTGAAGGCCAAAACTTTGACAGGCTGCCGCTTGGAGCCTATTGGAGATAGAAAGTTGAAATTTGCACTGAAGGTACACACCCATCTGAAGTTGTTGTGTTCCAAATTTCAGCTTCCTATCTTGAAAACTCTGCCAGTTACAGCACTTTTGGTCTCAAACTTTTTCTCCAAACCAAAAAATATGCGATTTTCTTCTTGAAAATTTGGGTGAAACTTCAAATGTCGATTTTCTCGAAAGTTTGACAAAAAATCGAATTTCGGTTTCTGCACAAAATAGATGGGGGACATGTTAAAGTTTAGTTTGCAACAAAAATTATACCTCTAGGGTCAAAATTGGCCGAGTTATGGCCATTTTAGTGGAGGGGTGGGGTCTGAAACCAGCCTAATGCAGTCCAATGGCAGTGGTAGGGGTGAAGGCCAAAACTTTGACAGGCTGCCGCTTGGAGCCTATTGGAGATAGAACGTTGAAATTTGCACTGAAGGTACACACCCATCTGAAGTTGTTGTGTTCCAAATTTCAGCTTCCTATCTTGAAAACTCTGCCAGTTACAGCACTTTTGGTCTCAAACTTTTTCTCCAAACCAAAAAATATGCGATTTTCCTCTTGAAAATTCGGGTGAAACTTCAAAGTCGAATTTCCCGAAACTTTTTCCAAAATACGAATTTCTGTTTTCGACTGAAATGGATAGGGGACATGTTAAAGTTTAGTTTGCAACAAAAATTATACCTCTAGGGTCAAAATTGGCCGAGTTATGGCCATTTTAGTGGAGGGGTGGGGTCTGAAACCAGCCTAATGCAGTCCAATGGCAGTGGTAGGGGTGAAGGCCAAAACTTTGACAGGCTGCCGCTTGGAGCCTATTGGAGATAGAAAGTTGAAATTTGCACTGAAGGTACACACCCATCTGAAGTTGTTGTGTTCCAAATTTCAGCTTCCTATCTTGAAAACTCTGCCAGTTACAGCACTTTTGGTCTCAAACTTTTTCTCCAAACCAAAAAATATGCGATTTTCTTCTTGAAAATTTGGGTGAAACTTCAAATGTCGATTTTCTCGAAAGTTTGACAAAAAATCGAATTTCGGTTTCTGCACAAAATAGATGGGGGACATGTTAAAGTTTAGTTTGCAACAAAAATTATACCTCTAGGGTCAAAATTGGCCGAGTTATGGCCATTTTAGTGGAGGGGTGGGGTCTGAAACCAGCCTAATGCAGTCCAATGGCAGTGGTAGGGGTGAAGGCCAAAACTTTGACAGGCTGCCGCTTGGAGCCTATTGGAGATAGAACGTTGAAATTTGCACTGAAGGTACACACCCATCTGAAGTTGTTGTGTTCCAAATTTCAGCTTCCTATCTTGAAAACTCTGCCAGTTACAGCACTTTTGGTCTCAAACTTTTTCTCCAAACCAAAAAATATGCGATTTTCCTCTTGAAAATTCGGGTGAAACTTCAAAGTCGAATTTCCCGAAACTTTTTCCAAAATACGAATTTCTGTTTTCGACTGAAATGGATAGGGGACATGTTAAAGTTTAGTTTGCAACAAAAATTATACCTCTCGGGTCAAAATTGGCCGAGTTATGGCCATTTTAGTGGAGGGGTGGGGTCTGAAACCAGCCTAATGCAGTCCAATGGCAGTGGTAGGGGTGAAGGCCAAAACTTTGACAGGCTGCCGCTTGGAGCCTATTGGAGATAGAAAGTTGAAATTTGCACTGAAGGTACACACCCATCTGAAGTTGTTGTGTTCCAAATTTCAGCTTCCTATCTTGAAAACTCTGCCAGTTACAGCACTTTTGGTCTCAAACTTTTTCTCCAAACCAAAAAATATGCGATTTTCTTCTTGAAAATTTGGGTGAAACTTCAAATGTCGATTTTCTCGAAAGTTTGACAAAAAATCGAATTTCGGTTTCTGCACAAAATAGATGGGGGACATGTTAAACTGTCGTTTGCAACAAAAATTATACCTCTAGGGTCAAAATTGGCCGAGTTATGGCCATTTTAGTGGAGGGGTGGGGTCTGAAACCAGCCTAATGCAGTCCAATGGCAGTGGTAGGGGTGAAGGCCAAAACTTTGACAGGCTGCCGCTCGGAGCCTATTGGAGATAGAAAGTTGAAATTTGCACTGAAGGTACACACCCATCTGAAGTTGTTGTGTTCCAAATTTCAGCTTCCTATCTTGAAAACTCTGCCAGTTACAGCACTTTTGGTCTCAAACTTTTTCTCCAAACCAAAAAATATGCGATTTTCCTCTTGAAAATTCGGGTGAAACTTCAAAGTCGAATTTCCCGAAACTTTTTCCAAAATACGAATTTCTGTTTTCGACTGAAATGGATAGGGGACATGTTAAAGTTTAGTTTGCAACAAAAATTATACCTCTAGGGTCAAAATTGGCCGAGTTATGGCCATTTTAGTGGAGGGGTGGGGTCTGAAACCAGCCTAATGCAGTCCAATGGCAGTGGTAGGGGTGAAGGCCAAAACTTTGACAGGCTGCCGCTTGGAGCCTATTGGAGATAGAAAGTTGAAATTTGCACTGAA
>NW_008707655.1:451899-556523 GCF_000327385.1 Lottia gigantea | reverse complement strand
GTGAAAATTTGGGTGAAACTTCAAATGTCGATTTTCTCGAAAGTTTGACAAAAAATCGAATTTCGGTTTCTGCACAAAATAGATGGGGGACATGTTAAACTGTCGTTTGCAACAAAAATTATACCTCTAGGGTCAAAATTGGCCGAGTTATGGCCATTTTAGTGGAGGGGTGGGGTCTGAAACCAGCCTAATGCAGTCCAATGGCAGTGGTAGGGGTGAAGGCCAAAACTTTGACAGGCTGCCGCTCGGAGCCTATTGGAGATAGAAAGTTGAAATTTGCACTGAAGGTACACACCCATCTGAAGTTGTTGTGTTCCAAATTTCAGCTTCCTATCTTGAAAACTCTGCCAGTTACAGCACTTTTGGTCTCAAACTTTTTCTCCAAACCAAAAAATATGCGATTTTCCTCTTGAAAATTCGGGTGAAACTTCAAAGTCGAATTTCCCGAAACTTTTTCCAAAATACGAATTTCTGTTTTCGACTGAAATGGATAGGGGACATGTTAAAGTTTAGTTTGCAACAAAAATTATACCTCTCGGGTCAAAATTGGCCGAGTTATGGCCATTTTTTTTTTTTTTTTTTTTTTTTTTTTTAAGTCCTTTTTAGGTCAGAACATGTATAGTTTTACATAGGCTTTGCATTGGAATACGTCATCAGGCCCCATCAGCTGGTTAAAATTTACATTGACTTCTTAAGCGCCCCGTAAAATGGATAATCAATGTCAGATTTATTGACCATGTAATATCATTGAAAATTATACACTGTAATAGAACCGCTGAGTTGCTTCGAGATATAAACCGCGCCAATTTAAGATGTTATTCATTGTACAGACCCATAGCAAACCGACAGGATGTATTTAAGGTAAGCGTTTTGCAGTATTATGTCTTTCATAGAATAGGACACATTTTATAAATCTTTTCTCTTTTTTAACAATTTGAACTTCCTTCAATTCCTGGGTTTCAATTATGCCCACAGTGGCATTTCTACGGCGGATCAGGCGCGTCTGGCGGATTTTACATAGTGAAAGAATGACTTGTGCCTCCATGAAAATTATGTTTAACAAGATCGACACCTTCAGGTGTGAATCAATATTAAACATTGTAATAATTTGATTTTTCAGAAATGTTAAAAAGACATTAGTTTCAATTTACACCCATATCCAAATCTTCGATTATTTTGATAGATAAGTGTTTTACAACCTAATAAAATACATTCCAAAGCATCTTATATACCGATAGGTATTGAAATGCTCTCGATTTTTATAAAATTAAGTATGTAGGTTTATTACGATGAGACAACATAAACACGTTCGAATTGGTTACACTTAAATTAATCTAAAATAGAGCTTGTAAATGCGATAGAAGTGCCAGTTTATGTCAAAATCTAAAAGAATTTGGAGTTTGAATTTGAGTACGATTCAAAACATAATAGCGGATTTTAAACCCTTGATAAACTGACATTATGTTAAATGGTTCTTGTGAACGCGATAGTGGTGACAGTTTATGTTTTGTAAATTTCATGAAATTCTAAGTGTGTAAGTTTGTTATAATCAACAATATCTTAGACATGTTACATATTTGGTACGATTTGACACAGATTGACGACCGACCGCCTTTGATATAAAAAAAATAAAATTTATTCGGTAAGTTGGCTTTCTTGCCTTTCGGATGGGACAATAAACCGATGGCCCATGTGCTACTGATACAGGTTGTGCACACTAAAGATCGCTAGACAGTAGGAAATAGAAAAAAGAGTAGGCCTATGCAGGTGTCCTGACAAAATTTCCCTCATTGCAATCTGCATGGCGTTGCTCGCTTTCAGTAGCCCAATTGGGTACAAAAGAGTAGGACATGAAACTCCATTCATTTCATTTTTTCACCCCTTAGCTTGTTGAGGATTGAAGGATGATTTGGATCAGGTCGTGTTCATGGCATAAGAAAACATCCTCTCAGTTTGATTTGAGTCGAGAGCTGTTCGAGTTATGCATAATACCTTTCCAAGCCAGTTGCAAAATAGATTGCCAGCCTCCAAACCCCCACACCCACCCCCAAACAATTCTGACAACCGACCAATTCCATTATTGCAACAAAACGCCATTCATCATTGCTCCTCCGGGTATGATTACGGGCCTGTACCTTTCGGCTCTCGCATATCGTCTGTATATCAGTTACTTCTCTTTAGAAATTCAAAACAACGTTGTTCAATTAATATGTTGTCACGAAATTATTACTCACTTTTTCACAGCGATTTTGTACATTCCTTGTCTTTCTGAAGGGTAAGACCCAAATCAACTCAAGTTATGGAAAGGTTGAGAGTGCTTTTCCTATGTACTAATTTATAATATAAATATTATTTACTATGGACTATCGCCACAATATATTTAAAACATTATCGGGGGAACTGCCACCATAAAACATTGTATCATTGTGTTGTGCAATAAATAACATTATTGGTCATGATAAATGAATGATAAAACTAATAACATTTCAACTCATAACTATGTTCATTGGCAGTCGAAATTCTATAAACCATTCAATATTGACAATTTAATAGGCGGGGTTAAGAGTTATTGATAGTTGTCACGTGACAAGGCGATAGTTATTTGTCGTTTCATTTCTTTCTTCTGTGTTTATTTAAAATGATACTACGTCTTAGAATGAACATAAAATTTAAGAATTTTAAACTTGGCCAATAAGAGTATATATTCATCAGCAGATTCACCTAGTGTCATAAATAGCATAACAAGATCCTTATATAATCTAATAAATACAAAAAACTTATTAATTATCCATAAATATACAATTAACTATTGGAAAACAAATATCAAGATTAAGCGTTTTCAAAAATTACTTAGTTTTATGAATTTTCCAATTTTCCAGATTTTACAGGGAATTTGTTGTAACTTTATGATACCAGGAAAGTTCACTGATGAATATATACTCATGTTGACCATTCTTGGGAACTTAAATTGTATGTTCATTCTAAGACGTAGTATCACATTAACTGGAAACAAGTTCGAAATTGGTAATAAGCGCATGACTTATTGTTGCTGTGTGTACGTCAATGAGACCCTGTTCATGTTTGAATTGGATGATAATTTAATTAACTTTTTTGAGGTTTTGCCTTGACTTATAAATATTTTAAGATTATTTGAGGATTCATTATTAAGCAGCTACATACTTTGTTATCATTTCTGACAGCTGGTAGTGGGCGTATATTACCTTGCCTGCATGGCAAGCTATCTTCTATATATCGTGGAGTCTCAAGAAATGACGAGTCGTCATTTTAACATTAAAATAATTCTCACCACGCATGGATTGGAAGCCTCAAATTTTGGCGGTTAGCTTTGATTATTATTACTGATTAGCTTAACTAGTGTCCGTTTCTGAGAAAAAAGTACGATTGTTATTTTCTTTGCGTTAAAGATTTCTTTTTGACTAAGCTTGGTCCATCTTGGGAATCTTTGTGCTCAAATGAAGATAATTTGACATTAGCGTGGTCTGATATAAATGTTAAGTTTGAAAAAGTTAATTACAATATAAGTATATAGTTAGAAATATAAAAACTCTGCGTTTTAGCCCATGGAGGCTCATAGTTCAACATGAATGGAAATTTATAGAAAGGCACGAAGATCTAGTTAGACTGTGGCGTGCAACCAAGTAGAATGATCTGAATTTAGCGATGAATATTTTAGTCTTGTTGAAATTTTCGCACCTAAAGCATAAAGCATTATATTTCAGGAATGGTTAAAATTTAAGAAAATTAGGTCTCTAAAATAGTTTGTTCATTTCATTTGAAGAAACTATAATATAATATTAAATTACATTTTGTTGAATAATTTCAAGGTAGCCAATAATTTTAGACAATGATCTTTTTATTTCATATTTGTGTGGGTTTTTTTTTCAATTCTTAAAAGGGATACGGATATCTGAAATTGGATCGTTTCAGCTGGAAGCTTACAGACACAAAAGTGCAGTGGAAACATTTTACGTTCAGATTTATAACCTTCATGCAATTGTTGAATGTGGTCAAAGGGAGATAATTTATCATTGATGTGGTCTGTAGTCTTATTTCATAGTCAATAGTACGATCTTTTTTTTACAGAAGACGTTAGAAAGAAATATCTTCAGTTTTGGTCTGCTGATGTTTAATATCTGGTACAAAATTTGTATTCTAGATCAGACAATGATTGAAAATTCTATAATAGATGGTCTTGACTGAATAATGGCGACAATAAGATCAACACAGATATAGCGCGAAGGAAAAAAACCAAGGTTCTGCGGGCTGCTAGAGGCTAACGGATTTCAGACGACCTGAGAAATTTTTAGCATTTAGAGGGCTTGATTTTCACTCCAAAATAATACATTTCACGAATCTTCCACGTGGGGGTTTAACACTAAGGAATGACATTACAAAAAAGGATTGATTACTTACTTACTTACTTTACTTTTGTGTAATGTTTGGTTTATGATAACTTATTTTGCGTTGATGTATTTACTATCCGACACGTTGGTTTCAGTGATATTCGCTCAACGCACGAGCGACAACATTGGACAATCAAAACATTGAAATTGTTTCAATAAAAAATTAACCAAAGGGATGTAGTCGTTTAAAGAATTATTTTGCTGACAGAAACGAAACGAAACTAGTTTTGCCATTATTCTTCACTTGACTGGGTTATGAAAACGGGCAACACCATGCAGTGCCCAATGAGGTGAATTCTGGCTGAAGAAGACTTAATTAATTTTTTTTCTTTTTTCAACTGTGAGGGATCTTGAACGTGAACAACCTAGCCTTTAGCACAAGGTATCTCGGTTTATTTTAATTCAAAAACCATGGAACTTTATATTTATATGGATCCTAATATTTGTGAATTGGGATAAAACAAGAATTCATTTTTAAGCTCATTGTGAACATAGTAAGCTATTCGTTTCTCTTTTCAGAAAAAGAATCCGTTACATATATCGACAGGATTGTCAATAATTAACATTCTTCCTTGTATATAAAACCGATATTTTGAAGACATTATATCACTTCGAGCAATAGGCAAGAAGTTATATTTAATTAAAGACGAACTGGGTGTAGTTCAATTTCATTAAGTGAGTTCATTTCAGAATTTATGATCGACTAACTTTTAAAATTCAACAGATAATTTAAGATGGACTGGGTGTAGTTTGCCTTTTACAATCGACATGGGAATGTAGAATGGAAGTGAAGCTTCTCAAAACTTCTGCTTTAGAACTTATCTGCCATCAGATTTTGCACCGTAATATGATTGTTGAATGTGGTCAAAGGGGGATAATTTTTCATTGATGTGGTCTGCAGTCTCATACTATAGTAAGACAGTAATGATAAAATTAAATTTCAGTAGTTGAAGATAAAAGCCATTGACCTAAAAGCCATTGTCGAGTGTGGTCAAAGGGGGATAATTTTCATATTGCTGCCGCCTGTACAATTATCACACTTGGGACACAAATTTGAAAGTATCAAGTCGTTTTTACTGGTTTGATTGTGAAAAGTAGATGTTAGAAGTATTTTCAACGTGAGGCTTATACTAAAAAAAAAACAAAGTACTGTAATAAAGGAGTTGCATTCTTACCTTCTGTTAATTATATAATCTTATTTCGATTATTGTGTAGTTATTATGAGGTTTATATTGACAGTCGTATATTTTGGACCACACGTGCCATTCATGATTATTGCTCATCGCACGAACTACAGACTTAGACAAGTGATTCAGTTGTCTAAATATCTGTTTTACCAGCAGAAGGAGGATAGTCTCACATCATCCCATCTTCACAATATCAAGCTATTGCTTCGCACTTATACCTTGACTGCGCATTGTACACTAGCAAATACAGCCAATCAGAGGCCTTGGTAGAAAGTCTGAACACAATCTTTATGTCGAGGGCTCAGATTAGCTGTACTCTCTGGCTTTCTATTACAACATATCCCCTGCATTCCGTGGTAAAAGAATAGTGGCTAATGCAGTCAAGGTATAAGAATGAAGTCTGTAATAGCTTGAAATTGTGCAGAAGAAATCATCCTTCTAAACATAGAATGTAGTTGATATAGACTCTAGAATGGACAATTTAATTATGTTAATACAATTTTTTTGTTATCAAAATCGAACTCCAACGAACGAAATATTAGTTGTGTCAGATATTTGTTACATCACATTCTTACAGTTTGTTGTTGCTTACATAATCAATATCTCCCCTAGCAATTGTTTTCGAAGAAGACATTTCTAGTTAAGTTCATATTGTACACGAATGTCCTGTATCACAATTTATTACATGTACATTGTACTAGTACTAGTACTCAACTCCTTTTCGACTATACCGGGATAGTAGCTTATAAAGAGAACAAATTTAGTTAAAATAACAATTTATCATAGACCATCATTCAACAGTAGTGGGGTCGTTACCGCCGAACATCGTTGGCTTACTCGCCATAATTTTTGACAAAGCGTTCATTCCTTTCTTCACTTTAAAACGATAGACCCACGGCAATTCTCGGTTTGGCATGATTTTCTTTGGTGGTGGGAAGTTGCTTAGATCGTCGAATTCCTCACTGTGGGACATGATATTCGGGTAAACTATATTCGAATCAACACTTTCCAAAGCCTGGTATTCCTCTCTCCCTACACTATTCGTCGAGGTTACGTTCGAATGCGTCGACTTTAATCTAGGGGAATCTGATCCTGGCAATGGAACCTTTAAAGGCAGGTTATTTTCTGATCTGTTGACTTCGGGATTTGATTTTGATGATACTAACGGTTTCTGCTTGTTCCGGCGACCTTTCATGGATTTCTTAGACAGTGGTGCCAATTGAAGTCTAGAGAGTTGTACACCTGGTTCCTGAAACATATTGAAACATTTTCATTATCAAGTCTTTTAAGTTGTAAAGCAAGGTATGGATTGTAATATTGCGTTATTAAAAGTTTACTTTTTACATTTTTAACAAGAATATCTATTTTGGTTACAAAGCGTACCCCCGCCTTCATTAGCCCACATGGTGCAGAACATTAGGACGTAAAACTCCATTCATTTCATTGCATTTACTTACAAAGTGCACCCAAATTTTTTTTTTGGGGGTGGGGGGACGATCTGGGATTTTTTTAGCTAAGCTAATCAGTATTAATGTTCACAGCACACAATCGAAATTTGAGCCTTCAAATCGATATGTTCCAGAATTATCTGCGTTTAAAAGTTAAAGGAACGACTCGTCATTATAAGATACTCTGTGATGTATAGAATTAGACAGTAAATTCCTAATTTGAAGTGTATTTGAAGGACTTATGCGATTTTCGTACATTTCTAGTACCCAAATCAACCCCCGAAAATGGCGAACCTGTCCCTTAAAATTCGTTTACATGACTAAAACTATTGAAACTTATTGCCAACTTGAAATGTTACTCTCTCTTTGACCAGTTTTATGGTTAGAGTTAATGTTTTTGGATTTTGGAACTACATAAGATCAATAAAATATTTAGGCCGAAAAAACAATAGTATTATTTCGATTGGAAAAATGCCAGATCAGAAATTAACAAACAACAGTAATAAGATATGGATTTAATATAACAAGGTGATTTCTTGGCATATAGGCTGTCTGTAATCTCTAGCGTTAATCTAAGTTAATCTGATATCTTTCTGTAGGTCTTGTTATTTATTAATCCCTTTTTTGATTAAAATAAAATCTAGTCAACCCTATCAAATATTTATTATTGACTTTGTTGTTTCTAAACAGCGTCTGAACTGCAAACGCGTTGTTCTGCATAGAAGACTGAAAAAATGTTTATTGGAGAAGTATGGGCAGATTTCATTAATATATTTAAGCATCTAGAAAACAGTCTAAGCAGAGTTAAAACTGAACATTTTGATGAAAATATTTTGGAAAATTGGATTAACAGTTCTAAGCAAACACAAAACAATGACAGCTCCATCTTAAGACATTGATGGAAAAAAGAAGCTCTGTAAGACACTATTTCTTTGCCAAGATTTTAAATGAACCCATCACTTGTAGCGGGGTAGACCCTAACCCTACCATACAGTAATGTATAAAGCAACATTCAAGTTTCCGAGCCGATCATTTCTCAACTATGTCATGATTCGTATGATACACATGAAATAATTACATTGAGACTTTAACTTAAAGAATTATTTTGAATAAAAAAATACTATCAGCCATAAGAAAAAAAAGAAAATTATACAGTGACTCACTTGTAATTCCAAGGGTTTGTGATTCGTTTGCAGTAACTTTAATCTTAAAGGAGGAAAAAATCCATTCTTGCTCACGTGAGTAACTCTGGAGTTTTGCACATTACCACCATCAAAATCAATCACTTTGGGTTTGGCAGTAGCCCGGCTGCAAAATCTTTGAATATATTCTTCAGGAACCGTCGTATGTAATGGTGCTGTTTTCGATCTGCTAGATTTTGGTAAACCGTCCAGAATATCCGTGAAAGTATAACTATGAGGTCGTGGTGGAATACTACGGTAAATCATATGAGTGTTTCCTCTGGACGCCATTTTGATTTGTGGCGTCTCATAACTTGTGGACGTTTCTTGAATGGGTGGCAGAAGAACTAGCTGCGTTCGATGTCGGTTCAATGTATTCGTTGTTGGTGAGATTTGTGCAGTTAAGTATTGAACCATTATTATTACACATTAAGCCTATTACACAATAACCGTTTATTCAAAGCGGCTTAAGTCAATCGGATTGCCTACTGTTGGTGTCCTGTTCTGTTGTTAGGTCATAGTTGTTTAAATGTGAACGCATATCTTATGTCTGCTATACCTGAAATACATGTAATTTTAATTAGGTCATTTGACATTATTAAAGGAATCGATTCTCGTTCTTTAAGTATTTCAATGTCTAATA
The DNA here is from genome assembly GCF_000327385.1 of Lottia gigantea. Taxonomy (NCBI): domain Eukaryota; kingdom Metazoa; phylum Mollusca; class Gastropoda; family Lottiidae; genus Lottia; species Lottia gigantea. The sequence continues at coordinate 547,640 of NW_008707655.1, read as the reverse complement.
TCCAATCAATACCAATTTGTTTGCCAATGATGATGGTTTCATTCTAAAACGTGACTCTGATACTTAATGTTTATACCTAGCAGGAATTTAAAGGGATTGCAAAGAGGTTTTCTAAGTGGTTCTATGTATCGAAGACCTTGATAGCACCAATTTGCACCATTCCAATTTTCAGTAAGAGGTCACTAATCGCAAAATGCCTTTTTGTGATACTTTGCGATTAATGGCGCCATAAACCACTTCTTTTATGTGGCAATGCAGGAACCACTGACGTCTGATTGAAAATTGGAATGCTGCAAATTGATGCTATCAGTGTGCCCGATACACATTAAAAATTTATTAAACCTCTTTACGACCGTTTGACCAAATTTAGAGAGAAATAAAATATGATGTCGATAGTAAATCTTGCCACTGTTCGTCCATTTCTTGAGCTAAAGTACATCACATTTATTTACATACATGTAATTATCAAATTGAATATTGATATAAATCACAGTTTACTTTTTATTATTATTATTATTACTTGTTATTATTCATAATAATAACATAACGGGAAAATAAGAGAGATTTTCCGGGATACTTATATGAATGTATCTTCTACTGCGTTTAGCTTGAATGACATTTAAGGCAGCTAGATCATAATCAGCCAATCTGGATTTCGTTGCCAGTTTAATTCAAGATTGTTTAGCTAGACCACAAGCTGTGTACGAATTCTGTCTCAAGTACTTTACTGAATGACAACTGGATCAGACGCATTAGGTAGATGAAAAGTAGATTTACACCCGTCCTTATAGATGAGATTGTGGACTTAACTCTTGTTGTATTGCGATTTTTGAGAAATATTGTGTTTAATTGCCGTCAGTTGCTCGTGATCGGATCAGAGTCCGTGGCCAATTAGTTGATCGCATTTGCTAGAAATTGGACAATTTGTGACTGACGGATCTGATCCTTTAAATTAACTTGAGCAAATTTTACGCATTATTGGCAATTGGCCAGTGCAGAAGGTTTCATCGTTCCGAACTCATGCGGACAAGGTAAATGGTGTGCATTCGTTCAAAGAGTACGCAATAACTCGCATAATCCTTTCGGATTATTGCCTATATATAGTAAAGATAGATAATAATGTAAATTCATACCTTTAAATCTGTTCGTGAGCAATCATATTTAGTCAGTTGGGTATATAAATATGTTATAAGCTAATATAGATTAAGAATCAAGGACATTATCTTAATGTATTTGTCAATTCGACCAGCATGGTCATTCATTGCCAATTTATATCATGATAAAGTCTGATAAGATACTGGTAGGGTGGGGCATGTCTAACTTGTGGCAATGTGATTCCAAGATGCTGCTAGTCTAAGTTGAATTAGACCCAACTTTCTTGTCGTTTATTATTAGTTTTTATTCTTAGTATAGCCACTTCAGAATAGGTCTCACGACCGAACTCTTCAACATTTGTCAAAATAACCTTTTGACCTAATCTGGTGGAAAAAGCTAGAGGAGTAAATTTGATTGGTTACAGCAGAAGTGGCTATACTAAAAATAAAAACTAATAAATAAAACTAAACAAAAGTTGGGTCTAATATTAATTAGACTGAGATGATGCACAGTAAAAGTTTCAAATGGTTAAACTGGGAAAACCCTGGCATAGCTTATGAAAAGAGTGACTTGTAAAATATAAAAATACAACAGATTCTACTTCAAAAATTTCCAGAGAACTCTCTTAAACGTTAGATAGGAAGCTCACATTTCATACATTAAGTCAGTCTGCCCCCTATGTGAACCCTAAATCACTGCTGGTGCCATACGGGCACCTATAAACACGATTGAAATTTTTTATGAGAGCACTTGACAGTTTGATAATATATACTGAATAAACGATATACATACCTACGATACGTAATAGTCGAGATCTGATCCTATATAACTATATGAATATCAATATTTAGAAATCCAAACGATCTCATAACTAGTCAATATTAGGTATAACCATTGCACAATTTGTTATTGGAAGAACAAAATGACTAATACCCAAATAACTTCCATTTAAAATAAAATTTTACACACATTTACTGTTTTATAAACTGTGTCAGTAATATGAGTTATTCCAACGAAGTTATAAATTGTACTTGCCTTTAACTATGACCTTCGGATATCTTCATTGGGTGTTATTACAAAAGTGTGTACATATATGTCCCAACAGGCTATAATATTGTCGACCTAGAAAAAGAACAATATAGTGTTTACAAGTACAGTTTGATTGATTTCTAGGTGTAAGACGAGATATATTCAATATAATACTATATACAAAGTAATATACTCGATAGTCCACTAATAAAACCACCCAACTTTACAATCAAACATATCAAATTACTTTTATTTATAAGGGTTTGTGGGATTATCAGTTTAAAGGGATTTTACCATGTAGAATTTGAAAAAAAAATTAAAATTAGCCTTAGAATATATTGTAACCAAAGCTTAGCCGTATTCAACTTAATAATACGGGTACAATTAAATTTCGAAATTTTTAGAACGTTTTGGTCCTCTTTAGTCGGAGAATTTTGAGATGTCATTCTGTAATAGACGTTGTAAAAAATGCATATTGTCAGTCGTTGACAACATACGATAATGTCAAACGGTCTACCGTGGAAGTTCCGCCCGAGCGTTCTGCAACAGGTTCGCCCTCACGAAAATTGCCGAATGACATAATGTATCACGTAGAAAGATATACTGTATATAAATATTTGAACAGAACCTGAAACAGAGTTGTTTGAAGATCGAACATTTGCAGGTTCTGTTTTACTATTTATAAATCGCTTTACGATTTTATATTAGTCTCTATTTTAACAGTAAAAATACTTTGTTATTGTAATATATAACGTATATTATTTTGAGTTCTATCAAAACACTGCTTAAATCAATTGAGTTATGGGAAAATTGGCTTGATAAGGGTTATTTCCCTTGAACTGCAATTGAAGGTACCATAATAATTGACTTACAAAAATGATTACATTTGATATTCCTTAAAACCTTGAAATTTAAAAAGGTTTTTGGTAAAAGTAACTCTCAAACATCATATTAAGGTTTCAAAGACATACATCAACAGATTTGTTTCAAAAATTTATGGGTGTGGGTGGGGGTCTTTTAACATTGGCGTTTTTAAGGGTGGGCACTATACTAGGGCGTGACACCCCCGGTTACATTTTTTTATCATCTTACATAGTGACTGCCTGTGGCCCCCCTAGAATGTTTCACTGCTTTTTCAGGGGTCAAAGCCGGATCGGCCTCTTTTTTGTCGCCTTTAGAATTAAAAAATTATTTCTTTACTATTTTAATGTACATATCTTGGTATTTCAGGTTGCTTTTTCATCTAAATAATGTACATCTAAAAGTTGGATCCATGCCTTATACTTGGCAAAATGACAAAATGATGCCGTAGTGTATTTGGTTGGATAATCTTGCTCATTCTGAGCACAGAGAACTGCACAATCTTCTACAGAAAGATGCTTCGACACGATAATTCCATAATATGAACTTTTGCCTGAAAATATTTATCCGTACATTGTAAACCAGAAAGCTTTTACCGTTTTGGCTATGTCAAGCGCGTTGGATATAAGACACCATATACATGGGGTTCATGATTAAATTAATGATATTGGTTACAGATTAATCGATGTAGATCGATTAGATCAGGTTGAATAGACAGTTGATTATGTCAGATTAAGATTAGTTAGTTAATCTGTTAAAACCACTGACGTAACGTAGGTGACCTTTTGATGTGTTGCGTGTTATGGGTATATGGATAAGTATCGTTTGATAATATTATATGGTAACGATCATGGTTATGTCGGTATATCATTCAGATCGTACGAAGCGAAATAATAGTATAATACCAGATGCGCTAACAGGTATACATTATAAACTACGTGAACGTTTGTGGAACTTTTTGACCATTTTCCAAGAATATTAGATCAGTTCAACTAAAGGTATAGAAAGAACTTAGTCTGTTTGCAGTAGTACACCTATGTTTCTTGATAGAACGCACGCGAGAAGCGTATACTATTAACAGGTAAACTGGCTAACTGGCGTGAAATTCGATCTAATTCCCCCCTTACCGAACCCCAAATTCATACCAATTCAAGCAGACGAAATTTAAGTTTAGTCAACCAAATCAACATGGCGGGTGTATCAGAGTTTACTATTTCTCCGAAAGAAGCTATGATTTTAGTCAAAAAACAGTCGAAAGAGGACGATGGAAAGAAGTGTTACATGATGCAAATAACCTTTACAAATGTGTACAGTGATAGTGAAGTGCCAAATTCGTGTTTCAGGATTTTACCTCGTCTCTTAAACGGTGTCCCACTTGGTGCTGGCTTAATGAGTCGCGACCAATTACAAACAGTGCGTTGGAAATTTATAGAAGGAACCAAACATAGCCACACCTTCATATCCCAACCGTTATTAAAGGATGAAGCCCAGGAAACTAAACGAGGATTACGTGATAGACTTATTCAACAATCCCAGAGGATATTCGGTGATTTGACTGTGAAAGCCAATATAGTGTTATCGGAGTGCATTAATTATGATGGTGATATGATACTTAATGACATTGCTGTCCCTAACGAGGACGGTTTTCATTTTCGAGACTGATTCCAAATGTGATTGACTTGAAATTCCCTCCTCCATTTATGTGATATTGATATATTGATACTACTAGTGTGCCTCATGCAATGAACTTTCAACTAGACACTTGACGGTTCACCAGTCTTTGAAATATGTGAGAAATTTACCTAATGAACAATTTTTACCATACTGCTCTGAAACACCAACAAGCAATCATTTTAGTGTTCTCAATGGTGTTAAAAGCAGTTGCATCGCTAGTGGGGCTACAGAGGGGCATCCCTCCCACCCCTAGAAAATTAGGTAGTACCCAATATTGTACCCCCACTTCATTATAACAAATTAAATACATGAATTTTATATGTTTTTGCTCCAAAATATGTGCCAGAATGCACCAAATTAATTCTATCTTTAAAAAATGTTCTTCGGGAGACCCCTCTCGGACGCTCCATGTGAAGCTTGTTAAGAACCACCATTAGTCTTGGAAAGCTGGCGCCGCTACTGGTTAAAAGCATTATGCCGTGTCTTGTGATGCAATATTGAAAGTGTTCGAAATATCTTGCAAAATGTGTCAAGTTCCATGAAGTTTGTAGTGATTTTGTTATTATGTGTATAATTTATTTGTTGAATGCACGATTGAGTTGTTTATACGTATTCCCTATAAATATTCCAAATAACCTTGTGTGAATGTACGCAGCAATATTAAATTATGATGTTTTGAGCACCATTTAAAGAGATTTTCTTAATTTTTTTTGTGCATCTGGGACACTGATAGCATCAACTTGCACCATTCCAATTTTCAATCAGACGTCTATTTTTTTCCTGCAATTCCACTCCAGCTAAGTTTTGATGACGTCATATATCGCGAAAGGCCTTATGATACAAGCATTATTATTTTTCGAATAGTAACATCTTAAACGTTCTCGTTTAGTGGAATTGCATTAACCACAGACGTCTTGCAGATTTTTCAAATGGTGCAAATGATATTGATAATACCTGTGTCCCCGATAGAATTTTAAAATTTAGAACACCTCTTTGCTATCACTTTAACAGTGGAAATTGTCGAAGGTTATTATATGAATGAACTATATTATATTTCTGTTAACAATAAACAATGATCAATTTTGTGTGTAGTAGGTTTCAAGATAACTTCTACACTTGGCTTAAAGCCAAACTTTACTTATGATTAACTTTACTGACAATGTACCTATATCTTCAGTAGGCTACTAATTACAAGTATAGAAGATATAAGACGAATGTCAGTAGTTACTTATCTATACTGAGACCAGTACCAATGCATGATGAAAGAGTGCAACTCAAATTTACTGGACATTTTGCTTGTATTCATACCATTCTGATTTCTTATTCGACGTCTGTGGCTCCCGTAATCCAGGAAAATCTTTTTGACGCCACTTTTCCAAATGCCGGGACCAAATACGTCAAATGGAAAATCAGAACAGTGCATAAAGAAGCTATTAAAGGGAGAGGTGTGGCATTTTGGGTGGTTGATTTTAATCTTGAATATATGTAAATAGTCTTCAGAAGTATTAGAAATGTAAGAAAATCGCATAATTCCTTTAAAAAGACTTCAAAATCGGAATTTTACTCATGTCTTTTCTATATATCACAGAGACGAGTCGTTAATTTAACATTCAATCGCGGGTTATTCTTGACACACATCGATTTGAAGGCTCAAATTTCGACGGTGAGCTTTGAACACTAAAACTTATTGGCTAAAATAATTCCCGTTTCTGAGACTAAGTATGATTGGTGAAAAAAATGTGAAGAATCGACAGTTTTTTCAATTTAAGTATTATATAAGCTTTACCTACATGTTCCTTAAGCAACGGTCAGAGAGGGGGCAAGGAAACCCATTGGTTCGATGGTCAAAATGCTTCTCAGTCCGCCCTAAACTGAAAGAATTTCGTCTATTGCAGCCTCTTGGTAAGCTGCACTAAAAGCAGATGTTTCGGTCTAGGTTCGCCCTATACATATAACACAATACTGAAGGTTAACACCATATTCTTATAAATTATATACCATAGTGTTATAGAGTAGGCACGAACTGAATTTATAAGTGTGGGATAGTAGAATATAAAGGTTATGACGTAAGACAAGCGAATCTCTACTCAGGCAGGTGTTTATTGTGGTATTCTATTTTAGTTCCAGTCGACATGTAGTAATAAAGTGTAATATACACTTTTAAAACATATAGTCTGCACTTTTTCATCCTCATTTATACATTGACTGCAATAACCACTATTAGTCTCTTATTTAGATGACTGTTATAGCAACTATTTAGACGACTGTTATAGCAACTATTTAGATGACTGTTATAGCAACTATTTAGACGACTGTTATAGCAACTATTTAGACGACTGTTATAGCAACTATTTAGACGACTGTTATAGCAACTATTTAGACTACTGTTATAGCAACTATTTAGACGACTGTTATAGCAACTATTTAGATGACTGTTATAGCAACTATTTAGACTACTGTTATAGCAACTATTATTTAGACGACTGTTATAGCAAATATTTAGACTACTGTTATAGCAACTATTATTTAGACGACTGTTATATCAACTATTTAGATGACTGTTATAGCAAATATTTAGACTACTGTTATAGCAACTATTATTTAGATGACTGTTATAGCAAATATTTAGACTACTGTTATAGCAACTATTATTTAGACGACTGTTATAGCAACTATTTAGATGACTGTTATAGCAACTATTTAGACTACTGTTATAGCAAATATTTAGACTACTGTTATAGCAACTATTATTTAGACGACTGTTATAGCAACTATTTAGAAGACTGTTATAGCAACTATTTAGATGACTGTTATAGCAACTATTTAGACCACTGTTATAGCAACTATTTAGACTACTGTTATAGCAACTATTTAGATGACTGTTATAGCAACTATTTAGACGACTGTTATAGCAACTATTTAGACCACTGTTATAGCAACTATTTAGACCACTGTTATAGCAACTATTTAGACTACTGTTATAGCAACTATTTAGATGACTGTTATAGCAACTATTTAGACGACTGTTATAGCAAATATTTAGACTACTGTTATAGCAACTATTTAGATGACTGTTATAGCAACTATTTAGACGACTGTTATAGCAACTATTTAGATGACTGTTATAGCAACTATTTAGACGACTGTTATAGCAACTATTTAGATGACTGTTATAGCAACTATTTAGAAGACTGCTGTAGCAACTATTTAGAAGACTGCTGTAGCAACTATGTTGACAACTGTTTTAGCAACTATTTAGATGACTGTTATAGCAATTATTTTGACGACTGTTACAGCAATTATTTAGACGAGACGATTGTATAAAGGTGCATTTATACAGAGCGCGAACGCGAACGCGGTTTTTCGTCATGGAATGGTTTCATCATTTTATAGAGGGACCGTTCAAATAGAATGCGAACGCGAACGCGAACAAATATTTGTTCGCGCGGTCGACCACCGAGATTGCCCCAAGAGCGAATTTTTCAGAAAGTCGCGGCGGATTTCTTGCTATCAACCAATCAGCTTGTACCACCTCCCTTGCATCATTTCCTTAAATAGAAACTTGTGCACATGGCTTTTCCAATTTGCTTGTGGGGTACAAACAATGGATAAAACGGAAGTTTTGATTTTAGAAATTGAAAAGAATCCAGTTTTGTTTGACAAAGCTGAAAAAACTTACAAAGAGACAGTAAAAAAGAAAGATATTTGGAAGGGAATCGGAGAGAAGGTTGGACTGACAGGTGTGTGATTAAAAAAAATTCAATTTATTTTGCCTGTTTCATCAATGGTATGGAACTTATAAAGAAAATAACATTGGACCAATTCATTAATTAATTAACGGTTTTCCGCGTTCGTGTTTGCGTTCTATTTGAATGACTGAACTGATGAAAAGTCGCGTTCGCGCCGGTCACGTTCGCGTTCGCGCTCTGTATAAACCCACCTTAACAACTATCTTAAAGAATGTTATAGCAACTATTCAGACAACTGTTATGGCAACTATTTAGACAACTGTTATAGCAACTATTTATACAACTGTTTCACTTCACAATTTTTAGACGACTGTTATAGCAACTATTTAAACGACTGTTATAGCAACTATTTAGACTACTGTTATAGCAACTATTTAGACGACTGTTTTAGCAACTATTTGGACAACTGTTATAGCAACTATTTAGACTACTGTTATAGCAACTATTATTTAGACGACTGTTATAGCAACTATTTGGACAACTGTTATAGCAACTATTTAGATGACTGTTATAGCAACTATTTAGACCACTGTTATAGCAACTATTTAGACTACTGTTATAGCAACTATTATTTAGACGACTGTTATAGCAACTATTATTTAGACGACTGTTATAGCAACTATTTAGATGACTGTTATAGCAACTATTATTTAGACGACTGTTATAGCAACTATTTAGACTACTGTTATAGCAAATATTTAGACTACTGTTATAGCAACTATTTAGACTACTGTTATAGCAAATATTTAGACTACTGTTATAGCAACTATTATTTAGACGACTGTTATAGCAACTATTTAGACGACTGTTATAGCAACTATTTAGATGACTGTTATAGCAACTATTTAGACGACTGTTATAGCAACTATTTAGATGACTGTTATAGCAACTATTTAGACGACTGTTATAGCAACTATTTAGACGACTGTTATAGCAACTATTTAGACCACTGTTATAGCAACTATTTAGACTACTGTTATAGCAACTATTTAGATGACTGTTATAGCAACTATTTAGATGACTGTTATAGCAACTATTATTTAGACCACTGTTATAGCAACTATTTAGACCACTGTTATAGCAACTATTTAGACCACTGTTATAGCAACTATTTAGACGACTGTTTTAGCAACTATTTAGACGACTGTTATAACAACTATTTAGACGACTGTTTTAGCAACTATTTAGATGACTTTTACAGCAACTATTATTTAGACCACTGTTATAGCAACTATTTAGACACCTGTTATAGCAACTATTTAGATGGCTGTTATAGCAACTATTCATACAACTGTTTCACTTCACAATTTTTAACGATGCATGCAATGGACTATAGAGACTAGAGATGCATTATAGAGATATGACTCATATGAGATATATATAATATAAGATGACGACAGCCGAATGGAACTAGGGGTATGAATAGGAGACAGACAACTGCTTGGGTTCAGATTCCAAATGCAGAGTATGAAGAGCTTTCTGAAACATTTTGGTAATGACCTGTATTACTGACATGAAACGGGGTGCAAATGCTGGCTGTATCATCTAGACCTATGCCAGGTCTTTCTGGTCTGTTGGTGCCAAGAATGCCAAATTGGATCATGAGACATTTGTCAAACACATATGCTACCTATGGTACTGCAGGACGGTGTTGAAGGCACAAGACCTTTCCATAAATGATTTCACAGTTTTCAGCTGCATTCTTTATTAGTTTCTTCAGAATTTAGATCTAACCTTTGAAAAGTTGATAAATTTTGTCCTGTTGTCAGTTCCAAGACCTCATCATGACAGATATCACTAGAGGCTTTAGTGTCATTAAAAGTCACTTTCTTTTCAGTCACAGTCTTTGTGGGCAAATTCTCAGATTTCATTGTATTTTTATGATCACTTTCACTATGATCTAAATCACTATCCTGATCATCATGATCTTTGTCACTTTCATCATCTTCATCATCATTATCATCCTTCGCTTCATCATCATTCACTTCATCATCATCTGAAGAACTGGATTCACTACTAGAAGAACAATACGAAATATGAAAACAATGAGTCGAACATTGGATTGGACCACACCCAGATATGCCTACTTAACCATGTGATTGTTAAAATGAGAAGGAGCCTTTTAAATATTCAAAGGGAAATAATTGTGTTAGCCCAAATAAGATAACTCTAAATGTACTTGTACTGACTGACACTCTGATTTTATGTTAATTTCATTATGTTAAAATCTAAGACAGCTTGGAGACAAGGCCAACAACTCTGCCTTTAAGCATCAGAAAGTACTTAAACTATCTTTGATTTATGTATTTATAAACACCTTCATGAATCAAATTTTGTTGGATTAATCGACTTAGGGATTGTTTAATCTTACCTAGAAGATGGAGGTAAATTTCTTCTATTAGGATTACAATATTCCACATCAAAATCTATCTCATTTACATCTGTAATTTAAACAAGACACAAATTTATTACATGAATAGACACACAATATTGGTACTAATTAGAGGACCAAAAACAATTCAAGAAATCATTCAATGATCTAACTATATTAAAGTTGGAAATGGTAATAAAAGCAGTATAATTTTGTCCTTGCAAGGTAAATAACATGCACCCAAGAGTGTATTGAGCAGTTTGACTCAGATGGGTGAGAAGCCCACACTGACATAGCAAAAATTGTTGTCTCTTTGAATTTAATGAAAAATATGATGTCCTAGTCAGATGAGAAAATTGAGTCTAGGCAGAGTTTGGTTTGTACATTTAAAGGGACAGGTTTGCCATTTTCTGGTTTGATTTGAGTTTTGAATACATGTCAATAAACTTCAGAAGTACTAGAATTGTATGAAAGTGGCATAATTCCTTAAAAGAACAATAACTATGAATTTCACTTTATATTTCTACGTCTTTCCTATATATGGCAGAATCTCCAGAAAAGAGGGGTTGTCATTTTAACTTTCAAACATGGACACACATAGATGTGAAGGTTCAAATTTCAACGGTGGACTGTAAACACTATCACTGATTAGCTTAACTACAAAATTTCTGAGACTCAGGTACGATTGGTCAAAAAGATGTTCAAAGGGCAAATGCAATTACAAAAATTACCAAAATCTTTTTTCTCTTCATATTGTGATTGTATTTTATCTAAGTATATTTGTTGTGCTTTCACCACTTCCTCACTATTTGTACAGTCACTGTATATATCTAATAATTCTTGATTTAATATATAAAACTCTTGTCCCCATTTAAATTTCTTCAATAATATCTCACCAAGTTCTTTATAACCTAAAAGGTAAGAGAGTAAAGCTAATGATTTTACTATCTCAACAAAAAAAATAGTTTTCTCCCAGGTAATACAGACATTGTTTATTTTTTTAACTGGTCTTGTCTGTTTAAATACTATGTCTGATAACATAATACACATTTAAAGATACCTTCCCTTATTTTCATGTATTTATATATTCGTTTATTAGACAGCTAATACTTATACCAATCTGTTGTAAGTGTAAGTGTAATGGTACACTTTTGGCAGAAATTGATGATAAGATTTCTTGAGTCTTCACCTCTTATTGAGATTGAGGGTAAGAATCCTCAAATCAACAAACCAATGCAGCAAAATTTACTGGGCCGTTCCATGTGAAATCACCAATTTTCAGTAGGTTTCTGAGTTAAGTCTAAGATTTGAGTCAAATTTTACACACATAAAAGCATACTATAGAGAACATATCTAATTAAAATATCAGATCCGACCAATTTCAAGTTATGCCAATTTGAAATTTTCATTAACTGGTCACTTGCTTGTTATAGTCAAGAATACCAAGTTTCGTCAAAATCCATTTTCATTATTGTGGAATGGCATAAATAGGGTGACAATGAGATAAGTACACATCATTATGCGAATATAAAAACTTCAATGCTTATGTGAATACCTGTCAAAGTAAAAGCAGCAGCATAAGCTTCAATCTATGCAGTGACCAAGGGATACAGAACAGATGAGTACATCCAATATCCTCATGAACCATGAGCTAATTTTTGAAGGGTCATGTAGCACATTCGGTTAGAGGGTTTAAAACTTTATATGACATCCTTTGTTTTTGTTGAACAAATGGTGGTGGTTTTGGGTTTTAATCTTGGTCCACATGTGGAATTCTAGTAACCACAAATATGTCCGCCAGCCCCCTAGTTTTTATGGCCCTGCAACACTAGTTATATCTCACCTATCATCAGGTGACAGACATTTACTACCAGCTGGTGTTAATATTAAACCATTAAACCTCTGATTACTTCTGAGATTTTTCACATAACCTAATCTATGTAACTTTCTTCCAGTACATTTCTTAGGATCACAGTGTTCAAAATCCCACATTGCTAATGGACAGGGGAACTTTTCAGGTGACCAAAAAGCTGCTCCTTCTTCACCATTTTCTTCATCTGAAAAAAAATGAGTGAAAAAAGCATTTAAAAGAAGGTAGTATCTAATTATTGCTAAGAGCTTAGTTTTTTTTGAAAATATGAGCTCAGAAAGTTCTAGATTGGTCCAAATACTGTTAACAATTACATCAAACTTTATTCAAGTTTTTTCTTAAACTTATAGAATAGGCTCTTTGTCAGGATAGCCTTATAAACAAAGCTTTTCTCTTAGATCATGTGATAATAAATTCAAATCCACATGCAAATGAAAGTCTAGGTAATTATAAGTAGGCTACTTACTAGCTATTGCTGAAAGGACATGATCATTGAATTTGTCTTCATCAAATTTATCTTCTCTTGCTTCAGCTCTTCCTTTTTTATGATGTGATTTACCAGCTGCACATCTAGCTTTGGCATTTCTAGGTTTACCCATTACTTATACTGAAAGTATACAACATTTAATTATGGGCCTAAAAAAGAATATAGGCTAGGCCTACTTAGTGACTGTTGCCTACTTGTATCAACATATCTGTAGGCCTATATGATACTTGTACGAAACTGGAGCCTAATACCAGTAGGCCCACCCTGATGTGAATGGCAAAAAATATTATTCCTTTCACTATCCAAATTTGTAGGCTAAGTAACTGACCAAAATTTATTTTTTGAAATCCCCATAACCGAACACCAGTGTCTATTTATCACATGTGGTAAATATCTCTTGCCTCTAGTGTAGCCTATGGTCATGGATAAAGTGTAGTCTTGTTTGAAGACCAACCAAGTAGGGCCAACAATATTATACGTCATTACCAACTCATTGACAAAAGATATAGGCCTATTCATATAATTTCTAGTTTCTATAAATATTACTCTATTACTATTTGTAACGCGTGGTAAATATCTCCTGCCTGTAGTGTACGGTCATGGAAAAAGTGTCGTCTCTGATGACCAGGTAGGAACTGATTATAAGGTCTACAATCTTATCCGTCATTAACAAAAGATACAGTTCTATCAAAACTTACAATATAATGTTATTTTTATGCCATCCCTTTTCGTAGTGAACTAACAATAAGTCGATGCAACATCACCACATGTATACAGACTGGAAATTCAAGACTATATTTACAAAGGGAGATAACTACGTTATCAAAACAAAGAATGGCAAAATCGAATTATTTATTCACATTTTTCTTGATTATTCTTTCAACTGTGTGGCAAAGTAACCTGATATTTATTCCCTTTGATAAACAATACCCTATTTCTTTATTTCTATCTATAAATCATGCACATGGCATAGTCGTGGTGGATAGGACAGGCCCAATACTTTGGTGTCTTGAATTTGCCAACCCTGCCTGAGCCTCACTACTACTGGCACAAAGACATGACTGTCTGAGGAGTAACACTTAAAACTAGCCTAATGCTTCTGTCTCACGACGAAGACTTTGTTGAACTAGCTATCTATTTATCTGAATTTCCTATTTTGCCATTTTTGTTCTTAAACAATACTTTACAGTCATGAAAATTTGCCGTAACTTAATCATGGCCATGGTTTGCCATTTTCAGGGGTTGATCAGGGTCTGGAATGTATGTAAATAGTCTTTAGAAGTGCTAGAATGGAACGAATATTGCATAATCCTACATCAAAATTTCACTTTCTATCTCTATATGGCAGAGTCAATATGAGTATACATTTTGACTTTCAAACGCAGATAATTCTGGACACACATGGATTTGAAGGCACAAATTTTTATGATGAGTTGTGAACACTTTTAGGCCTATACTGATCAGCTTATATTTTGGTACGATTGTTCAAAGTAATGGTGAACCTGGATGTCTCTTTAATATTTCAGATGGCAACCTGGAGTTGATAAATATGAAAATTGTGGATGAACCATCATCATATGGGTAGGTGCAGGATTATTAGAGTTAAAAATTTTATAACTGTGTCCACCCGTCATAGCTGCATAACATACACAACTGACTTAGGTCGCTTTCAGAATGAAAATCCAACATTGCATCTGAATAATAAATTGATATGATAATGACCTCATCATTAAAGATAAGCTTGTTGAATTTCAGAAAAAAAAACATCATTCAAGGTATAAAATAAAAAATATCTTGAGTAGGCCTACATTCTATATCCCTAAAATTGTTCTATTTTAAGCCTGAATAATGTAGCTGGAGGTATTTATAGTGGCCAGTTTTCAGATACTTTAAAGATGAAAGTAAAACCAGCTAATTTTTCTGGACCACCACATTTTGAAAGAATGAAGGGAAAGTGTTTCTCTAATATTTTGGATGAGTAAGTTGCATAATTTCTTAAAGGGATTGTATAGTGCCCTTTCCTATTTCAACTCGTTTGAAAATTCAAAGTTCAAACCCTCTGTTCTAGTGAGAAGCCACCTTAGTGACTTATCTAATATGTTATATGTTTGCGTCTCTTATGGCAAGAATTTATAACTTAGTTTTCATCTTTTTCAGATATAAGTACGAATTCTGTCCTTTTTCCAATATAACTCAATTTGAACAGAGTATGAGATGGAATCCATACAGTGGAATATTAGGGTATGATTATTTTGCCTTGTTATGGTTATTTTAACAGCTGCTATCAAAATCTCTTTTTACTACATTTGACAGAATAGATCACAGTCTAATCTTCTTCCTTGAAGGAGAAAAATCAAATTCTGAAAATTGATACAGATCGCTGAAATTGAGCAAGTGATAGATAGCCTCCTACGAAACTGTTAAAGGAACTGAAATACAGATTCTTTGTAGCAACTGGTTCAGCAAGGTATTATTTGCCCTTTTTCAGGGTGTGGCAAGAGTGGGAGATAGAAAATAATACATTTGTTGCTATGCTAATGAAGAATGGAGATGGTTGTAATGATAGAAATAGAGAAGTCAAGGTTTTAACTATTTCTAGTAATTAAGTGAAATGTTCACAGTAAACTTCAGAAATGTAATGAAAGGAACAGAGTTTTACATCCCTTTTTTCCTAAATTTAATTGGGTTATTGCACCATTAGCCTACTCTTTTTCTATTTGCAACTGTTTCCAATTAAAGAAATCACAGTTATATGGCAGAACATTGGATTGCTTCAAATAACATGTCATTTTGGGGGTTGATTTGAGTCTTGAAAATATGCAGATAGTCTTGAGAAGTACTAGAAATGTATGAAAAACACACAAAAATATCTCAAACTAGGAATTTCTTTTCCTATTTCTATAGATATCTTTTGTATAATAATGCAAGAAAAGACAACTCGTCTTGAGAACTTTCAAATGCTGATAATTCTGGACAAATATGGATTTGATGGCTCAAATTTGAACGGTGAGCTAAGAGCTTTGAAAACTATAACTGTTTCTTTTAACATATAGAATTTTTTTTCAGATATATTTTAAATGTGGTAGAAAGACTGAAATATTAAATGTAACAGAACCATCTACTTGTTGGTACCACATGATACTACAAACTCCTCTAGTTTGTCCTACTGATGCCATGTTAGTCTATCCTGTAATGTCTAAAGAACACCAGTTAGAATGGGATGATATAGAAACTAAGTTATTTCACCAGGAGATCACCAATAAGGTTGAATATTTTTATATTGATAAAAATGCAGCCTGATTTCTACAATAAAATAATATTTTAACTTTTAAAATAGTGTTCAATACATCAGTAGTAGAGCAATATAAAATATTAAAGCAGAACCTGAAATATGTTGCTACTCATACTCCATTGTGTGATCTTTAGACAACTGATCTATTTCAATCTACCTCCTAACTGAAGTTTGGCAAGTAGAACTTATTCTCAAGTCTACATGTTGAGACAAGTTAACAATATTCGTGTGCTTAGGGACATAATATCAAATACAGTACTTCCAACACACTTTGGTAAAAAGTGAAGCAGTTTAAACTGACAATATTTTTATTCAGGGTTACAAGAAGAAACTAAACCAACTGTTTGAGAAAGCAGGGTTTTATTTAAGTGAAGAAAAGAAAAAGTTATTAGAAATTAAGCCAGAAGAAATAGTAGCTGAAGTTAGAATTGATGCTAATAGTAGATTTCAAACACAGGTTAAGTGTGAAAAGGTCAGTCATCTGCTATAAGTCTTTGTTGTTTATATTGTTATGTTTCACCGCCATGTCATTCGACCAGACCAGATCTAACGAAGAATCAACAGCCAAAAACACAGAATCATTCAATTTGAACCGATCCAACTACCAACTACTATATGACTACCAACAACTACCTAGTTTGCGATATCAGCATCCGCTGGAAGCGAACATTAACTTGTCATCTACCTACCTACCATTGTTATGCAGTCCTGTCGGAGTGAATTTGTGCTCGGGCTCAGATTCTGTGCTAAGTTATTGCTGGTGGGCCTGTTGACGTGAAGAGCCATGTGTTCTATGAGGTGGGGGGTCTGGGTGCCCTCGCCCATAAAAATTTGAAAAATTAGAAGCACAGAGAACTTTGATGAAATTCAACGTTTTGCTGGGGCTTAATTCTCACTTGCTTACGTAGACCCATCCTGTTGGTATATCATACCAGGAACCATATTTCATAATTCATGGAACTATATTGATGCCAGGCATACCAGGCTAACATGTATATACATAATTATGCAATTGGAATGTATACATGAAAGTCTAATGACAATAAATTACAAGTACTGTTGTTTGAGGAGACTATTATTTCTCCATATTTCATCATGCTTTGGACGAAATTTTTGGTTACTGGTATTAGTTGTCTTCTACAGATTTTTATTATTATGTTATTAAAATCTAAAATATGCTTTCATCAAAAACTAATAGTTTCTCAAATTCTTTCAGGAATATGAAAAATTAGAAAAAGAAAATGAAAGGTTAATGAAACTTTTATCAGACAACAGTATTGATTTTAATGGTAAGAAAATATTTCTTTTTATGTTTAAACTCATCTTCATCATGTCAAGTTATATAAACTTTGTACTTATACCTTGACTGCAATAGCCACTATTGTTGTATCATGGAAGGTAGTGATTTGATAGATTGTATGCCAGAGTATACAGCCAATCAGAACCCATCATACAACCCAATCAAATTGCTTTATTTACAAACTTCTGTGACACAAGAATAGGTATTAGTATGAAGTTTGTTATAGCGTGACATTTAGAAGATCTTAGTCTTAGAATTTCAGTGATCTCAAATGTGAAATTGATGGACTTGCAGTAAAATACAATTCTGATGTCCAGACTGCTGCTAAGGTCATCATTTGACCTTTTAGGTATAGGTTTGGATATAAAAAAAGAAAGAAAGAAATAACTACAAGGATAACAACTTAGGTTCACAGTCAGATCCTTTCCACCATCTGGTCCTGAGCTAAACCTCTTGCCACCAATATTTCCCAGATTATCCATACCCATTTACAGCTGAGTCGACTAGAATTATGAGTGAAGATGACTTTTTCACGATAGAGATAGGAACCTAAGTGGCCATTTGCTTCAACCAAGCATATGACATCATGTAAAGAAGCAACGCTCTAACCAACTGTGCCAGAGAATCTCACTATGCAAGACAGGCTGTGCTCGGTCTACAAGAACACCTGTTGCCACTTAACAACCGTCTGTTCTGGCAAAATCTGGCAGATGAAAAGTAAAATCTAATCAATTTTTTTTTCAGAACACTTAAGAGAGAACAATGTCACTAAATTAAATACAACAACTGTACAAGATAATAATCTAAATATAAACGAAATAAATAATACAAACATTACCATGGTACAAAATGATCAGCTCGGTAGCAAAAATAACCAAATTGTTGAAAATGAAATACCTCAAGTATCAAATATTGAAAGTCGAAAAACAGGTGAAAACGAAAAAACTGGTGAAAACAGGAAAACTGAAAAACTGGTGAAAACTGAAAAACTGGTGAAAACAGGTGAAACAGTTGAAAACTGAAAAACTGGTGAAAACAGAAAAACAAGTGAAAACAGAAAAACAAGTGAAAACAGAAAAAAACTGGTGAAAACAGAAAAAACTGGTGAAAACAGAAAAAACTGATGAAAACAGAAAACCTAGTGAAAATAATGTGGATAGAACGAAATCATAAAGTAGAACTAAGTTTTCAGTCAAAAATTAACCAATCTTCATCAATTTATAGAATTTTTAAGTACTTGTTATGTGAAATGTGGCGGCCATTATTTGTAAATTCAATGTAAAAATATGACAACAAACAAATATCTATAAGATTATGTGGTGGAAAACGAGGGGACCAACAATTTTAATTCATTGTATATAAATCACTTAATTTATTTCATTATTATGTATAAAACTATTTGGTGGCACATAAAACTCAAATGAAAAATTATTCATGTTCGTATTAAACTTTTACATGCCCACAAATTTCTTTTCTTTCTAACACTTTGTGTTATTCCAACAAGTCACTGTAATACGGGTGCTTCGTGAATCACCAGGAATTTGCTTGTGGTCAAAGGGAGATAATTACAATCTATTTGTGGTCTGTAGAAGTCAGATAAGCCGTTTTTCATCAGATCGATAGCCATAGTCCTCAGACCCGTAGCCAGACTTGACTATTTGGAAGGACAACCCCCATTCACCCTCTATTTCAACCATATGGGATAAAAGCAAAGATCTGGGTCGCCTGTCTGGATCTGAACTACTGTTCTTGACTATGAACACAGATTAAAAGCCTTGAATAATGGAATAACGGAAGAAAATATAATGTAATGAAAATATGAGTATTTATAGAGCAAAATATGAACACATAATTACATTGTCAAATAAATAATGGTAACTAAATAAATAAAATAGAAAAATGGACGTACAAAATGCTTTATCAATATGATTATAGATAGAGGCGTATTTAGGAAGGAAGGGGAGTGGTACCCCCTTCAATGAAATTCTTCGCCACAGATCATAAACATATTAATGTCTGTTTGACTAGCTTCGATGTCGCCTCACATTTTTTGTATTCGTTCTGTCTTTTGTCACAAACCAATTCCCTTTCGAGTATATGTAGGACACATTATTTTCATGAATGCCCGGGTTTGTTCACGAAGTCTGATACAATTGTTATGATTGATTAGATGTATAAGAAGCAAAATGCCATTTCCCTCCAAGCGATACAAATACGTATAATATCAAGCATATTTTAAGATTTCTGGCACAAGTAAATACGTTTCCATTACAGGTTCTTGAATCGTTGTGAGCGTTGTCATTTAAGGTCAGAATACAACTGATCTTACACATAGTTCAGCATATAACTGATCTGACAGAAAGTTCAGCATACAACTGAATTGACAGAGAGATCAGCATACAACTGATCTGACAGGAAGTTCAGCATATAACTGATATGACAGAAAGTTCAGCATACAACTGATCTGTCAGAAAGGTCAGCATACTAATGATCTGACAGAGAGATCAGCATACAACTGATCTTACAATTAGTTATGGTGTACAACTAATCTGACACATATTTTAAATGATCTTACAAGTGCAAGTAGTTCAGCATCCAGCCACAAACTATATCCTGCTTAAGGCATGTCTTAGGACACCTCTGGTAAGGTGACATTAGCGCTATCCTCTGATTGGGCACTTCGAGACATTGAAACTCTTGAATTCATAATAGCAGATAACCGGGCTCCGGCGCTCATATCCGATTCAACTTCCATCACGGTTCGAATTTTTTTCGTGTCTTGGACTTGCGGAGTTCGTTTTCGAAACGGAGACACAGGGCGTTTTGTAGCCATGGAATTTTCATGTATTTGTGAGTGTTTCAGATACGTCGTCGTTGGACTAGCATTGATGTTTATTGAACGTCGAGTATTGTAGACACTAACATTATTGTTTATTTTGTTGACGTTGTTAGTGTTTACCGATGTCGACATTCCATTGGTTTTGGGACTATTGTCTGTTGTAACATTTCGTGTCGGTGGTACAGGGAATCTTTTGGTCGCCATGTTGACTGTCACGTGACTTTTCCCATCTGATTGTTGTTGAGAGTGATGATGTGAATATTTGATATCGTTATTGGTTTCCAATCTTGGAGATAATAATTTATTTAAACTTGATAACTCCTCACTCATTGTTTTCTTATCTTTATGACAAGTTTTCCTCAACCACGTAGCATTTGAACACAACACTCTCTGCATGTTTGAATTTTTGTAGACACTGCTCGGTTTATTTGAACCATTTTCAGACGTAGTATTGACAATTACTTTCTCTTTCAATGGCGTCCTTGTGCCTGGAAAAACATATTAATGGCATTTATAAAATAACCAACAATTGTTTTTATAAATAAACTCCAGAATACCAAGATTAAAAAGTCAATGAGGAATTTGGTTATATTAGTAATGGTAATTACCATACATTTATGGCTATTTAGTTAGAGCCTTAAAATCTTTGAGCCTTCACATCCATGTGTGTGAATTATCCACGTTTGATAGTTAATATGACGACTCGTTTTTATTAGACTCCGCAATAATAGTAAAGACATACATGTATATAGAAATAGAAAGTGAAATTGCTAGGTTGGAGTATATTTGAAGGGATTGTGCATTTCAAGTACTTCTGAACATATTATATTTAGGATCCAAATCAACCCCCGAAAATGGCGGACCATGGCCGTTTTCATAAGCAAGGAAAACATAATACAACTCATTGGATTAAACTCAAGTTGAGAACATCAGTCTTTCGTGTTAAAAGCTATGAATAAAAATTTGTGCATTGAAAATAAAAAGAAAGCCAAATTTTACCATCATATTTATAAGTGATATGTTGTGTCATCTCTTGGTTTTTATTATTTTCAACGTCATGTTGATCTTGAGTTACTTTAGGACCGCTTTTGTCATCAGTACTGTCGTTATTCGTGTCAGCTCGTCGTCGAAGTAACTTCAATCCAGCCGGCATAACAGTAACTCGTTTCTGCGGCAGTTCCTATATACAAAAATATAATTTATAGTATTATAACTAGGAATTCTCATTGTTTATGCCAATCTGTGAAATGTACCTTTCCACGTGTATTACGTACAGGCACTACCGGAAAAGATAGCCGCAGTTTTTCTTGGCACTCTGATTACGTCATGAGTCGATATTGTAATTCCGTAAAAACTGTTCAAAACGGTTACCAGAATTCCAATGAGTGAGATGAATTCTGCGCCTTCTTATGTAAGAAAATTTTCCGGCCGGGGCGCTCAGACGGTCACATCCGTCCATGAACTCCTCGTTACGCCGCTGCGCCTTACTTACATGAAATATAAGGGAGATTCGTGTAGGTTCCATCATACGGCTGTCGCTGCTCGAACTCTTTGTCTTGGGATCGTTGTTATAACGCTTCAGTTTCTTCGAGAACAGTTGATATGTGGCATTAGCAGCGCTTGGTATGTTACCAGTACAAAACCTTACTATCTCTCCCATTCGAAATCCAAGGTTATGACACATATGTTTCAGAAGATTACTGTCCAATTCTTCTGTTTTCAGTTTATTTGGACAGGGATGGCGTTCGAACTTCCCACCAGTTCCCCCTGAAAGATAAATATCAAAGTGGCAATGTTAATATGGTAATGTTCATTATGTAAATATGTTCCTTTTGGATCCTTTAAATATTCATTAAAGGGATTGTAAAAAGGTTTTCTAACATTTTGATGTATATAGAGTCAATTATTTGCAACATTCCAATTTTCAATCAGACGTCTGTGGTTCCTGCTATTCCACCAAATCAAGTGTTCTATGACGTCACTAATTGCAAAATACTTCTCGATTTATGACGTCATAAAACGCTTAATTTTAGTGGAATTGCGGGAACCACAGATGTCTGGTTGAAGATTTCAGAAAACCTCTTTACAATCCCTATAATATGACGATTCAGTATTGCAACGTTGATAATCTCTTTACAATCTTTAACTTAGGTGGTAATGTATGTAATTATATTATAAGACAATGCCTTTAACTATATGACAATATTAAACATGGCAATATTATGTGTATGTATAAGGACGTAACAGTGCCAAATTAAAATATCTTTAAAATATTATCATACAATATAGTTAATAAGAAATCAATAATATCAGTTACATAATATACGCTAAATATACAAGCATTATAAAAATATGAAGAGTGCATATTTAGTGATTTGCTATTTGGCAACAAATCGTCGGGATTCTTTGGTGTACTAAAGGTCAAGCAAATTTAACAGAATGGACAGAAGATGCAGATATTATCGACTAAATGTTACAACTTTTATTTAAGTTTGGAGCCACCATGAGAAATATCATTATCCAAAATAATCCTCAAGACTTTAAAATATCATCCATAGTATTTATGTCTCTTTACCACAGACAAACCAAAATTATTTCAACATTTTGATGTTATCGTGGCTTGTAGCCAAAAGATGACTTGACAAGCATTGACGCTTTCCAAAGAGCAAAATATAAACTAACTTTGCTAACAGGAACTTTGCTTTTGATATTGTAGACGCATGCTATTTTTTGTTAACTTTGACATTTTCATGCACTTATCCATTTAAACGTGTTGCATATAAAGTGCGATAATTAGCACGTCTTTCCACAGGCAAGACATCAACCCATTAAAGGGATAATTGCGCCATTCTGGGGTTAATTTAAATTTGATTCTTGAATATTCTAGAAATATACAAAAATCGCACAATTCCTTCAAAATATCTCTAACTAGAAATTTCTTTTCTTATGGTTTTGCCATATATGACAATGTCTCAAGAAAAGACGACTCGTCTTGTTAACTTTCTCATTTCTGAGACTAAGGTTTGATTGGTCAAATAAAAAAAACATGGCGCATTTGTCCCTTCAACACTACAGTTGAAATATAATACGGTACATAGACATATATCCATTATCATTTACTATATAAAAAAAATATCAAACATACCTTGTATTAAGTATAGTATATAAAAACATGCAGAAATAAAACATTACCATTAGGGTGCTTTACAAGCGTGTATATTAGTGATAAGGTAAGGAGAAAAAACACATTCCTTGTATACACTAGTAGCTAACATGCGTTATGTTAAAGTGAGATCAAAGCTGTATCTAGAAATAAATATGATAGAGAATAGAAAAGGGTGAAAAAAATATAATGAGTGAAAACCAGATATCTGTCCAAAATATTCTTTTGATATATCATACCCATATCTTAAAGTATTCCACACAGATTCCAAGGGATAACTCAAATAATTTCAAAGAGGGATTTTAAACAAAGGGACTCTGAACAAGTTTCTAAAATCTTATAAGAGACACTGATAGCATCGATTTTCCAATTTCAGTCAGACGTCTGTAGCTTTTGCAATTCCATTAAATGAAATCGTACGTCATATGTCGTGATCTCGATATAATTTCAGCTACCAAAGTTCTCCAGCAGAACACACGACTTCTGAGCACACTTTGAAGTAACGAATGCTATTTACCACCTCGGAAGTCGTATTTTCCATATTTTCCAGAGGTAATAAATACAGCATAAGGACCTTTGCGATAGTGCCGTCATTTACACATAGTATTAGTGGAATTACAGACGTCTGATTGAAAATTGGAATGGTGCTAATCGATGTGTCTCCAATACACTTTACAAAAAAATAAAGTTATTTGGAAATGTGAATTTCAGAAAAAGAATGTCTTGGACAGATAACTGAATACTTTTGACTTTAAGACAAGATGCACAAGCAACAAAGAGAAATCTCAGACATCTATTCATACTCGTCGTGCTAAGAGTCTGGACTCACCGTCACACAACCAATGGTGTTTCATAGCATCAGTGATTGTGACACGTTTCTCTGGATCAGGCGTCAAAAATTTGCGAAGTAAGTCTCGGCATTCTAGGAAAATAAAATCGAAATTAATACACAAAAAATGAAAAAATATAAAACAAATATCATAAGAATAAAAATACGCTGTCCTAAAAATGCTGAAATAAAATTCTTTTCTGTTCCGAAGAGTCCAACACCTTACTGTGTGCAATGTGGGATATTTTGAATGGATATGACCACCCTTTTTAATATGCAAATCTGCAGGAATCTGTTCAGACATTTAAGGACTGTAGCACTTGGTTTATTGTTCAATGCGAGCGACTGAAGGCTTATTCAAGTCAATCGCTCAAACCAGCATCACTGACAGGGAAAAACCGGGATGATAAGTCCGAATCCTGAAATTCTCGTCAACATCTGTGGGGATCGAACTCCGGAGCTGTATGAACCACGCAGAGCATCATGCTGAGCCACCCTTATCACTTTTAATCAAAGAACGAAAAGTCTCTTGGAAATTGTTTTAAAGATTGTCACAATATAGTATCAACTCCCCTAGGTAAATGCTAGAATTATCCCCTATAGACTCCAAAGCTAGGCACTATTTTCAGGTCGCAATATTACTATCACTTATAATCATTGTGAAATGCCGAAGTTAATAGACTCGCTCTAGAATACTCGACGAAAAATCTTTCATTCATTATAAAGGTAGCTACAACTTAAACGGAAACTGTCGAGAATTGCCGAATGGAACGATTGTTGATTGTCACGAAACGAAAATTAATTCATTTATTGAAGAATATATTGATTCTTTTTAAATGAAAGGATTGTATTGATTAGGAAGATCTTTTTTGTTTCACCATCGTTTCAAAGAAAAGAAACACGTAACAATCCAATTAACATTTTTTCTAATATTGTTTTTATATGAGTTAAAAATAATCTTGCTTTATGTAATGCGACATGCATGAAAGTCCCTATTAGAGAAATAGGTTTAAACTTGCTTGACACTGTAGATTGTGATTACATGTATATTCGCTTTACAGTCAAGTGACCACTTCAAACTAGTTAACATTTTTCACGTACAAATAATTTGAAGATTTGAAGCAAAAGGGATTGGTTCGGTCTTGAAATTTTAATTACAATCGCAAGCTGTAAAATACTTCTACCTCAGTATTATGCTACCTTGAGTTGACTTTATGCATCAAACATTATGATTTTGTGTGATTGAAAAGACTGAGCTAAATGTATTGACCGTTATTCTTCCTTTAGTATATTTTTATTGCAATTGGAAGCTGTAACATACTACTTACGTCAGTATAATCAACAGTAGCTGTGCATACACTCATCTGTTACACAGAAATTTCATGAAGGTTTTGGTGCTGATTCTGAGACGAAATGAGATTGGGCCTTATGGATAGTTACCTTATAACATTTTAATTGTTCGCATGAAAATACCTATCTGGGCGATGCATAAAGGGTATCGTTATTCTTGCATACATTTTCATTGTCATCAATGACTTACCGTTGGAAAGATGTTCAGGAATAGGGTTCATTAGACCCATAACCATCTTGTTGTGAAGAGCCTTTATATTAAAAGGTTCAACGGTGAAGGGCAAGCTACCAGTTAGCATTGCAAACATGTTAACGCCACTAAAATAATGAAAATATTAAGTTATGTTCCCGTAATCCCTTAAAGTATCTAAATTAAAATCAATAAAATCATTCAGAAAAACTACAAAACTACTAAAAAAATATAAAGAAAAAAAAACGGAATGAAAATCAAGGATCTAGAAAAAATCTACAAGGATAAAAAAAAAAAAAACTATAAAGGATATCCTGAATATATGTCTCTTCTGAAAACGGCAAATTAGCATTATTATTAGAAATCTTGAAAATTAACCTTCACCAGTGTTAAATACAGATGCAGCAAAAAACTAGAAAACGAAAAAGATACATGTACCTTGTTATTAAAAATCGTATTGAGGACAAATAAAACTCATCTTTGAACAAGTCTTTATCAAACTTGAACTGAACTTTCGTTCCGTTTTTTTGTTTTGTTTTTAAAATAGCCACTTCACTTAGGGTCTAATGACGGGCCTCGTGAACATTCGTCAAATAACCTTTTGGCCTAACTTGGTGACCTGGCTTTTACTAATCAAATTTCTTCACTCTCTCACAAAATCACAGTACTGGAGAGGGCAGAAATTTGATTGGTTGAAGCAGGGGTCATTAGGTGAGGTCAAAAGTTTATTTTAACGAATGTTTTAGACGTCCATCTTCAGACCCTAACTGAAATGGCTATATTAAAAATAAAAGCTTATAAAAAGATGGAACAAATATTTGGTCCAATTTTAATTATAGGCTGATCTCTTAACTTGTATTTAAAACAATTGATATACCTTTAGACCATGGTGGGAACTTCCGACTTACAGACTGAAACTACTGTTGCCCGGGGAATCGTATTTTTGACCAACCCTCTAAATGCCCTTTGTCGCCCATGATGAATGCAATAAATGCTCATATACTTTTTATTTTGTACGCCATTTCCTGTTTCAAAATACCTAAATATAGCTTTCAAGAATACCCCCCACCCCATTTCAGGCTTACAGTTTTGATTAACTGTGTAAGACTGTACGGATTGTGCAGATTTGAAAGACCCGAAACAGATTTCCCCAGGCAAATTGTTAGACTAATATTAGATAAAAACAAACAGTTGTTAGACGTGGAAGCTAACTTATCTACTTCTCAACGAAACACTAACTACAATCTAACATAACAAGACAAAAACTTTTATAGGTTTTCTAACATGTTTATGTGTATCTGGAACACTAATTTGCACCATTCCAATGCCTGATCCATTTCGATCAGACGTATGTGGTCGCTGCAATTCCACTTAAACTAAGTGTTTGATGACGAATCGCAAAATATCACATTAAGGTCCTTAGCGATTAATTTTAGTTTTAGTGGAATTGCAGGAACGACAGACGTTTTATTGAAAATTTGAATAATGCAAATCGATGCCACTTGTGTTCCCTAAACACAATATACAAATTTTAGAGAACCTCTTTACGATCCATTAGGGATAAAACCTTTCTCAACATAGTAATGTTGCTGACAAAAGACAAGACTTACACAAAATACACATACTAATATTCTACTCAAATCAAATAGACATAGAAATTGTGAAAACATTCTTAAACACCTACTGGTTTGATTGTTCGGTTCTGATCCTTCCTTTTAAGTCCATGCACAATATTTGAAACCAAAATTTACCTGTGCCTTCGAAAATTAGTCACGACGAAATTCAGACGAAATTCAATGTCTGTACTTTATGTCAATGGTGATATAACTATTACTTTTAGTCGCAAATGAAATGCAAGACTTGAAAACTTGAAGTAAGTTTTAAGAGCAAAGCTATGAAATTCCCCTCATATTATCAAAGTCTCCAGCTTTATACTAAGAAAATTTTTTACCTTGA
Organism: Lottia gigantea; assembly: GCF_000327385.1. NCBI lineage: Eukaryota > Metazoa > Mollusca > Gastropoda > Lottiidae > Lottia > Lottia gigantea. Next base: position 519,585 of record NW_008707655.1, on the reverse strand, counting down.
TGAATAAATAAATAAATGTAAAAGCGACCGACTAATCAAACAATAAAAAGGAAACATACCGAAAAAATCATTGAAAACAACTCAAATAGCAAGTGAATAACTCAAAATGTCATGAAAAACAAAACAGGAGGGTTAATAAAAAAGAACATAATTATATCATTTGAGACAAAGTACTAATAGAAATGATTGAAAAGATATGATTTGTTGTCCTAAACTCATTTGCGATCTGGTTCCCTTGCTTCACTCCAACCAAATATTCCAATCGTGTGATAAATTAAAAGAGCTAGTTGGCGTCGAAAAATACCAACGTTGGTCATGAGATCCAGATCTATGTAGAGATGGGATATGATTCAACAACGAGATGAGAAAGCAAAGTGGAGAAGAATGCCAACTAAACCAGAATTTTAATGGTAAGTGGGCTTCAAAGTTTTGACATCGGTTCATCCCGACCCCCTCTCTCCCACGTACAGGGTTCCAAAGAAGAAAGTCAACTTACATGCTCCAAACGTCTACTTGTGGACCGTATTTTTGATGACTGAGTAATTCAGGAGCAGCATATGCCGGTGAACCACATTGAGTAACACAAAATTCTTGTGCCCTCGTCCCTTCGGTGGTTGTTGAAACTTTAATGATATTACTCAGTCCGAAATCTGAAAAGAACAAGACTTCATAACAGCGCATGTTCATGATGCAACATTAACAGCACCGGGGTATAATACTCAATAGAAGAGCGACTTCTTTATCAGTCGCTAAATATCAAAGGGACGAGTGCTCAAATTTTTTAGGTAGATTTGGGACTTGAAAATATGTAAATAGTCTTCAGAAGTACTAAAACTGAACAAAATCGCATAAACTAAGAATTTCCCTTTCTACTTCCGTGTATGATTTTTTTTTTATATATATGGCAGAGTCTCAACAAAAAACGTGTGGTCACTTTAACGCGGATAATTCTGGACACACATTACTGATTAGATTAGCTAAAATAATCCTGTTTTTGAGAAGGTACGATTGGTCAAACGGATTGCGAACCTGTCCCTTAAGGGAAATTTGTTAGAAGTCAACTTACCAATAATTTTAATATCTTTATTAGAATCTAAAAGAAGGTTTTCAATTTTTAGATCTCTGAAAAAAAAGAACTCAGTGAAAATATTTGATATATTCATTTGGTGTATATAATTATAAACACAAGAAGTAATGAAAACATTGCTTGCGGCAGAGATAAGGTAGTCCATGCACATCGATCCCATTAAAGGAATACTACCTCTTACAATGGACATGTAATCTAAGGTCTCAAACTTGGTCATTAATTATTCATCAGTTGGACTTACCAGATGCCATGACTAAAGATTAAAATCTCTATTATAACACGATGTATCCATTAAACTAAATAATTATTGAAAAACAGTTCAAATTTACTTTGTTGGATGGATTATTACTTACTATTATTATTATTTTTTTTTATTTATTAGGATATATTAGAAGGATTCTGTCGTATTTGCCACCAGGCAAGTCCACCGATGATTAAAGACTCATTGGCCAAGTTTGAATTTATATTTTTTGGTTATCTTAATAGGTAGTATACCTTTAAGCCTTTGTCACTTGCACTAAGAATGTAAAAAGTATTCGCTTTAAATTTTAACAAGATTTACGAACTCTTGAGAGCCTATAAATGTAATGCTATAAGTTGTTAAGTGTAATACTTCAAATCGTAACCCCAGTTTTTATATTTCTATTAAATATTATTATTATTACTCAGATAAAGTAATATTATAGCAATACTAAAGTCTTTTATGGTACTAAATATGCCAAATGTTCACTTAGCTTTTATTGATAATCAACCCAAAATGCTTATGAACTACGAAGGCATTCAAGGTAAATAAAACTGGCTTGCGAGCTCTGCCTTTTCATCCAAAATGATTGAATGATTGAAAGGTTAGTTTATATCATTCTACTCGTCTAGTTTGATTTTGTAAAGTATCGTAACCGAAATATGGAGGTTTTTAAAAACTTTTTTAGCTTCCATGTAAACTTTTGTAAATGTGTGGGAACAGGTCAGGTCACTATTCAAATTTTCAGTCTGACGTCTGTGATTCCTGCGTCACTAATCGCAAAATATGCTTTTCGTGGATATTGATGCCAACATTCACTTAGTTTAAGTGGAAGGAATTTAAGGAACCACAGACATCTGATTAAAAATTGGAATGCTGCAAATTGAGGCTTACGGTTTGCCCAATACACATACAAATTTTCGAAAACCTCTTTACAATGCCTTTAACGCTGTACTGCGGTTCTAGCCCCCGTTAACGACCGAACTATTCGAAAAATTACACAGCATAACCTGCGCATATGTCACGGGATTGCAAGTGACTCTTTTCTACTAAAATACAGTCAGTAATTTTCAACACAGTTATTTTGTACCGTGCACTTAATTTTCCTCTGAATTTGACATTTTATTTGCGAAATCGATGACCTTGGTTCTTGAAACTGCAAACATTTGTTGAGTAATCATCAAAGCTGTGTGCAAGTGTTTGTCAAACAGTTAGGTGGAAATTGAAAATAGGTTCATAAAAACTAAAAGGAAAACAGAACACTGAGACATGAATGCGTGTTGCATACGATCAGGTACAGTCATATTAAACATCAGGTTGAAGTCAGAGGCGTTGTTTCCTTGAAGATTATTCTTTAACGTTGAATTTGACATGGATTTTGATTAAAGGTTAGAACATACGTATATCTCAAACTAGGAATTTCTTTTCCTATTTCTTTAGATGTCTTTTCTATATATGGCAGTGTCTCAAAAAGACGATTTTTCTTTCAAACGCAGATAATGCCTGACACACAGATTGAAAGGCTGTGAACACTATTATCGATTGGCTTAGCTAGACGATTCTCGTTTCTGAGACTAAAATAATTGGTCTAAAGAAATGTGCATGTGTTCCTTTAATCTGGGCCTTTGCACAACTGCATTTAGCAAAGAAACAACATAATCCTTGCTGACAACTCTTCTGACAACTCTTTTGTAAATTACGGGAAGTGATGTAAATTACCTGTGTAAAATTCCCAAACGATGTAAATAATCTACTGCGGAAACAATCTGTTTAACATATTTCTTGCCTTCTCCTTCCTCTAGCTTCCGTTTCTTACAAATATAGTCCATAAAATCACCACCTTGACATAGTTCAGTGACTAGATAATAACTGTTTTCAGTTTCCATAATTTCGAGCAGTTTCACGACATTGGGATGTCGCACCATTTGCAAAAGTTTGCCTTCTCTGCGTAAGTTTTTACGAACATACGAATCGGCTCTAGCTCTCTTCTTATCAATTACCTTCACAGCAACCTTTAAAAATAGTTACAGAAATAAAAGTTGTTTATGCATGTCCAAGGAAAAATGGATCTGGAAAATGTAAAATTCTTGAGGTATTCAATTTTCAAATCTTACTGAAAAAGTATTTGGGATGAAGAAATTGGGAATACAAAAATAGCACAATTCCTTCAAAAATATCTCAAACTTGGAATTACTTTTCCTATTTCTATAGATGTCTTTTCTATTTTAAGCATTGTCTCAAGAAAAGACGACTCGTTTTTTTAACTTTCAAACGAGGATAATTCTGGACACACCTGTATTTGATTGCTCACATTTCGACGGTGAGCTGTGAACACTATTACTGATTGGCCAAGCTAAAAAAAAATTCCCATTACCGAGACTGAGGTATAATTGGTCAAAAAATGGCGCATCTGTCCCTTTAAAATTTACCCCCAAAAAATGCTGAACCAGTAAGAATGATGCTGTTGGAACGATTCAAGAGTAGACAGACAGAACACAGACATATTATTATGCATCATTAAAAATTTTACTTGGGACCATCTCTCATTATGAAATCAGATCTTACCTTTTCTCCTGTTGGTACATGTAAAGCCTCCTTAACCTTAGCAAACGATCCTTCTCCTAATGTTTTACCCAGAAGGTAATTTCCAACCCGTTTCGTATGTGAGAAGGTTTTAATAATATCTCTTGGTGGTTGAGTGACTTTGGTTGGCAAGAACTGGGTTGCTGGTGTCAGGATTTCACTATAAGCTATGTCCTTCATGATGAGTTTTTTCTTTGGTAACCTGTAATTAATGACAATGTTCTAAATTTCTGATATCCCGTTTCGAATACCGATTTACAATAGTAACAACCAGTTCGTGCACAAACCAATACTGTGTAATTGAAGTTTTTCCAGCTAACAACATGTATTTTGGTTTGGACAGATTTCAAATTAAATATTTAAGATTATCGATTGGTAAATCAATGGTTTAATAGTAATAATAATAACAAATTGTATAATCCTATGGTTTTAAATTGAACATATGCCGTACATGCACTAAGCAGTTTCACATGGCGTGTTAATGACTAAACTAGTCTGATTGGGTCAACTGCGTTTAATAATGCATTTGTTTTCATTGAACGTTGCAGGCAATCGATAATTTGGCAAAGGCGTTGTATTTTTGGCAAAAAAATAAATCTATTTTATTTTGGCATAAATTTATTTCGAATCTCGAATTTATTTCGAATGAAAAAACGGCATAATCCAAGGGATAGACGATAACATGCCAATTGGCCTCTCTGAGAGTATGGTCTCCGTTCAATTTTCTTATGAGAAAGTTATTTACTTCGTACAGTCTCGTGAAACCTCGATAATTTAATAAATTATTAATGTCCAGATCTGAAGCCCGACTTTTTATCTTAAGTGACATTTATCTATTTAATTGTCTACATGTTCGTCGTAAACAAGTCGTATATATAATAGAAACCCACAAGTTGGTCGAGTTAGGAAGTCTATCTGAGACATAGCACAGAAGGAAGTTCTGTATAACTGAAATATAATACTTCTGGCTTTGCTTTACTTTGTATAAGTCTGGATGGGATATTAAACCAAAGCCCTGTGTGCTACTTGCTGTGCACGTTAATGGTCCTTCGACAGTTGGAAACCGGAAAAGAGCAGGCTAATGGTGCTGTCCTGGCAAAATTTCCCTTATTACACCCTACAATTTTGCCCGTCTTCTTTAGCCCACATGGTGCAGTAAAACATTGATTTCATTTCATTTTGCTTTCTATAAATAAGCAGTACAACCAAACCTCGTCATATCTTGGTATTTATTTTGTTGACAACCATAAAACACTTACGTGGTCAAGTGTCAACAGATACATAACATAAAAACTCTCAATTACAAAGGTGTAGCGTTGACAGAGTAGATTACATTATTAAAATATATAAAAATTTGTATATTATATTGCTGCATTTAGCATGTGAAACCGGGAATCTCATGGGTTATATTACTTTACAGTTCATTTGTCACTTTTAGAAAGTTCAAGGTTCGTATTCCGCCTGCATTAATCCACACGGTGCAGAAAAGTAGAACGCAAGGTTCGTATTGAGTTCATCTTTAGATAGAGAATTACACTGAAAAGTTATGATGTCGACCATACAACATGCAGAAAATAATTCAGATCTACAGCCCAGTGCTTTCGTAAGCAGTAAAATCTATTTGTCTTGCATTCAGTGACTTTAATGTATTGAGAGTTAACCGCCTGTACTAGTCGGTATTGCCTGGGATGCTTCTTGAAATCCAGGGTTCAATACCATCCGATCTTCAGCTCCATTAACCTATGTTAATCGCCCGGAATAGAAGGGCCAGTAAAAAAGAACCCTGTCGTTCTGTTCGAACAATAAAACGAGGCCACGTGTGCTACAGGTTTGTGCGTTAAGAACCTTCGGCGGACAGAAATATGCAAATTAAGTAGGCTTATGCCATTGTTCTGACAAAATTCACCCCATTGTTACACTTTAGACCAGAAAGAAGAATAACAAAAATTCCATTCAATTTCAAACTCCTTGTACATCTAGTCCTTTTAAGCCCAATGTCATGAAGAAAGATAATTAAAATGTCTATAACTATAAATCATTTATGGTATCTCATTGATTAAGTACAAGTGGTAAATCTACAAAGGTTAAGTGCTTGTAGCTACAGTTCTTCTTGGTTAGTTTTTAATAATATAGTCCAAAGAGAAAAGCAAAGTTGTTCTTAATAAGATAGTATATGAGATAAACAAAGTTGTTCTTAATAAGCTAGCCCAAAAAGAAAAACAAAGTTGTTCTTAATAAGCTGGTCTCAAGAGAAAAGCAAAGTTGTTCTTATTAAGATAGACCAAAGAGAAAATCAAAGTTGTTCTTAATAAGGCAGTTCAAAAAGAAGAGCGAGGTTGTTCTTATTAAGATAGACCAAAGAGAAAAGCAAAGTTGTTCTTAATAAGCTAGTCCTAAGAGAAAAACAAAGTTGTTCTTAATAAGCTAGTCCTAAGAGAAAAACAAAGTTGTTCTTAATAAGGTCGTCAAAAGAGAAAAACAAAGTTCTTAATAATATAGTCCAAAGAGAAAATCAAAGTTGTTCTTAATAAGGCAGTTCAAAAAGAAGAGCGAGGTTGTTCTTATTAAGATAGTCCAAAGAGAAAAGCAAAGTTGTTCTTAATGAAGTAAGCATGGTGCAGTGCGTATACAGTGTTAGCAACAGATAATGATACGTGTCCAAATTACATATTATTCGTAATCTCGCAAGACATGTCATTCTCATAAACTAGTTCAGTGGAAACTTACAAAATCCATCGTTTTGACCAACTCGGCATTTTTGTAACAAATCGTGGGATGCAAATTTGGACAAAATCCAATGCACAAATGTCTCTACGTTTTTCAGACATCGAAAATGTCCTTGTAATCTATCCGAGTAGTTGACATTTAATATAAGGCGAATATCTGCTGTTGAGCGAAAAATACAGGTAAAATGTCTAAATACTGTTACATCACAATGATTCACACAACATGTAGAATTTGAATAAAGGTGTGTCTAGTTTCAAACTGAAATGTCAAATTACCGATGCAATACACGTCACGGCGACATGCAGATCTGTTCATATCAATTAACCCTACCTTTTACTTAGTCTTTTTGATATACAGAAACACAACAACAGACGAGACAAGACGTACATTTAAATAAGTTAAATAAACTGATATTTTTTGTAGTAACGATCAGGTCCGTAAATACAGGAAGACAAGGAGAGAAGTGGCGCTACGAAAAAATGGAAAAAATTCTGACAACCGACCAATTTCATTACTTCAACTAAAGATTATGCCCCATTGCCCCTCCGGGTATATTACTTGCCCCCAAAATGATATAAACATAATTGTATTCTTCTACCCCATAGGATATAAACATAATTTTATTGCTTTCCCACATGATGTTTAAACATAATTTCATTCCCTTTTCCCACATGGTACCGTCTTCATTAGCCCACAAGGTGCAGATGAGTAGGACGTAAAACTCCATTCATTTCATTTCATTTCCCACATGGTAGTTCCCACATCTGATTTTAATGAGATACAAAGGTGTCATTGAAAAAAGGCACAACTACAAAATGCTAGCAACAACAATTTGTAAATACATTGAAAAATCCTTTTCAATGAAGTTCTCTTGAAGATGAATAATTTACAAAGCAAGGCGGGTTTGTCGCTCTTCAAGATTCACTTGAATTTATAATAAGGGAAATGACGTCAAAAAGTGATGATAAACTAAGTGTATTTGTATATAAAAAAAACTTGAAAAATTGGAAGACTTTCCTAGTGAAAGACATTTGGATTTAAAATTCTAAATAAAAAAGTAAAACCAGTAATCACCATATTTCACAAAAAATATCCTTGGTTAAAACAGTTAACGAAGCTAATGACGATGATATTCTGACGCTCCAACCGTTTGAGTTACAGTCTGTCCTAAACATGCTTACAAAAATACAGAAATAATATACACGTATATAATGCCTGCTTTCTTAAGCAGAGCTTCTCAACCTCAGCGAGATCATTCCTCCCCGTAATAAATCATTTTGAAACGTTTTTCACTCAAAAATGTATGCAACAATTAACAAAGAATGGATATAAAATTATATTCCACATATCGAGTTCAATAATGGCCCTTGGGCCGAATGTTCGATCACGATTTTCTGTATGTCTGGGGTGAATGACGTCAATATTAGTCGTAGATCACCTCGCTCAGTTATCTTCAACCAACCATGTTCCTTTCTGAGTACAACATTAACCGTGCTGAACCCACACTCCACCAAATACGTGACAATTACCCCCCCCCATAGTCCCTTTGAAAGAAATTCCTACCCTGTTGAGAAGCACGAACCCTAAAGTATATAACCAAAATTTAATCAAATGTTTTCAAGGCGAATAAAATTCAATGCAAAACATAATCTTTGTATTAAAAGTGTATATAAAATAAGTTCTCCTTCGGCTTTTTCACTGAGACTACGAGCATATCTTTCACAAAAGGTTAGTGTGAAGTTTTAGATTTCTTTTATTTGTTTTCGTGTCATTTTTCTTCTGAGCTTTTGATCTAAATGTTAACATTGATAATACTGATATTCATATTCATATTCATTTATGTCTTACAGAAAAGCCAATACGGTGTAAAAATTAATAGACTGCATAAGATTATAACATCAATACACTTCCACCAATAAAGAAATTTTTAAATGTTTTTTTTTCTAATGTGATATGACTTTAAAGGGATTGTAAATACGTTTTAGAAACTTTTTATGGCTAATGGGGACACCAATAGCTTTCCATATTTTGTGTCAGACGTCTGTGGTTCTTGCAATCCCAACAAAATAAGCAATTTTATGAAAATTGGAATGGTGGAAATCTATAATAACAGTGTACCTGATGGACATAAAAAAAGAAAACCTCTTTATAGTTCATTATTGTAGAAGAATCATTTAATTCATTAGTTTGATGATAATACCTTTACCGTTTTGTCCAGGGTATCCAGAAAACAGAAAACAAACCAGTAAATGTAATTTTTTTTATCATAATTTACTATTATCATGAATACCACATTCGGGTATGAATACTGACCAACCCTTCAGCATTTATTGAGCGATTATTTTAATGTGTCCCAGTCTTCACAGTATCGACAACAAACTGAACTTATAATCTCCGGATTCCTGGAAGTTTCTGGTCATTTTCCTTGGAAGTACATAATGAAATGTTCATTAAAATGACCATGAACCAGCGATGTTGGCTATGAAATCAGAATTTTACAAAGCTGCAGGTATCCACAATACGCGTACAAAAGCAAGAAATATCCTTTGATACTAGCAATACCGGGGCCACTGTGATAACTAATTGTTTTTTGAACAATTAATATATATGAAATATTTAGTTGAATTCAACATAATGTTACAGCGATCAATTAAAAAGTACATTTCAAACGCCATGACATTTGAACTATAAATGGCAATAATTAGACGACCTACAGTGAATAACAGTTTAGTAAATGACATACCTTAGTAGTATAAGTCGATGTTGATTTCTCCAGGTGAATATCTTATAGGGAATAACTAAGCATTATTTAATATTCCACGGCAAGGTAACGGCACATTGAAGGTAATAAACATAAATGAAACAAGCATACTGTTTAGGAACGATAACACATCGTCCGCGCCCTTAAACTACATAGCGTGTTAGGCAAACGTTTTCTTTACCATTTGGCAATAAACCCTGAGCTGTGAACACACATTGGACAAACACAAATTGACAGGCGTTTAAATATTTGGATGACGCTATTTAAACAATAAGCTCTATCCTAGTATATTACGTTCAAGTAAATACGACTTTATAGTTGTGTATTTTTCTTCTCTTTAGTTTACTAAACATTGTTGCAATTTACCAGCAAGACATCTTAAAAGGGAAGTTTTCCAATAACAACCGGGGTTTTGTAATTCTTTAGTTCATTAGCCTCAACAAAATTGAAAAAAAAATCGAATCTCCTAAAGCTGGTATTGTATCAAGTACATTTTTCTTTATGAGGTTTTGCATAAAAAATTCAATAACAATAATGCTGTCTAAGAGTAAGCATATGTCCGGTGCCTAGTGCGGTGCTGGTACAGTAGAAAAGTATTTTTTACCTTTTACGGCTTCGGACACGGACAAGCTTTTTCTACTGTATATAACATTTCACACCGCACACCTCTTCTATTCGTAAATTGATAATCAATTTCTATTCATGACAGAAATTTAAAGGTTTCGTGTAAATTATTTTTTGGCATAAGTAGGTCCCTCAAATACAAGATAAAGATTAGAACTGTGAACAGTTCCGAGTGTGGCAACGAGACCTTATCCCACGGATTTCAAACCTTTTGATACTTCTAACCTGTTAGCTTGAACACCGGTGCTTTTAAGCCTACAATTAGCAAGATAAAGAAAAGTACCAACTGGCACATCGGTACTTCATATTATTAAGTACTCCACTGTTTGCTTCACTCTCTCTCTTTTTTTTCTTTTTTTAAAAATGTGGTCGAGGGAATGGGAATAAACCATATGATTGGTAAAAATGCCATCAAGTTCTGTTGTTTTGTCAGATCTCACAATAAATGAATTGTAAAGTTTCCCTGTAAACATTACAAATAAATGGCATCTTGCAAACATAAATTTAAAAAAATTGTATAACCTTGATGTATGCAATCGTGAGCAAACCAGAATGTATTAAGTACATGTTTGCATGTGTACCGTACAGTGAAGGCCATGGTCATCGAATGCATCTTAATTTGTTTGCTGCAAAACCTGTTAGTCGTGTTTCATCTAATTATTTACATTGTTATTTACCTTAAACAATACAAACTTGAACATTATTCGTTGTAGTTTTTACACGAAGGTACACTTGAAATTATTTACGTATTCTGGCTTGTTCATTTTCATTGGTCGGCACAGAGTTGTTTTTACATGGACTTTTTCGAATATTTGGAAGGCAATGATGACGTGTATGCTGTAATTCATTAGCCGTAAATACATCAAAAGATATCTTCTTTCTAGATCTTAACGAACAGGGTGACAATGAAATAGTTCAGAACAAGCTGGTATAGCACCTTCAATCCTTACGATGTGAAACTGTATGTATTAAAATATTATTCAGATGATTTACATGAAAAATAAAAAACAAGCTTTATGAGAAAAGCTACTAAAGTAGTCGTCTAATTGAAACTTAAAAAGATACTTAGAGTTGACATAAAATTTAAAGTCTCATACTTGGTTGACTTACCAGGTGCCATGACTGAAAAATCTTTTTACAACACGATATAATTAGGAATTATACCTTTAATGAAACGAGCAGAGGTGGCTATGAATGACGTTAATTGCTTGATTAGTGTTCGCGGGTTCTTATCTCAGTCAGATGAACCTGTATACGTCATCTTTCCTCATCATTCCAGTCGACTCTATATGGGTAATAGATAATCCGAGAAACATTAATGCCAAGGGATTGCCAGGGGTAGAAAGAATCCTCGTGAATCTAAGTTGTCATTGTTGTACAAATGTGATTCTTTTTTTCTAACAAAAAGTTAAAGACTTTGATATAGACATGCTAAGTTGGGACGAGATACCTACTTAGATAAGAGAATTAAAAGATTTAACTCACATGTAATTTACTACTAGCTGAAAAGTACAGTACTGACACAAACATTGGGAGACACAAGAGTTCGTGACCTTCCCAAAAATGAGTTTTTGATTAACAGACTGAATCTATATAATAGCCCTGTGCTCTGTATTTGTTACTGGTGGAGATGAATAGGTCCATCTGCATTAGCTCGACCAGGTACAGATAAGCAAGAAGTTCAAGGGCTTGTTAAGAGGTGTTCTACATTTTTTAAATGTATTGGTGACACTGTTAGCATCACGTAAATGGTCGTAACATATGCTAGTATCACATAAGACTTTTCACGATAGTTTTAGTGGAATTTCAGGAACCACAGTCTGATTGAAAACTGGAATGGTGCAAATTGACGCTATCTGTGTCCCCGATACAAATAAGAATTTTTAGAAAACCCTTTTACAATCCGTTTAATCTTATTATCTTGTAAAGTTTCAGACGTCGTATATTGGATACGAAAAATTAAATCTTTCATTATTCTAATTTCATTACAGCAAATTTGATATTTTTCTGTAGCCATATAATATATAATACAAAAAATAGTCATATCTTAGCGCTAAAAGGAAAGGTGTTTTGGGGTAATTAAGCTATTATTTTCTCGTCTTTTTGGAAGCGTTTTCCCGTCCTCATAACATAATATCAATGCGGAAAAGAGACGAAAACAAGATGATTTCACAATTTTCTAGGCAAAAGAACATAAAAAGAATTTCTCGTAAAAATTTTAATATTAATTTTTGAATAATATTTTAATAATATATTTTTTTGACTACCTTATCGAGTTTCTCTCTTGATATTAAAAAACAAATATTACACAATTATTTTTTATTGAAATTTTAAGACTATCGCCCTTTAACTTTTATAATAATGAAAATTATATAAAGTCATTTGTTATAATGAATAATAATGAATGCATTAGTTATATTTATAAAAATTATCAGGTGTCCATTATTCCTATCATTATCGCATTATCAATAGACTTTTAATCAGTCAGTTTATATTACTAATGGTATTGTTAATTGTTCAATATTCAGTCATTAACACTGTTTTGAGCGCCCCCTGTTGTGTGTTAAAGGGACATACAAATCGTACCGAGGTCTCAGAAACTAGATTTTTTTTTAAAGCTAATTATTTAATCAGTAATAGTGTTTACAACTCGTGTTTTTTCAGGGTGGGGCGGGGGGTCGAAAGATCTTCAGCCTGTAACAAGAAAATTTACCAAATCCTACGACAACATCTTGGGTACACGGGCCTCTATAATCATAGTAAACAAAATATAAACCCAGCATAAAGGTTTCTCTATTCCTCGATCATGTCGCACTTTTTGCAAAGCTAAAGGATGATGGATTTTGCTAGAAACAATGTGTTGCTAGGGCATTGCCGTAATGAAACCTTTCAAGGATAGTATATCCATTTCAATTTGACTAATGAAAGTTTAGTAATTATACCATACGTTAGTTATAGTCTGAAACTAGCTATTATCTATAATTTAAAACAGTGACCATATGATAAAATCGATACTTTCTCACTAATAAAACAATCATTACCCTGCTAAGTCGTAAGACAAAAGGGCAATCATGTCGAACAAATATAGTACTGTATTGATGAGGGACAATAGAGAGAAAAGTCAATACAATCAACGTTAAAGGGGCATTTGGGGCATTTTGGGAGGCTGATTTAAGTCTTTCTAGAAATGTACGAAAATCGCATAATTCCTGTAAAAATACTTCAAACTAGGAATTCTACACATATATATGTCTTTTCTATATATCACACAGTATTTTAAAATGACCAGTCCCGTTTCTGAGACTAAAGTATGATTGGTAAAAAAATAAACAATGGAGCATCTATCCATTTAAAGGCTATGGTTCGCCATTTTCGAGGGTCGATTTGGGTCTTGGATGTATGTACTACTAGAAGTACATAATCATTTCAAACTAGAAATTTCGTTTTCTTTTTCTATTTATCTATATGCAGAAAAGGCCAGTCGTTTTAACTTTCAAATGTGAATAATTATATACACACATGGATTTGAAGACTAACATTTTGATGGTGGGTTTTGAACCTTATTACTGATAAACTTTGGTAAAATATTCCCGTTTTCTGAAAGTAAGGTCCGATTGGTCATATTGCTGGCGAGCAAATCTGTTCTAATTAACAGAGCTTTCTTCTAATTTACATCGGTTAAATGACCTTTAATTCAAGGTGGTCAATACTTTTAACAGGAAAATAGGTATAAACCTCCATTGAATTTCAAATATAGTGATTGAATATTTTTATAATTTCCAAGTTTAAGTCATTCTTACATCAATCAGTTTTTATTTTAAAGGAAAACTTCATGAAACCACGATTTTACAGAACAGTTTTCAAAAACATTAGTCATTACAAAAAGTACAATTTTTACTAAGAGCAACTTTATAAGGAACACTTCACTCTAGTCGCGGATATTGAGAGTCGCAATGGGATCAAACAAGTTATTTTAGTCTTAAACCTCATGTAATATTTACCCTACTCTTGTTGATTTGTTATCGGGAGCCGCGGTGGCTCAGTGAGTTAGACGTTTGCTCGCTAACCTGAAGGGCGAAGGTTTCCCGCTGTCAGTGATGCAGATAAAAAAAACGTGGAAAAAGCGTCTATTCTTCGTTCGGATAGAACAATAAACCGAGACTCCGTGCACGTTAAAGGGACAAATGCGCCATTTGGGGTCTTAAATATATGTATATAGTCTTCAGGAAAGTCGCTTTAAGAATATCTCAAACTAGGAATATATTTTCCTATTTCCATAGATGTTTTTTTTCTATATATGACAGTGTCTCACGAAAAGACGACTCGTTTTTCAACTTTCAATTTTGGCTTAACGGGAAAAAAATCCCGTTTCGGAGGTACGATGCACATCTGTCTCTTAAAGCTCCCTCGACAGTTCCAGTCCCGACGCTGAAATTTGCTGCAAGTGCCTTTGTTAATTTGTAAGAGTACTACTATTGTATTCAAAGTATATAAAATGGGCCTCATAGGATACGTAGATTTTGAGCCTTTGAGCAGAAATTTGCGATGTCATTGTTTTCTACATCATCCCGTTCATCTTTAAGATTTCCTGGTAGTCGACGAAACTCGCTAAGCCATAAATTCATTAGAGAAAGATAATCGCTTAAGAGATTTTAAAGCAAATACTTACATGAAAGATTCGAATAAATTCCAAGTATGTACAAACAGTGTGAGGTAGAAAACAAATTAAAGCCTGTCTGGTTTACAGCTCCGCCATGTTTAAACCAGGTAATATCTCTATTCTCAATTAATTAATATTTCATTCAATATCGTTGATGGAGTTTGTTTGTATTCGTAACCATGGGATGCATTAGAAGACAATACGACATTATGTAAATACCATCGAGGTGTTGTATATTTTCATCTTTGGATATTTTAAAGTGAAAACAAAGTTCCATCAGCGTCTCAGATCCACTCCTGCACACAATAGCGATGTTTCGTTACTATTACGTTACGTCAAGGCCGATTATCGTCATAACATCTGATGCTTCTGTCGAATTATTGATTTATTGATTTTTTAGTTTTGTTTAGATTAAGCATCACAGTTAGAAAGATAGATACACCACAGTGTTTATCATCTTATTGATTACATTTAACTGTGTACAGCAAGACAACCTATAGGCCTACCTACATCAACATCTATTATCTCAGAGTGAGACATGGTTCAATTTAGACAAAATTATCAAATCAAATTTTAGTTTTGGTTAATCAACTTAAATTCGGTAGCAATTTAAAATGCTCCAATAGTAAACCTTCAAATATACAATTTGATTTGATTCGCAGATCGTCGTGATAAAGTCTAATTTTGGCTAATCAGAGGAAATATTGGATTGGATTTTGAATCGCAAATCGCTTACATTGAACCCCAGAGTGCGATGGAGAGGGTCTGGTAAGACGTTCCATCAAAATTTGCACGTTTTGATCTTTCATATTAACGGGAAGCAATAAGCAATGCATTAGAATTCAGTCAGTGACATAGTGCGTTCTGTTTTGTATGATATCCTCATAGTTACATGGTTCTTCTTGTGAAAACGGTATAAGGATGTGAAAGCCGATACAGGGCCAAATCTCGATAGCACTGGCACAGGCATAAACTTTAGTCTTACCTTCAGGAGGATTGGAACCCACAGCAAATGGAATTTGCGAGCAACTAGATAGTAGATAGTCAACGACTACTCGACCACTAGTCGACAAGAGTGTACTAACGACTATACATTTACAGTTGCCATCAGATGCTGTTGAAAGTCTCTGTTAAAGGAATATATTCAGCTGAACTTAAAAGGTGTTATAAATAAAGAATAGAATCTCTATATAAGACGATATATATTTATAAACTAAATAATTAGTGAAACACACTTAATAGCGTGAATTACTGAATTATTACTTAGTTTTGTGGATTTATTGGATTATAGAGGGATTCTGTCATATAGGTTTGAGACAAGTCCATTGATGATCAAAGATTCATTTTGACCACGTATACTATACCTTTAAATCGATCATTTTGTTTTTTCACTATGAAACTGTATTGATTACCCCAATAGGTTATCACTGAATGGCATTGGAGGGGAGACAATCGCCGATTTGCAAGTTTTAGTTGGACCACAAATATGTTCAATCTTGTTGAATTGAAAATCTGGTTACTGTACTTCATATCCATGATCTGAAGAAATCGTATTACAAATTTTATATGTTGTTTTGTAACCAACCAATCAAATGCTATATTCAATAAATAAATGGTTTTTTTTTAAACAATATGAGAGGTATTCTATGAAATGAAATGAATGGAGTTTTACGTCCTACTTTTCTGCACCATGTGAGCAAATGAAGACAGGCAACTCCATACAGTGTGCAATGAGGGAAATTTTGCCAGGGCATCGGCAATAGCCTACTCTTAATCGATTTCCATCGGTCGAGGGATTTTTAACGTGCACAGACTGGGGAAACCGACAGGGGAAACCGGATTTAAAAATTCGAAGGTATTATTTCGACCTATGCCTAGCCTGAACCCTGGACCTTCAGGTTAGCGAGTAAGCGTCCCCTGCCCTATCTCCGCCGTCTTTAGAGCCGCCACTGAAAACAGGTCTTCTTGAACGCTATGCCACGTGGTAAAACATTACAGTGCACCTTAAGCATACAATATGTTTCATTATTATTCAACTTGACCATAAAAACTACTAAACAAATATTGAAAACTAATAGAAGATGGAGTCTAGGGTTGTACATTGGGAAATTTCTTGTCATTGAGTCACGTAGCAAAAATGAGATAACAATGTACCACCACCAATATAAGGCACAGAACAAATATTCATTATTTTCTGACAACTTGTTCAATGACCATTCACGTTAAAGGTGTGAAATCCGTTCATACAGAACTTGTTTGAAAATCAGTTAATTTTAACTATGGATAAAAAAAAATGGGAAGAGAAAAAATCCATTAGGCCATCACCAGAATTTCTGAAGAGAATATACATGTAGTTATGCTATATTGTGAGATGTCGAAAATGGAATTTCTACCAGTTCTAACCAAATTTATATCTCTCATGTTTCTGTTTATACAAAGTAAGTATATAGTTAATATATTTCAAAGTGTCGGGGTAATTTCCAGATTTTGCGGCTCGAAAGAGAAGTCTTCAATCTTATGCTCACTTAAACATCAAAGGCCCATCCACTGATGTTATTTTAAACCAATCAAAGCGTTTCATGTATAATCCCTTTCTTGATAGCGAAACCCAAAGTGGCTGCCATACTGCTCTGCTTAATTTTTCAATATTGTCATAAAAGTTATGGGGTCTTTTTCTAGAGGGAGGTGGGAGTTATAAAGAAGACTTATAAGGAAAGCTCATTTCGTTTTGCTATAATTATTCAAATTATGTTACAAATATTTATTAATTCATTGCATACAAAATAATAAAAGCAGTAAGCAATAATTCACGATGTACATTAGACTCTGTTTAATCTAACATCCAATGGGCAATGGAAAAGAAATGAGGCAAAAAGATCAGTGGCGGCGAAGTACAGGGGGAGGGGGGGGGTGGGCTTAGAAAAGTGGTTTGCACCCCCAATTGTACCCCCACTTTATTTTTAACAAATCAAAATGCACAAAATCAATCATTTTTTCTCAAATTTTCTTGAGAGAATCCTCTAAGACACTCCATGAGAGGCTTGCGACTATGATACCACCACAGAGTAGCCATTTGAAATTTGAAATTCAAGCTCGACAGTTCTCCCCCCATTGAGTCGGTCTGCCCCCCTATTTGTACCTCCTGTCTTGGAAGGCTAGCGCCGCCACTGAAAATGGCCTATGTAATCACCGACCTTCCCATCTATTTTCCCCGAATATTTGAATATCTCAAATCAACCCCGGAAATCCCTTTAATCTCTGATCTCTTCACGGAGCAGACATCTAGTAAACACTGACCAAAATTCAGAACCAAGTGGATTTCGTAGATCAACATGGAAAATGTTCTCATCTGCAATAGATTCCATAAAAAAGTGAACATTGTTAGGTATTATTGGTCGACCGTCAATAAAAAGTAAAATTCTATTTGGCGTAGTTAAAGTGATTGCTGACAAGCAAGTACACATAGTAAACAGGCACATATCAGAATTAAGAAACTGTTGTGTTATTATTAAAACGATTTTCCAACTATCACGAATATCTTCAGCAACGGCAAAGTGAGTATTGTGTCCACCATGCGCAAAACCTAAGTTAACGTTGATCCCTCTTGCAGTAGCAAGTTCGTTTTGTAATTCTCTGAGTACAAATCTAAGGCAGTAATCGCTTTCATCGTGAAAAATAGACAAATCATATCTAAATTCATGTCGTTCTCTCGGACAAATATTGTGCCCTAGCAGCCTATATAGAAACAAACGAATCTTCATCCGATTTTTGGCAAATACAAAAGTGGATATGATACCAACGATGGTAATGAAGAAGCAACAGAGAGCTATGTTCAACCAAAATGATGAGCGACATCGTCGATTGATGGATACCAGATCTTTAAACATTGAAGCTGTGGTCGCCAAGTCACCATCTTCACCAATACATGTATAATTACGACCATCCAGTCCAACTAAAGTTCCATTTAACCACGTAATAAGTTCGATAGAAGAACAGGAACATGAAAAGGTATTGCCATAAATAGAAAGGCTGAAGTTCGAATTGGACGTTGATGTTCTCTCGAGCATCTGTCTCGTAGCTTGATTCAATGTGGTCAAGGAATTATGCCCGAAATATAAGTTCTGTAGATGATTCAATGAACTCACGTCCGGGATTCGGATCAGCTTGTTGTATGTTAAAATAATTTCCACTATATTAGGAAGTGGCTCAAATATGTCATCTGACAAAAGCACCAAATCATTTTGAGAAAGATCTAGAAAATTCAGTCTTGTTAGTGGGGTAAAAAGCCTTTTCCCGTGCTGAAACATAAAGTTATTGTCTAAAAGACATCTTGACAGTCTTAGAGTTTTCAAGTTGGGAAAATCTTGGAAGAAATCTGAATTCAACAGATTTAGTTTATTTACACTTAAGTCCAGCGTTTCGAGATTCTCCAAACCACGGATTGAGTAGTTCAGATTGCTAAGTCCAGAAAAAGAAAAATTCAGATATCTCATATTTTCACCACCAAATATATATAGATCAATACCTTCTCCTAGCTTTGAGATCAATCCTGATATATCTACATATTTCAATTTAGATGGTAAAAAAAAGGGTATTGGCACTTGAAAACTACTACTCCGAACGTCTTTGCCTACAAAAGAATCCAAATGACATGTTCCATACTTCACCTTCGTCGACAAATTCAATATCTCTAAATTTTTAAGTCGCCATAATAGAAATATACCTATTCTAGAGAACTTGCCAGTCAGCAAATTGTCTTGTAATTCAATGGATTTTATACATTTTGTAATCAACGCCGGATATAAAATAAAGCTATCTAAATCAAATTCTACCAGATGATCACTTATCAGATGCAGATTTTCCACGCAAATATTTGCTAGTATATGACCTGTTATTCGGTTATCTTGTGAAACGTACGCGGATTTTGTGTACAAATAATGTATAGATATGGTTGACATATTCTTTCCTTCGTAGACGTATAAAGCATTAATAATGTCGTTTATAGAACCAGCTCCAAACTGAACTTCGTTGAACTGAAACGTTTTTAAGGAAGGAAAAGGTAACAATGATCCAGATTCGAATAATGTCAATATACAACCATCAAAGATTATTGTTTCGACAGTTGCTGAGAAATTAGTGAATGTTACATTCGTGACTTGTGATAATCCGGCTTGAAAATCGCCCTCATTGCCGACTTTTAACGTTTGTAGTTTCTTCATATTTGAAAATTCAGATCCAAAAACAATAAACGGTGTAGTGTCTATGTTGAGATCAATTAGGTTTGTCAATTTTCCAAAAGGTATATCTCGAATGACTGGGTATTTTCCTGAAAATCTATTAATATCCGATCTGATGGCGAGAGTTACCAAAGATCTCAAGGGTTCAAACACATCATCTGGTAGCGCATCAGCAGTATAATTCAATTTATGTCCAATCATTAACAACGACTGTAGACTCAATAAACCTTCAAAAGCTGAACTCTGTATAGCTGTGAGAGGGTTTTCACCGAGATATAGAATTTGAAGTCGATTCAAATGTTTAAAATCCCCGTTATATAGAATTGTTATGGAGTTGTAACTCAAATCCAGTTGGGTGATGTTTACGGGAAGGTTTTTTGGAACACGAACTAAGTTGAGATGGGAACAATCTACTCGAGTTTCATCTACTTGTCGACATCTATTGCATTTCACCAAACATCCGTATGTAATGAGAATTACAATGTAACATAACATCCTGGTTGTTTTTGTATCTGTTTCTGAAATGCAATAACATTGAGTGCAGAAAATTATACAAAAGAGCATCTTCACGAGATATTACGAACTTCCTCTTATACCTTGACTGCAACTGCAAGAGCCCTATTATGGAATAATGTATACAGACTTTCCGCTAAGGGCTCTGGTTGACTGTATTCGTTTACACACTTCCGTAATACAACAAATTCGTTATAGTATGACGTTGTGAAGATAACAAAAAGAATGTTTTGCTATTTTCCTCATTTGATACACCTAATTCAATTATAGGGACAGATCCGCCATTTATGGGGTTTCATATAAGTACTTCTAATGACTCGTCTCTTTTACTTTTAAACTCAAATAATGGATTTGAAGGCTCAGATTTCCACGGTGAAATGTGAACACTATTACTGATCAGCTTAGCTAAAAATGTTCAGTTTCTAAGACTATAGTATGACTGGTCAAAGAAATGGCCTACCGACCCCTTTAAGCTCATATAGACCTAGATATCCAATTTGAGCATTGAGATTTACAAGATAAGGTGGTATACCGACATCACAAAGTACACCAAATCATGAATCACTGCTCTAAACACCAGTTGAACTGAGCCCATTAGTTGGAAATGTGACAATAGATAAACATTCGGATTAAAATAGAATCTATTTTATAATAAGTCTTATCGCTACTTCCGCCATTTATACACCATATCTATATATAGTACAGCAATTTAAGTTGACTATCATTACTCATAATGTTAAGAGAAATTTTAATACTATCGATTCGTTAATATTATGGATAATTATTGGAAAACGCTTACCAAAAATAAATGGATAAATTGTCATATACGGACATTGCGCTGTTAAGTTAGTTATGACACCGGGTAATTTGAGTGATGACTGTATTGGCCAAATGTGCTCAATCAAATTTTATGTCTATTCTTGGTAGTATTCCTTATATATCATGGTTTGTCAAATTACAAACATTACATTTAATTCAAATCTAGCTGTCTTCAATGAACCTTTGCTCTGAAATCTTGGCTCTGTATACTTTTGAATTATATTTTTGTTTCATTATTATTGTAGTAATGTCCGCGGGCCACCATTTGAGAAGGCCTGATAGGCATGGTATGCAAAAGAAAGATCAATTTTTTTCTGATCGACGACATTATAACCATTTTGAAGACCATAGTGACCTCGTTGCAGTCGAAAATTATTTACAGATATTAGAAAAATATTTACCTCAAAATGCCCAAACTCTACTCATCCATTTACTCATGTCAGCAGTAACCTATGCACATATCTCTTTTATCTTCATATTCACGTGATCCAAATGTAGGCCAATATTAAACCACTGAGTGTTTCTCTAAGTACTTCTTCCTTTCTTGTAATTTCCTTACGTAATACATAGAAAATTTAAACAAGATTCTCCAAAACTGTATCATTTTTTATCAAATAAGTATAATGAATAATGCATAGTGATTTAGTGGCGGATGCTAAATTTTTTTATTATGTCCGGGGTTTTTGCTTTGGGATGCACCGCCACATATTTTTTTTTATGAAAATAAATGGCTTAAATCTTGCATTATGATTATATTATTGGGCGAATTTATCCCTTTCTTTTACAGGCCAGTTTATACTATTAAATCGATCTGAACCAATATGTAAAGGCAAACCTCTGATGAATAACGGTCGAAGATGTGCTTCTACAACAGTTTTTCATGATGGTCGAAAAGGTGCATGTGGATGTGGGCCATTTTGGTTGGATAAGCAGTTCTTTTGGAATAAAGATAACTATGTAGCAGCTGTAAATCAGAGATTTTTTGATTTTGATGGTAAAACTTGGTGTGGTCAACGTTGTGGTCAATGTTATGAACTGACCCCTACAGGTCTAGTTTTTTTTATTGCATTAACTATATCCACATAAAGGGGATTCCAAGAACGTCCAAATCTACCCGTACCTCGAATCTCTGATTACTATTCTGAACGTCAGATATCTATCAAAGGCGGGAATAGAGAAAGATGTTTTTCAGACTAGCACGTGATATACCACATCCGTACATCACTTCCCAGGTCGCATAAAATTTATCGGGCTTACCCAATGGAAGTCAGTGGTTCATGTAATTTCAGAAAAAAAATGACCAGACTATAATTCGATGTCATAGAACTATAAGGTCATAACTGGTAGTTTTCATTATAGAGTTAAATGCTTTTTGCGCATGTGTACACTTATTTTGAACCCTCAACCTTTAATAGATTTACAAATTTATAACGAATATATTAAAAGGTCATATGTGCATCCATTCATTGACAACAATGGGCATATTTTGTAGATATGACCTTTCTGGTGTGAGGTTTTGTCGTATTCCTGGAAAGTAAATTACAAGAAAAAGAGTCAGTTATGGCCTTATAGTTCAATGACAACGAATTATGATTATCTTTGACTAGAAAGCTACTTGTGATGGTGACGTCATATCCGAACAAAGGACTACAAACGTCGCACGAGATATCAAAGAAAATCGAAATCGAAACTATAATGTCCCCCTAAACACTTACAAGGGCGAGAATAAAGAACAGAGAATTGAAGGCAAGGCCAATTTATTATGCTATTTCAATAATTATGTTGCTTTTTCAGGAGGGTTTATTGAAAATGAAGGAGCCCCGCCGACTTCGATGCAGCCAATTACAGTAATGATAACTAACTTGTGTCCCATCGAACCACCTAATTTGAGTTGGTGTGGACAAAACCATTACAATCAAGTGAACGCGCACGGATATTATGCTCACTTTGATTTGGAAAATGGTAATCAGCAAATTACTTCTCTTGGTTGGGATAATCCGGAAGTGACGTACCGCCGTGTTGATTGTGGTATGAAATGGCCTAAACGATATCGTGAGTGCCAGTGTTCTACAGGATACTATTGATAATTTAAGCCAAATTAACTCCCGGTGATTAAATGGTATATATACCCGCCTTCTGTTTTGAAATTACGTTAGTATATCGAATTTAAACGATTGACTTAATGATAATATGGTATCTGTAGGTCTCTAGGTCAGTGGCGGAGCCAAAGGGGGGAGGGGCAGATTGGGGCAGCCGCCCCCCTCCTCGCAGCCCCGAAAGCAAGTTTTTCGGGCACAAACTAGGTTAGAAATTCGGGCAATCTTAGATATTTCGTTGCTCTGATCCATTTATGTTTCGCTAGTTGTTGAGACGTTTATGGACACGTCGGGCCAGGGGCACAAGAGCATATGTTTTTTGCACATCTCCAGCAAAATTGAAATTGATCACCTTTAAGTTGAACTCTGGGCTAAAGGAAAAGGTCTTCCATTTTGGGGGTTTAATTATAGTCTTGAACATATGTAAAGAGTCTTCAGAAGTACTAGAAGCATACAAAAATACTCCAAACTAGGAATTTTACACACTTTTTATATATATATATCACAGAGTATTTTAAATTGACGAGTCTTAATTTTAACATTCAATCGCTGATAATTCTAGACACACATGGATTTGAAGGCTCATATTTCGACTGTAAGCTGTAGACACTATTACTGATTGGCTTAGCTAAAAGAATTCCAGTTTCTGAGACTATTATGATTGGTCAAAAAAAAAAAAGAAATGGCGCATCTGTCCCTTAACTTTTGAAAAAAATCAGTTAAAATTAAAGAAATCATTATACGTCTTACTTTTTCCGCATGTGACTTGTAGCAACTGTAATCGCATGGTTGCAAATCCATTCCCTTTGACGACAATATCCAGTTGATTACGAACCTACGTAATTCTGTCGAGTACTACTGGGTACATAAGTAAATACGTATGGTTCTTACATGGAAATAACACATTACGAACGTAGCTCACAGCCATTTTGAATCACTATTTCGACTTAAAAAGTCGAATTTTTAATAAGGCTATTTAATTTCAACCAAACCTTCAAATCTCATTTACAGACTACGAAATGATTATAAATGCAGACCTAATTTATTTTAAAATTCGACTTATTTAGTCGAAGAAGAGATTCAAAATGGTTGTGAACTACGTTCGTGTGTGATATTGCTTATGTTGCTTATGTATCTTGTTGTACTCGAAAGAAGAACATGAACAGCGACAGTTTCCAGTCGTGCAGTTGTTAAAAATCCAGTTGCTTACAGAATCTTTCAGTCGTCTGAATCGACATATTAGTTATTGTTGTTACTTTAAATTCACTCATTTATTTTTTTTTTATTTATTTATTTTTTTTTTTTTTTGTGAAAAATGTATGAATTTGAGGAATCTTCCTTGTATGTATATCACGTATTTCACGTCAAAAATTGCGAGAAACAAGGAAGGAAAAACCCTATGTTATACAAGTATATAGGGCTAAATCCGGATCACGTGATATGACGAAAAAACCTGAAAACCTATATATTATGCATACTGCTATTTTGAGTTCATAGATGAGTAGAGAGAAGTTATATAAGACATTTTGAGGTTAGTATTGCTTTAGTGGGACATTATAACCTGTAAGACGGCATTTTCAATAGGAAAAGAGATTAATTTTAGATGTGAGTCTAATTTCTATACAGGACGGCTACAATGGTATGTTATTGAAAATTGCAATTGTTACATATATTGAGATGGATGTGACAAGTCGTGTATTCTTGTCGCCGTGGATCAAGTCTATATTTTAAGGTTTGTAATTTAATAACCAATTATTTAAATATAAGGTGAAAGGAAGAGTGGACGCATGCTTCGTGAAACATTCCCGAGATTACGTCGTCATTTTCTGTGGGTCAGCAAATCTGTCGCATCGTCTGCTATATAAAATATCATTATAAACCTTATGGGATGGGTCGTACTTATTTCTAAATGATATTTAGTCTCTGACACCCAGATCTTTCGTCGAAGCTTCGCGTAGACAAAGAAGGACTGGATGATAGAGGCTAAAAGATAATTCAATCAGACGAATCGACGACGAAAGATTTGCTGACAATGTCGTGACGCGTGTGACTAAGTTTGCTACCCACAGAAAATTTCGATGCTCCATTAATCAGTTTACGAAATACATTTGGCTAAACCTTTATTTTAAAAACAAACTTGATCACACTTGGCTGTATTCAAAACACTTCAATGTGAGGAACAAGGTATTATTTACTACCGGAAATGCCGCATCTGTCCCTTTAAGTTGGTATATTTATATAGATATGGTGTACAAAGGGCGTTAGTAGCAATAAGACATATTATGAAAAGATTCTATTTTAATCCGAATGTTTATCTTGGCCTATTGTCACATTTCCACCTAATGTGCTCAGTTCAAATGGTATTTAAAGCAATGATTCGTGAGTTTTGTCGTACTTTGTGATGTCAGTATATACCATCTTATCTTCTAAATTGAAGAGTGCTCAAATTGAATATCTAGGTCTATATTATAAGAGCTTAATTCACTTTTGTATAATTGTGTAATTGTATAATCAATGTTTGTTATTGCATATGTATTTCAGAAACAGATACAAAAACAACCAGAATGTTACGTTACATTGTAATTCTCATTACATACGGATGTTTGGTGAAATGCAATAGATGTCGACAAGTAGATGAAACTCGAGTAGATTGTTCCCATCTCAACTTAGTTCGTGTTCCAAAAAACCTTCCCGTAAACATCACCCAACTGGATTTGAGTTACAACTCCATAACAATTCTATATAACGGGGATTTTAAACATTTGAATCGACTTCAAATTCTATATCTCGGTGAAAACCCTCTCACAGCTATACAGAGTTCAGCTTTTGAAGGTTTATTGAGTCTACAGTCGTTGTTAATGATTGGACATAAATTGAATTATACTGCTGATGCGCTACCAGATGATGTGTTTGAACCCTTGAGATCTTTGGTAACTCTCGCCATCAGATCGGATATTAATAGATTTTCAGGAAAATACCCAGTCATTCGAGATATACCTTTTGGAAAATTGACAAACCTACTCGATCTCAACATAGACACTACACCGTTTATTGTTTTTGGATCTGAATTTTCAAATATGAAGAAACTACAAACGTTAAAAGTCGGCAATGAGGGCGATTTTCAAGCCGGATTATCACAAGTCACGAATGTAACATTTACTAATTTCTCAGCAACTGTCGAAACAATAATCTTTGATGGTTGTATATTGACATTATTCGAATCTGGATCATTGTTACCTTTTCCTTCCTTAAAAACGTTTCAGTTACATAAAGTTCAGTTTGGAGCTGGTTCTATAAACGACATTATTAATGCTTTATACGTCTACGAAGGAAAGAATATGTCAACCATATCTATACATTATTTGAGCACAAAATCCGGGTACGTCTCACAAGATAGCCGAATAACAGGTCATATACTAGCAAATATTTGCGTGGAAAATCTGCATCTGATAAATGATTATCTGGTAGAATTTGATTTAGATAGCTTTATTTTATATCCGGCGTTGATTACAAAATGTATAAAATCCATTGAATTACAAGACAATGCGCTTACTGGTAAGTTCTCTAAAATAGGTTTATTTCTATTATGGCGACTTAAAAATTTAGAGATATTGAATTTGTCGACGAAGGTGAAGTATGGAACAGGTTATTTGGATTCTTTTGTAGGCAAAGACGTTCGGAGTAGTGGTTTTCAAGTGCCAATACCCTATTTTTTACCATCTAAATTGAAATATTTAGATATATCAGGATTATTCGCAGAGCTAGGAGAAGGTATTGATCTATATATATTTGGTGGTGAAAATATGAGATATCTGAATTTTTCTTTTTCTGGACTTAGCAATCTGAACCACTCAATCCGTGGTTTGGAGAATCTCAAACGCTGGACTTAAGTGTAAATAACCTAAATCTGTTGAATTCAGATTTCTTCCAAGATTTTCCCAACTTGAAAACTCTAAGACTGTCCAGATGTTTTTTAGACAATAAC
This sequence comes from Lottia gigantea, assembly GCF_000327385.1. Lineage (NCBI taxonomy): Eukaryota > Metazoa > Mollusca > Gastropoda > Lottiidae > Lottia > Lottia gigantea. Next base: position 492,252 of record NW_008707655.1, on the reverse strand, counting down.
TTTATGTTTCAGCACGGGAAAAGGCTTTTTACCCCACTAACAAGACTAAATTTTCTAGATCTTTCTCAAAATGATTTGGTGTTTTTGTCAGATGACATATTTGAGTCACTTTTTAATATAGTGGAAATTATTTTAACAGACAACAAGCTGATCCGAATCCCGGACGTGAGTTCATTGAATCATCTGCAGAACTTATATTTCGGGCATAATTCCTTGACCACATTGAATCAAGCTACGAGACAGATGCTCGAGAGAACATCAACGGCCAATTCGAACTTCAGCCTTTCTATTTATGGCAATACCTTTTCATGTTCCTGTTCCTCTATCGAACTTATTACGTGGTTAAATGGAACTTTAGTTGGACTGGATGGTCGTAATTATACATGTATTGGTGAAGATGGTGACTTGACGACCACAGCTTCAATGTTTGAAGATCTGGTATCCATCAATCGACGATGTCGCTCATCATTTTGGTTGAACATAGCTCTCTGTTGCTTCTTCATTACCATCGTTGGTATCATATCCACTTTTGTATTTGCCAAAAATCGGATGAAGATTCGTTTGTTTCTATATAGGCTGCTAGGGCACAATATTTGTCCGAGAGAACGACATGAATTTAGATATGATTTGTCTATTTTTCACGATGAAAGCGATTACTGCCTTAGATTTGTACTCAGAGAATTACAAAACGAACTTGCTACTGCAAGAGGGATCAACGTTAACTTAGGTTTTGCGCATGGTGGACACAATACTCACTTTGCCGTTGCTGAAGATATTCGTGATAGTTGGAAAATCGTTTTAATAATAACACAACAGTTTCTTAATTCTGATATGTGCCTGTTTACTATGTGTACTTGCTTGTCAGCAATTACTTTAACTACGCCAAATAGAATTTTACTTTTTATTGACGGTCGACCAATAATACCTAACAATGTTCACTTTTTTATGGAATCTATTGCAGATGAGAACATTTTCCATGTTGATCTACTAAATCCACTTGGTTCTGAATTTTGGTCAGTGTTTACTAGATGTCTGCTCCGTGAAGAGATCAAAGATTAGTTGAAGGTTGAAGGGGATAAAGTCTTTGGTCGTGGTATTAGATTGAAAGATGGGGGGATTTTGTTGACAATCTCACTGGCAAATTAGTGGCGTTTCTAGGAAACATTAGTTGAGTCCAGTACCGCCCCAAAATGTTCAAAAGAAGTGTATGACTGAAGGTTGAATATTGTATATTGGTGATTGTTACTGTACTGCCAAATATTTTCATTTTAAATGAAAGCCGGCAGTGGGCGTAAATTATCTTGCCTGGCAATCTATCTTTGGTTTTGTTTGAAGGCACTGGAAGAACAGGAAAGAGTTAATAAGTTTCGGGAGGCCAAGAAAAAATCAACAGGTTTCGGGAGAGTAGGAAAGAGCTAATAGATTTTGAGAGAGCAGGAAAGGGTCACACGTTATGGGGGAAAACAGGAAAGAGTCAACAGGTTTCGGGAGAGCAGGAAAGAGTCATCAGATTATGAGAGAGCCGGAAAAAGTCTACAGGTTTCGGGAGAGCAGCAAAGAGTCGACAGGTTTCGGGAGACCAGGAATGAGTCAAAACGTCGCGGGAAAACAGGAAAGGCGAACAGATTTGGGCAGAGTAGAAAAGAGTCAACACGTTGCGGGAGAACAGGAAAGACTCAACAGATTTGGGGAGAGCAGTAAAAAGTCAACAAGTTTCGGCAGAACAGGAAAGGAAACAAATTTTGGGAAAGCAGACAGAGTCAACAAGTTTCAGATTGTTGGTTATGGAACAGCTGCTATCTATTACTGCTGTTTGGGTAGAACTAGAAAGTAAACAATTGATCAGACAAAAATATTTTATTTTACATAAATGTTACAGAACAGATTTAAAACCAAAAGCTAAAATATTTTTTACATTGTGTTGTTAAATGTATTGTAGAATAACCCAATGTTTCTATACTTGCGCATTGACTATCAATGGTGCCAAATAGGGACTGTGTCGAATACCAAAAGAAAATTCTGGTTGTTTCCTCTTGTGGCCCCAAACCTGAAATAAAGCAATTATGAAAATTTAACTTTTTTAAAAGGCTTTCTAAACTTTGTAAGTGTCTCAGAGGCATGTAAAATGAATACACTTTCTTCGAGCTACTGGGGTTAAAAAGATTCTTTCAAATCGTCTAGAATGGGACTGAGAGTGAGTCATCATTTGGTTCAGTTATAAAAGTTTCTCACAATTGACTTACAATTTCTGGTGAATGTGCTCCGGGACCAGGTTTCCTGGTAGTATCTCCAGGCATCATATTTCTACTGGTCATGCTGTATAAAGGAGCTTTGCACTTGACAATACTGGGATCTGTGGTGTTGTAGGTACCCGGGCCAGGGGTCTGAAAAATACAAAAATAATAGTGTGCAAATCTGGAAAATCATTAATCTTAGCTTCAAGTTAGTAACCTATAGCGTACATGAAAATAAAGCACACATGGCACGACTTAGAATTGAATGAATGAATGAAGGGTTGAATGAATGAATATGAATGAACGAATATGAATGAATGAATGCAGTGAAAGAATGAATGAAAAATATTGTATCAAACTTACTCGAGCCATATCTTCAGAGAAGCTTCCAGTCGTTTGCCTTCCAGATAAAGTGTAACATGGAGCTTGGCGTTTACCACTGAGAACCGTGGTTCCAATCATGTTAGGTAAGGTATAGCTGTTGGCTGCAGGCGAATTATCTGACTTCCTGTGTCTAGGGCGGTTTCCAAAGCTGTAAGCAGGATGTCGGAAATTGGCTGAAGGCCCAGAACTTTCAGGACTGTAAGAACCAGGTCCAGGAGTTTTGAAGACTGTACCATGTTCTTGGCGGCTGTACAAAGAGTAATGAGGAGTACCATCCTTGCCACTTCGGTATATCTTAGGATCAGGATAATAACATGGACCAGGGCTGCAGTCATCTCGGTATCGACCATGCCTCACACCAAATGAATAAGCTGGATTTTTGTTGTGAGAACTTCTTGGATCGTGAGTTTGTAATCCAACAAGACTGGGAAGTCCATAACAAGGTCCTGGACTGCTATACATAGCAGCAATAGGACCTCGTGGTTTTGTATAGTTGTACACCATTTTGTATGCTAAAATTGAAAAAAAGATAAGCTAAATTGACTAAACTAATTGCAAATATGCTATAAACTTTATTAAGAGACGTTTAAAGTCAAATTCATACAAGTAAAAAATTGCAAAATATTCAATGAAGATTTTGTTTAAAAGTGAACACATAGGCTATTATTTAAAAAGGTCAAATTTTGCATTAAGCTTAATAATTTTTAATTTAATGAAGTTTTTCAATTAAAAAAATCATTAGAAATAAATTAAAGTTACCTTTGTACAGCTACTGCGAACTTGAAGCCTGTCCGACACGCTGACAATATAGTTGCTAATAGAAACCAAATGGTGCTTAGAATTTGCGTAAAATTTGGAAAGTATAAAATCACATAAAATATTATACCCGAAAATATGTTCTTAGTTGCAAATTTTAAAAAAAAAAATGTATGACGGCAAAGCGCTTAAAACACGAAACTTTATGAATACTAAAATTATGTCTTTAGCTTTGCGTACGGGATAACGTCAAAAACTTTAAACTGATTATGACGTCATAGTAAAGAAATTGTAATAACGTTATATTTTTGGTGTTTGTGAATGCTTTTCAATGCATTTGACATAACTTAGAAGGATATTGAAGGCCCCTAGACGAATATTCAGCGTTTCCCCTGCACTAATGCCTTACTTAAAAAATAATTACTTAATATCAGTGTTGTTTTGGTCTACATGTATCCATTTGAATTATTATAAACATCTACTGCATACAACCATAATATCAAAAATATCTATTGAGGGTGGAGTTATGGGAATATACTATCTTAATATTATTATAAAGGAGAAAGCTCACTGCATTTTACTTGGATACTTGGAGTTTTAAGAGCCAAGAACCTCAAGGGTAATCTTGCACGATTACTTTACTTCGTTTCCCATAGGATATTTCGAGTTTTCTCCCTTGGACTGTACCCCGTGCGATTTTGTCACAGCTTTTATTGAACTTTTTATTGTGACTATTCTCATTTTATTTCTCTGTTCATTTGCACCTGTTTGGGGAATGAAGACGCATGTATTTTCAGTCTGTTCAGTTTCTGTCAAACGCAGGCGCCATTCTAATTAAACCAACCAAACGTACTAGCCAAACCATCTTTCAATATAATATTGTGAAACCAGGGTCCCAAACGAACCGCCGTATAAACCTTATGGCTACCGTTCGATATATATTGTAAAACTTGGGTCCTGAACGAACCGCCATATAATTCATAAAAACCCTAATAGGTACAGTTGGGTGTACTGGCTCAGCTCGCTAACCTGACGGCCCAGGGTTAAAAAAAGGCATAGGTTGAGATAAAACCTTCGCATTTTCTTACCCAGCTCCCCCTTGTCAATGATGTAGGTAAGAGGGGCTGACATGGAAAAAACGTCCACATTCGTTCGGATAGGACAATGAACCGAGGTCCCGTGACCTACAGACTGTGCATGTTAAAGATCCCTCGAGAGTTGGGAATAGAAAAAGAGCAGGCAAATGCCGCTGTCCTGGCAAATTTCCTTTCATTGGAAATTTCCTCGGGCGTTGCCCGTCTTCATTAGATCACATAGTGCAGAAAAGTAGGACGTAAAAGTCCATTCATTTCAGTTCATTTTTACAGTTGGGTGCAATATAATCAAACCAGGGTCCTAAATTAACCACCGCAAAACCTTGTTGGCTACCGTTTGATATATTGTAATAAAGGGTCGTAAACTAAAAACCAGGTACTACAGAAAACCTCGGTTTACCTTTAGTTCTAGTCTGTGGTATCAGTTTCTGGTGTCAGCCAACCAACCGTCCTAAACAAACCACCGTAGACAAAATTTATTGGCTACAGTTCGAAATGATTTTGCAATTTTGTCTTAAACGAACCACCGTATAAACCTTATTAGCTATATGTATAGGCCTAGATTGGTGTATAACAGTATGGTCTAATAACACACTGTAATAGTAATATAGCACTCAATAGCTAGTATTAGACCGAGGTATTATCTCGAGGACGAAAACAATCAATATGTGACTAACTACGCGACTGTCACCAATGTAAAGAAAATATAACGGTCACATGATATTGAAATGATGTCCTATAAGCCGTTACTATGTGATATTGTTTATCGTTTCCTAAGCGATGGCCTGTTTGTGTTAGACATTATTTTTTACGGTTATTATAATCGGTGTATAGACGGGCCGTTATAAAAGTTTAAAAGCTAAAAACAAAAAAAGGTGAGTGTATTTCACTTTGTATAGTTGTTAACGTTACAATTAATGTTATTCCTTACGTACCAGTTTCGCTTTTTATAGAAAATAGAAAATGTAAAGAAACGAAAGAAGATCTCAAACTTTTAGTGAGATCACAATGACATACTCGATAAGCTCATCTTAAATAAAATGGTAGACCAATATAGATAAGATCATAAATTAGTCATATTGGACTTATATTTAGCCAATTAATGAATAAAGGTTGTGATACATGTAAGAATTTCTTCTTTGCTCTTGGAATTTTCTTCACAGCACCTGTTCGAACTAGACCCCCCCCTCCCTCTTCCCCTCTCCCTCTTCCACTTGTACCTAAAGCTTCCCCCCCCCCCCCTCCTCTCCCAAAATGAGCACAAATATAAGAAGATAATATTTCCAAATGATTAGACAATTACTATACAACTTCTTTGACTTAGTGAGTTGTTAACTAGGGTTCAAGCAGCATATAGGTTAAAATGGTGGGCCTACCCCTCGACATATTCTTCAAAGCAAGTGTAAGAGCTAGATCCAAAAAAATGGAGGCCTTGTGTGCTACAGGCTGTGAACATGAAATATTTCAAAACTTTCCCTCATCGCAAACTGCACGGCATTGCCCGTTTTCAATAACCCAATTATAGGTGCACGTAAAACTCCATTTATTTCATTTTATTATACGCCCACATGAAGTCCATCCCTTAATACTCGTAAACACTCTAGAAGACACAATTTTTGACAGATTTTCACAAAACTTGTTGTAAGTGTTTGTAATCACCCAAGGATGAACTCTATTGAAAATCAGAAAAATCAAAAAATATTTAGTATGAGTTATTGCCCTTGTTCTTGAAAACATTTTCAATTTTTAGCTCTTAAACACTAAGAGGCACGATTCTTGCCGGATTTTGGCAAAACTTGGTGAATATTATTCAATATCGCACCAAAAAGTGTATAACTGAAGGTTGAATATTTCATACTGGTGATTGTTACTGTACTGCCAAATATTTTTATTTAAAATCAAAGATTCCAGTGGGCGTATATTATCTTGCCTGCCAAGCTATCTTTTCATTAAATTCCTCTTTCAGAAAGATGAGTTGGACACCAACTGTGCCAAGAGGGCCCATAGCGGCCATGTACAACAGCCCTGGTCCTCAATATGGTCTACCAGGTTTGGTGGGCATTGAAAAACATGATCCTAGAAGTGTTCATAATAAATATCCAGCTCATTCTTTTGGTATAAAGCATGGTAAAGTCCGTGATGACTGTGGACCTGGTCCTGCATACATGTTATCCAACCAGATTTATAGAGACGGAATTGTTGGTACACCAAAATATTCCCTGTATGGTAGACCAAAAGATCAGACACAGTTCTTTACTCCTGGTCCGGGTGCCTACAAACCAGAAGGTGCTGGAGATGGATCCAAACCTGTAGCTCCTAAATATTCTTTTGGATCCAGACATAAAACAAGAAAAAATGACAACAGTCCAGGTTTGCACTTTTTCAAATTTGAATATATTTTTTTGATATGAAAAGAATATATCTTAAAAATACAGCTGTGTAAACTCCCAAAAATTGATGCTGAGTTGACTCACACAGTCGAGGAACTGCATCAGGTTAAGCATGCACACAATCATTAAAAAAATGACACCTTTTACATTGAAGAGGTTTTCTAACTTTTTATGTGTAATGAGGACACTGTCATTATGGATTTGCACCATTCTCATTTTCAATGGAACGTCTGGTTCCTGCAATTCTACTAAAACCAACTGTTTTATGATGTATTGACGTCTGCAAACACTTAGTTTTAGTTGAACTACAGGAGTCACAGATGCCCAATTGAAAATGGATATGGTGCAAATTGATGCTACCCTGATATACATAAAAAGTTAAGAAAACCCTTTAAAACTCTGTTTACGCTATTGGCACACAACCTTATTTTTTCATGGCAAATCTTTTATGTATGCCCCTTGTGATCAAGCGTAAAAATTTGTTGGTTATTTTAATCGTTGTGATCAGGTGAAAAAATATGCTCGTACTGCCCTAGCATAAAGCATAACTTATTTAATAAATACATGCAGTAATGAGAAAGTTTTATTTCAGGACCCAATTCTTACAATCTTCCATCAATGTTAGGCCCAACCAAACAAGGGGGTAAAGTCCAATTACCAATCTACTCTTTAACTGGTAGAAGTAAAATTGGTAGTTTCCATGAAGATTTACAAAAAGTAGGTACATGTGTATAATGTCAAAAGTTGTCAAAAATAGTTTTACATTTAGTGAAAGTTTTGAACATACAATTCTTTTCAGATATTTTTTTGTGGTTACCAGATTTTTGCAGATGGGTAGGGCCTTGTATTATAAGCTGATGGATCTGCTAATGTTTTTGTGCAACATAAAAGCCTAAAGCACATGTGTACCAAGTTTACAGACTTTATAGTCTATTTTGTGCTTCACCAGAGACCAGTTCTTTTACATCCAACTTTTCTGTTTGGTCTAAAGACGATTGGTAATGTCATGCACTACCAACTGTCGAGAAGTTAGCCTGTAGCACAGGCCTCGGACAAGCATCACTGATTGAGTTGAAACCGAGTTGGGGAAATCAGGTTGAAAAAGCTGGGAATGAATCCTGAATCTTAAGGCAACTGTCTAGATCACTGAACCACTTTGGCTCCTCTGTTTGCTATTTGGTATTTTAATCTCCCTTGGGTATGTCTCTATTTAAAGTGTCCACAAAGATATTAATGCTATTTAGAGTGTCCACAAAGATTTAAAGCTATTTTAGAGTGTTCACAATGTTAATTATGTTATTTTGACATGATTTATTACAGACACCTGGACCAAGTCACTATGGTTCAGTAGATCCTGGTGTGTATAAAGTAAGATCACCAGGTTACAGTATGACCAGTAGAAATAACATGCCTGGTGATTCCACACAGAAACCAGGACCTGGTGTCTACAGTCCAGAAAATGTAAGTAGCCATTTTGTTTTATTCAAATTTCATTACCACAAAGTTTATGACTAATCAAATCGTCCCCATGTAAAATTGTGACTTGAAACAGATCTTATTCACCCCTCGTTTTGGAGACAATGAAAGTGAAGTTCATAACACAAATTACATCATCCATTGATAAGATGGAGGAATACCCTATATGATGTCACTAATACCCAATCAACAGCAAGGAGGCGTTAAAGATGTCAAGGTGGCGATTTTACTGCGTTGACACCATTGCGTTATGAGCCTCGTTCTGGATTCAATATGGCCGATCCATGAATAAGGTCTATTGTACAGAGGTTTTCAACTTTTGATAAGTTTCATTAAAAAAAAAACTTTAATGGAACTGCAGACATAACATAAATGGTGTAGAGGGATTATGATGATGTGACTAAACTACACAAATATCCATATATATATATCTGGGTTTGGAAAATCCCCATGAAACAGGGTCTAGTTTTTCAGTCTCTACACCAGCCGAAAACTATCAAAATAGCTATCAGAGTCTGGAATAGAATCAGATGTTTCGGAGTAATCTTCAAAGATTGTGTTTTAATGCATCTACCATATTTAAAACTTTAAAAAACTTGCTGGTAATGTGGTATACTTTATAAGTCTTAATAAAACGTCTTTTGTTTTCCAAAGATGAAGCAGCATAGAGGATTTTCATTTGGAATCAGACATTCACAGTATGCAGGAAATTTTTTCCCTGCTGATGAAAATTGAACATAATGTATGAATTTCAAATTTATTTTTTTTATTTATTATTATTATTAGGCTAGCCTTATTTTATGCTTATATGTACATTATATTAGCGACTCTTATTAAAGAAGGGTTTATACATTTTATTTTGCTTTCAGGTTTATAATTAATACTTTTTAGATTTTTTATTTTAATATACACCCTAATTTAGTGTTTATTTTAGTGTGTTTTTTTTTAAAGTATGAAAATCTAAAATCGAAATAAGCTTTTGACTAGGCAGTCTATGCTCAAGGAAGGTTATTTTTAAACAAACTGATTATTCCATTCCAAATTTTTGACATAACAATTAAGTTCAAATTTGAAAAATCTCTATCCCAAGTATATTAAATTAAAGATATACTACCTCTTAGGATGACCAAAAAATTGAAATTTTAAAATTTGGTCAAAATGAGTCTTCATCAGTTGACCAAGTTTGAGACTTTATATTTTATGTCCATTATAAGAGGTAGTATCCCTTTAAGATATACAGTTACTTTTATTATTAATTTCAAAATTTTGCAAATGCAATTTGTTTTTCAATTTTTTTGTACACAAAAAATTAGAATTTTTCATGGTAGTGACATTTTGTTTGCTTTTAGAAATTTGCACAAATTTTTTCAGCTTATTACTGTAATAAGCTTACTGAAGTATAGACGACTTCAGAAAGCTTTTGATACAGAACATGCATTAGATTTAATAACAAAGAAGATTCATTTGATAACATAAGAAAATTAACTTTTTGTTGAGCAACTCATTACTTATCAATTGATAAAAAAAAATTGTTTTTATTATTACATTTCTTAAAACTTTATCATCAACATATGTGTCATTATTATTACTTATCACCATAATTATATCCTTCTTACTTTCGAAAGATGTATCTCCATAATGATATCCTCATAAATTTCAGTAATTTTATCTCCATAATGATATTGTCATTAATGGTTACTTCCAATATGCCATCACCATAATGATAATAATATCATCATTACTTTAATTAATATCATCACAATAATGAAATCATCATTACTTTAAATAATATTATCCTTACTTTCTATATTGTTATCACAATAATGATATCCTCATAACTTTCAGTAATTTTATCACAATAATGAAATCCTCTTTACTTTAAATAATAAAATCACAATAATGATATCCTCCTTACTTTCTATATTATCACAATAATGATATCCTCCTTACTTTCTATATTATCACAATAATGATATCCTCCTTACTTTCTATATTATCACAATAATGATATCCTCCTTACTTTCTATATTGTTATCACAATAATGATATCCTCCGCACTTTCAATAATATTGTCATGGTAATGAAATCCTTTACTTTCAATTATCTTATCTCCATACTGATAAATTGATATTTTTTGTAGTAATTTTATCACCATAATGATATCCTCATAACTTTCAGTAATTTTATTACAATAATGAAATCCACTTTAAATAATAAAATCACAATAATGATATCATCAATACAAATTTACCAAGGTGATGACATCCTTGTTATTTTCAATAATATTATCACAATAATGATATCACCTTAATACTTTTAATAATATTATCACCTTTATGATATCCCCATATCCACTTCAATATTATTATAACCATTATGATATCGCAGTTAAAAAATATCCCTATAATCTTGTAATGTAGATTTTTAAATGTTTCCAATTTATATTTTTGCCCCGTTATATTTGTAGCACCTGTAGAAAATGAACCCATCCATGAATAGAATTGTGAACTTCTTGAACTTTTTTTTTTTCAACTATAGATTAGAATAATTTCAACAAATATGATCTTTATCAATTTCTCAATTATTTTCATTTATGAAATAATCATTTAATATAAGTTCAGATCAAATAAATGAATGTTTGTAATCAGTCGATACGCATTGTATTGTGATATAATTTATTGATATAATACATGTAATTTATATATATTTGTTGATAACAATTTGATTTATATTTAGATAATTTTCAGTACATTATTTTCTTGCCTGATCAGTCTTGCTTCTAACATTGCATTTTGTAGACAAAACAGAAATTGGGGCCAAAAATTAGTTTTGAGTGAGATCAGGCTCTTTTCATCTGGTAAGCTCAGAAAAATGGTGGTCAGGAGTCTATTATAGTGTTGTTGATCATTCTTCATTATTGAAGTCAACCCTTTCTGGAAAGAATATTGTCATGAGGTTGGGTCAACAACCAGCAGGTCAATTTCACAATGTCAAGCTATCACGAATTTTGTACTTATACCTTGACTGCAATAGTCACCTTTATTGTATCATAAAGTTTGTAAATAAAGCGTTTGATTGGATTCTATGCCAGCGAATACAGCCAATCAGAGGCCTCGATAGAAAGTCTGTGAACACACAGCCATAATGTGTACAGCCTTTCTGTCAAGGGCATTGATTGGCTGTATTTACTGGCGTAGAATCCAATCAAATCGCTGCATTCTGTGATACAGTAATAGTGGCTTTTGCAGTCAAGGTATAAGTTCTTAATAGCTTGACATTGTGAAGATGTCAGTTGGCAGATGAAGTCAGGTCCAAGAAGCCAAAGTTATTAATATCTGATCAGCCAAGAAAATAATAGAATTATGCTCATCTTTTTCTAAATGCAAAGTATTAAAATCGCACTTTTTTCTTTATAGGTTTGGAGTCATAGAAAAAGAGAACCAAGTTTTTCATTTGGTATACGTCATAGTCCCTACACTGCTCCACTTATTGTTGATGTTAAGGATTAAGGATTAAGGATAAGTTTCGGATTTTGAATTTTTCATTGATATATGGATTTATTATAACTTAGCCAGATATTTATGAAACTTTTGATTTTGAAAATTGATGCACATTTGTATATTTTTTAATTGTTTTTTTTTTTTGGATAAATAAAATTTCTGTTGAATATTAATGATATAGTACTGTTTATATGTTAAAAGTGGTGTTGGTATATAATATTCATCCAGGTTAATGCTGTTTCATACTAGTTTCTTTTATGTATATTTAAATCTAAAATTAACCCTATTCATGCCAAATCCTTGAAGACCAGTATTTTTATAACTGTGATACATTAAATACTAGTATTATTATTAACCCTTAACTGATGAAGTTGATTTTGTTGAATATGTCATCTTTTGATAGTTCATAAGATATTTTTTTTTAACAGTTAATGAACAATTTTTAAGGTTTAATTGAATTTATACTAATTTTGTTTCTGAGATTTTTTTTCAATTTTCTACAATCTAGCAAATTTTTAGAAAAATTATTTTTGTATTTATTTGAGATTTAAGTTACAATTTTCTACAAGCTAGCAAATTTTTAGAAAAATTATTTTTGTATTTATTTGAGATATAAGTGTCAATTTTCTACAATCTAGCAAATTTGTAGAAAATTATTTTTGTATTTATTTAAGTTATATGTATCAATTTTCTACAATCTAGCAAATTTTTAGGAAAATTATTTTTGTTATCAAATTTCAAAAAATTTAGTAAAATCTTAGAAAGATAGTAATAAAAGATAGCTAATTTTAAGTTAAGTAGAGTACCCAAAAGAACAAACGTTAATTAATTGTATAAGCAAAAGTTAAACTGATTAATTTTGATGTTGTTTGAAATATAATGGTCATTGGTAAGAATATATTTGATGAACAATTTAAATCCTAAAAACGAAATGCTAATATTTAGTGCTAAGTGTATTTTATGTTATTTGTGCTAAAAAATTGTCTTTATGTTGTGCTAACTTTTTAATTTTTGATTTTTTATTAAATATATTTTAATTCTACACAATGACAAATTTTATACCAAAAATTTCACAGACCCAAGTGAAAGTCATTTCTGGAAATTCAGATTTGTTTATTGCAGGTTTTTATTCATTTCATTTATCCTTAAAGCAAAGTGCTTTATTTTGTGCTAGCTTTTCAATTCCATGCTTTTTTATTACATATAATCTTATTCTACACAATGACAAATTTTATACCAAAAATTTCACAGATGCAAGTGAAAGTCATTTCTTGAAATTCAGCTTTGTTTAAAGTGCCTCCGCACCATAGTGATTACCAGTTGCCTATGGTTACGAATAATGAAAGTGGTCATGCTTAACGAACTGAACGCAACTCACAACACTGTTACATGACTGCTATTCTCATCCATACGCATTTAATTGTGATGGCTATGGTGTGCAGGCCCCTATAGGTTTTTATTTTTTATAAAATGCATTTTGATAATGACTGCTAAGGTTTATATATATTATGTAAATAGAAAAGTTTTTAGTACCATACAGCATTATGTGATAAAACAGTATTAGAAATTTTCATAATTTTTCTTCATCTCATTGATATTTACATTGCCAAATATTTGCAGACGACAATTTTTCATTGATAATTCCCAACAGGCTTGGCACTTTTATTTAGTTATTTGGAATTCCAAATTATGAAAAGCTCATTGTCTAAGAAAATATCATAGACACTCTCAAAATTCCGGCAACTTATGATATGTAAATCCAAATATCAAAATAATTATTATTTGGTTAAGAAATTTTACCCTGCGAACAGCTCTGAACTTTCAAGTTGTGACATTAACGTTATGTCATATGACTTGTAAAAGTCACTTCACCAGTCCAATTGGGCATGTATGGCATAATTATGTTGCCATTAGAGAAGCTGCTAGTATAAGTATATCAATGACATACAATATGAACTCAAAAGTAATATTAAACAAATTACCTTGTTATCTTGGTTTGCAGAAGGCATGGTACCGAAATATCAGTCAGATGAACAAACTGTTATTAAAATTTAAATATCTATTAATATTCATTATAATATATAGTCTGGTTTGAGAGTAATAAAAGGTTTTATAATCAATATACCTTTATTTTATTTACAATATTAATATATTGTATTAGTGTAGTGTATTATTTTTCATGAAGGGGAGGGAGCTCCAGTGGGTCAGTGAGTTGTCCAGGGTTCAACCCAGGCAAATGTCGATAATACATTATGCAAATTATGGGGGTGGCAAAATTTCCCTCATTGAGAACTGCATGGCGTTCATAAGCCCACTTAGATGCAGAAGACTAGGACGTAAAACTCCATTCAATTCCTGTCATATCTTTTTCATGCAGCTTGTAGCCCATGGTACTGCGTCGTAATTGAATCCTTCTTCTTTCAGGTAAACAAACTAGAAATCATTCTGCTCATTAAAATGTCCTTTGAAAAACAACCTTTCAATGTCTTTGAAGAACAAAACAGTTATAGATTAAAATAGGTTGTCTCCCTTGAACACTGAACATTGAATATAAATAACAACACAATATTGAATAGAGGTGAATTTATTAACATTATTGGTAATATAATTCTGCTATAAGCAGGCTAAATACTTCCATGATTATTCTAAACGATGAAATGAACGTTTTGATTAAATATTGTGTTTTTTAAACCAGACACAACATGGTTTAAAAAAATTGATTTCAGTTTTAGACCAGTACATTTCAATTTTAAAGGGACACTACCTCTTAGGATGACCAAAAAATTTAAATTTTTCATCTTGGTTAAAATGAGTCTTTGTTCATAAGTGGATTTACCTGGTGCCATAACTATACTTGATTATTCCATAAAACTAAGATATAATTCATTAAACTAGGTAATTTTGGAACATGCTTAGCTTAAATGGATACATCGTGTTATAGAGAGATTCTATTTTTTAGTCATGACACCTGTTAAGCCCAAGTTTAAGAGACTTTAAATTTTATGTCCATTCTAAGAGGTAGTATTCTGTTAAGGTTCCATTTTCTATTGTCTATTAATTAGTCATGCTATAATCAAGTTGTCTAAGTATTTACTGTAACAATATCACTAGATAGAGCTCAGTTTTAGATATACATATTACTAATTAAGAATTAAACTTTTAATCAGCAATCTAAAAAAAATAATCCCAAATTTTCACAACCAATATAAGGGCTTGTATAGGTTCTACCAATCACATAACATCATCTGTAATAACTATCTAGGCTATATAATATTGATATATTCTGGGAGCCGTGGTGGCTCAGTGAGTTAGACGGTTGCTCGCTGACCTAATGGTCCAGGGTTCAATCCTGGCATAAGTCGAGATAAAACCTTCAAATTTTTAAATGCAGATTCTGCTTGTCAAAGATGCAAATCGGAGGGGCTGACACATTAAAGATCCCTTGACAGTTGTAAAGCAAAAAGAGTTATTTCTCTCATTGCACACTGCATGGCGTTGCCTGTCTTCATAAGTCCAATTAGGTCTAGAAGAGTAGGATGTAAAACTCCATTCATTTCATTTCATTTCCAAAATTACATGGTCAGAAATATTACAACAATAATTGTCAAAATTTCATTAAAATCAGAAGCAAATCTTTGAATACAGAATATTTATTTTTGCGATGAGTATCCAAGTGTTTCAGAATGAGAAAGCTAGACTATAAAATTATATAATTACAATAATGACTCCCTTGAAGTAATATTAAAGAGACAGCTTCGCCATTTTTTGATCAATCATACCTTAGTCTCAGGAACAAGATTTTTTTTAGCTCAGCCAATCAGTAATAATGTTCACAACTCGCTGTCGAAATTTGAGCATTCAACTTCATGTGTCCAGAATTTTCTGTGTTTGAATGTTTAAAAGACCAGTCATCTTTCCTTGAGACTCTGCCACATATAGAAATGACATATTATATAAAATGAAATTCCTAGTTTGGGGAATTTTTGAAAAAAATTGTGCAATTTTTGTACATTTCTAGTATTTCTGAGGATTATTTACATATATTCAAGACCCAAATCAACAACCGAAAAGGCGAATCTGTCCCTTTAAATGAACATGAAGCTAATATATAATAACTACATTGAATATAATAATTCCTCATTTTGACATAGAAATCATACAGTTGGCATTAATATTCAGCCTGACCAAACAATTGATGGTTGAATATACCAACCCCAGTGTCCTTATAAGTAATGTGTTAAATTAAATTTGACCAATGATTTTTATTGAATTGTCAGCTTCAAAACAGTAAGTTACTGATTGTCTTAGAAAAACTTATTTGAAGGGATTGTAAAGAGGTTTTCTTAATTTGTATGTGTATCGGGGACAATGATAGCATCAATTTGCACCATTCCAATTTCCAATCAGACATCTGTGGTTCCTGTGATTCCACTAAATAACAGTGTTTGTTTGATGTCACTCATTGCAAAATAATCACATAGACCCTTCACGACAGATGTCTGATTGAAAATTGGTGCAAATTGTCCCAGATACACATAAAAAATTAAGAAAACCTCTTTACAATCTCTTTACAACGAATGTGGATCTTATCATTATGGGGAAATCAACAAGACAAATGACTCTACAAAATGCATCAATTTTTCCAGTGTTTATTGGGTCATAATGATATCAGATAAAGTTTTCAGTCTTTATTGGGTCATAATGATATCAGATAGAGTTTTCAGTGTTTATTGGGTCATAATGATATCAGATAAAGTTTTCAGTCTTTATTGGGTCATAATGATATCAGATAGAGTTTTCAGTGTTTATTGGGTCTTAATGATATCAGATAGAGTTTTCAGTGTTTATTGGGTCATACGATGTCAGATAGTTTTCAGTGTTTATTGGGTCATAATGATATCAGATAGAGTTTTCAGTGTTTATTGGGTCATAATGATATCAGATAAAGTTTTCAGTCTTTATTGGGTCATAGTGATATCATATAAAGTTTTCAGTATTTATTGAGTCATAATGATATCAGATAAAGTTTTCAGTATTTATTGAGTCATAATGATATCAGATAGAGTTTTCAGTATTTATTGAGTCATAATGATATCAGATAAAGTTTTCAGTGTTTATTGGGTCATAATGATATCAGATAAAGTTTTCAGTGTTTATTGGGTCATAATGATATCAGATAAAGTTTTCAGTATTTATTGAGTCATAATGATATCAGATAAAGTTTTCAGTATTTATTGAGTCATAATGATATCAGATAAAGTTTTCAGTATTTATTGAGTCATAATAATATCAGATAAAGTTTTCAGAGTTTTAACCACATTAACATTACCAAAGTGAATGTTTTTATCAATGGAAAATGGATTCTTAGACTATCATCACTATTTCGAAGCTGATCTTTCAATTCAGACAAAAATTATCGGGTAAATTCGATACTAACGAAGGAACCAAAACTGTACTTATCACCGGTAAAGAAACTTTGTACATTAATAAATGAGACCCAATCACATTGAAGGCTATTTTTAAATAAATGGGCACATTTTTTAACTCTGCATACAGCAAAACACAAAAAAATGCAGTTATTTTGCATAAAATTAAATCACCAGCATGTTCCATACATACAAAACTATGTATGATTCTTACATGGATATAACACATGAACGTAGTTCACAGCCATTTTGAATCCCCAAATTTTAAAAAAGGTTTTTATTTAAGACTTGTTGATGCGATTTTAAGGCTTAGTTGAAATATTGAAGCCTGTTTAAAAATGTAACTTAAGTAGATATAGTGATTCAAACTGGCTGTGAACTACGTTTTTGTTTGTTATTTCCATATAAGAACCATACTTAAATTTGTATGGTATCCACACCAGAAATATTTCAGACTTCAACAAGCTGAAATAAACAATATTAATATAACATGATACAATATATAACTGATAATATAACATGATAATTTATAAACATTATTTTATAACTTATAATTCATGATCATATGATTTATAATATAACTATTACAAATGGGACTCAAGGGGTAATTAAGAATTCTAAATTTTTCAAAAGCTTCAGGAAAAGGTTAACTTTAACCAATTCCTATGAATTACATATAACAAAATCATTATAAATATTAACATTGATTCTTATTAACTTGATAAAAATGCATCTTATACAAAAGCTGATATATTTGCAGAGCTTCAAGAAGTTACATGAAACATTGACATTTTTTTTTTTTTAATTCACTATTTAAAACAAGTGGAACTTGTATACTTAACATTCAAGTCATCAATAAATCTCATCTGACATACTTGCGGCCCTGTCGTTAGGGTGGGGTCCATAGGGACTGGGCCCAAATAATTGAGAATTAAGCCCTAGTAAACCTTCTTCAGGCCGGCAAACATTGATTAATTTGCAGTGTCTTCGAACAAAACCAAAATCCAAAATCGTTAAAAATTAAGTTCTCTGAGCTATTAATTTTCCAATTTTCATTTAGAGGGCACCCCAGCTCTTAGAAATCTGAGTCCACGGGACCCAAATGCACCACCTTGGTATAAAATCTGGGCCACGAGGCACGAAACTTGTCAGGCTAATTATATATGCGACCTTATTTGGTAAAGGCAACTCTTCTATAGCCACTCTGTTATATATCACATAATCAAAAGATGTAACTTTTCCCACCAAAATTCAAAAATTCATTATGTAAAGTGAACACAGTGCTGGGCAATTTGGCAGGTTTGGCAAAAACACATATTTTGATCCTCATCAAAAAAGCAGGCAGTGATTCAGGCTATGGATCAACGATGAAAAAATCTTTAGACTTATCTTTAGAACATTATTAATATACAACATTAGAAGCGATAATGACAGTCAATGTGTGGACTACTGAAAGCAGTGGCTTAGTCTTAAAGGGCCCTCACACCATAGGTATCATCAGTTCCATATGGTTATGAATAAGAACACAAAACTGAGTTGCAATTACTTTTAGTCTTCTGACCACTTTCATTATTCACAGCCATACAGGACTGGTAATCGCTATGGCAACATTAAAGGGATTGTAGAGAGGTTTTCAAAATTTTGTACGTGTATGATGTACACTGATAGCATCAATTTGCACCATTCGAATTGTCAATCATAAGTCTGTGGTTCTTGCAATTCCACTAAAACTTAGTTTGATGATGTCACTAACTGTAAAATATGCTTTATCACATAAGGACAAGGTCTTGACAAACACATAGTTTTAGTGGAATTCCAGGAACCACAGATGTCTAATCGAAAATTAGAATGGTGCAAATTGATGCTAGCAGTGTCCCCAATACACATAAAAAAATTTTGAAAACATCCTTACAATTCCAATAAATATTATTTAAATATTAACTCTTCGTTGGCTGATTAAGGACAGCCCAAATTGTATAAACTACACTGAAAGAAGACATACACTGTAGTATGCATACATATATATAACATATTTACATGAAGATAACAATTGACATCATTATCTAGAACTTTAGATCTACAAGAGAAATAAATCAAGTTATGAAAATAACCTGTTATAAATAGTAATATAAGTAAGGTTTAGCACTATCAAGATATTTATAAAATTGTGAATAACCTCCCTTAGTAGCGTGCTATTCTTACATTAAGTTTTAGCACTAGTGATATATTAAGGGACTTATCAAATGACAAATAGCCTGCCATAAAAGCATCTCATTAGCAAGTTTATGCTCGAGTAATTTAGAGAGGACCGCCTCAAATATCAAAATATTATGTTATATTAATACCTGCTATTATAATGGCATATGGATATTATATCTTTTAGCACAAATTCTAGCACTAGTTAGTTGATATAAATAACATGCTATAATAGCAAGCTTTCATTAAGTTTTAGCATTAGTTTTGCAGTTTAAAGAGGACTGCCTCCAAAATATCAAAGTAATTGACAAATAATATAAATAACATGCTATAATAGCATGATATCATTATGTTTTAGCACTAGTTATGTAGTTTTAAGAGGACTGCCATGACTATCAAAGTAATTGACAAATAATAAAAATAACATGCTATCATTAAGTTTTAGCACTAGTTTCGTACCATATTTAAATGGGACTGCCTATAATAGCATGATATCATTAAGTTTTAGCACTACTTTCGTACCATATTTAAAGAGGACTGCCTCGACTATCAAAGTAATTGACAAGCCTGGAGGTAGATCATATCAATAATATACTTTTCGTTGACAAAATGGCATACAACGATAATTTAAATAAATAAAATGACAACAACGAAAATTAATAAATATAAAAGTTATATATAAATAAAAGAATAAGGCACAACCATCTTTCAAATTGTTTATTATTCCCTGCCGACTGTCCCTTCCGTGACGCAGGACACGAAAAATCTTCATTTTCCTCTTGCCCATCCAAACACAAGCACTTATACGATCCAATGGTATTTAAGCAGGTCTTTTTCCTGCCACAATAATGTCCAAATTCACCGCCTTCAGAAAGACACTCATTTATATCTGAAAACCATATTTTAATTCAAATTCATTCATTACCATTATATTCATAATATGATCATTATAATCTCATAACATCCCATAATTTATCACCCTGGGACAACTTTATCAAAATGGCTTCAATCTTATTCATGGATTATTTATGGTCTATGTAAGATATTGGAATCTTTAAAGGGATTGTAAAGAGGTTTTCTAAATTTTTTATGTGTATCGGGGACATTGATAGCATCAATTTGAACCATTCCAGTTTTCAATCAGACATCTGTGGTTCCTGCAATTACACTTAAACTAAGTGTTAGATGACATCACTAATCATTATGTGATTCGAGCATAATTTGGGATTAGTGAAATCATCAAACATTAAGTTTTAGTGGAAGTGCAGGAACCACAGACATCTGATTGAAAATTGGTTGATACAAATTGATGCTAAAGTGTCCCTGATGCACAAACAAAATTTAGATAACCTTTTTAAAATCCCTTTTAAATGCTATATTGGAAACATATTTCTTATATTTCAGCTACCCTATCACTTTTAAGAATAAAACTCAAAAATCAAGTTCATTCACAATTAAATAATAAAAAAATACAGCATACTCTGGAACAGTTTTGATCTCAATGTTCCTCAATGCAAATAATTTTCTTACCTCCACAATGTCTACCATCACCTTGGTAACCTTCATTGCATTGACAAGCATATTTAGTTAACAAATTAACACAGACTGCATTAACATGGCAATCATTTCCTTCACCACAAAAATCAGTTCCTAAAAATTGATCAAATATTCTATAGACATAAAACTTTGAAATCCTCCCTCAACATGTATTGTATCAAATAGAATATCACCTTAACAAATACTTTAAAATATTGATGTATTGCATCCAACAGGATATTATCTTTACAAATAGGACAACATTCTGTCTCTGCATGTATTGTATCAAATAGAACATTACCTTTACAAATACTGATGTATTGTCTCAAATAGGATATTACCTTTACAAATAGGACAACATTCTGTCTCTGCATGTATTGTTTTAAATACAAATATTACCTTTACAAATACTTATGTATTGTATCAATAGAAGATTACCTTTACAATTAGTACAACATTATGCCTCTTCATTAATAGGACAAAATTGTGCCTCAACTCGTATCAAATAGGACGTTACCTACCTTTACAAATAGGACAGCACTCTCCCTCAACATGTATTGTATCATTACTAGTACAATTTAATTTTGGACAAATTTCTTCAGGGTTTTGTTTCAAACAGATTGTTTCACCATTCTACAATACAACAAATAACACAAGATTCAAGCACAAATATTAATAATTCAAAGACAGGAACAATACTGAAACCTAATTCTTCTTTTTAATCCAGTTTTTGTTTAGTTACATAATTAAACATTAATGCATTAACTTCAAAAGAAAATATACCACCAGTTCAAGATTCAAGGTAGCTGCATTTTACAAAGTCAAATATGGACTTTAGCCACATTATATGCTTAGGCCATGGTTTATTATGCAATCACTGTTACACATCTTGAATAAAACGCTCTCAAAAAAATTGTAGAAAGAGTAAATATGCCTTCTTGACCACAAAATCTCTCTTTTCCTCTCCCTTAGAAAATTATTCCATCTTTCTTAATGAGGACACTCTTAAAAGACTCATTAGACAACTTGGAATCAACCCCAAGGAGACTATTTATTGGGCTCAATGAGACAACTTAGCTTGTATGAAGTGACATTTGAATTAGCCTCAATGAGAACTCTATCACAAGAAGTGGCATCTGAATTTAGCTCAACAAGAGCACTAAGCTTGCTTGAAGTGACATCTGAATGACAAGGAATTTGAAGAATGGTACTTACATCACAGATGCATTTGACACAAACCCTGGGTTGAAAATTCTCCCCATGACTATAATACTGTCCACTATAAAAACAACTCACTGCAAAATAACAAAAATAACAATAGCAAAATGTTTTCAGTGTTAAATAGTGCTCAATACTTCAATTGCAGACCGATAACATAGATCTACGAAGATTTTATTGGGTCATAATGATATCAGATAAAGTTTTCAGTATTTATTGGGTCATAATCATATCAGATAAAGTTTTTAGCATTTCTTGGGTCATAATGATATCAGATAAAATTTTTAGCATTTATTGGGTCATAATGATATCAGATAAAGTTTTCAGCATTTATTGGGTCATAATGATATCAGATAAAGTTTTCAGTGTTTATTGAGTCATAATGATATCAGATAAAATTTTCAGCATTTATTGGGTCATAATGATATCAGATAAAGTTTTCAGTGTTTATTGGGTCATAATGATATCAGATAAAGTTTTCAGTGTTTATTGGGTCATAATGATATCAGATAAAGCTTTTTCTATTTATTGGGTCATAATGATATCAGATAAAGTTTTCAGTAATTAGTGGGTCATAATGATATCAGATAAAATTTTCAGCATTTATTGGGTCATAATGATATCAGATAAAGTTTTCAGTGTTTATTGGGTCATAATGATATCAGATAAAGTTTTCAGTGTTTATTGGGTCATAATGATATCAGATAAAGTTTTCAGTGTTTATTGGGTCATAATGATATCAGATAAAGTTTTCAGTGTTTATTGGGTCATAATGATATCAGATAAAGCTTTTTCTATTTATTGGGTCATAATGATATCAGATAAAGTTTTCAGTAATTAGTGGGTCATAATGATATCAGATAAAGTATTCAGTCTTTATTGGGGCATAATGATATCAGATATTGTGGAATATATTGTAAACCTTGCTGGTCTGTACTTACTTAAGCAAGATGGGCAGCATTGACCTTTTTGTGAAAAAGGTTTTAAACATTTTATATCAGGACATTCAACTCTATTACACATTACTGAAGAATTCTGTAACATAACCATAAACATAACCATTAACATAACCATTAACATCAGTTAAAAACCATGACAAGAGGGAATATACATATTAGCTATGTGAACTCCCAAAAAGGGATGTTGAGTCTACAAATGCAGGTTGGCATCAAGAATTCAAATCAACATCTGCCACAGTAATTAATGTAGACTAGGAACAAAATAAATAGTTTTGTAAATCATTATTAAATTTCTTTAGTATATTTCAGTTATCTCACTTAAAGGTTTGTTGAATGATATATTTAGACTTGTTTGATAAATAAATTTTCTGATAAAAGAATATTACCTTGCAATTGCATATAGAACATTTTTCTTTTTTCCAAATATCTCCCTCTTTATATAAAGTACCATTAACATAGCAGGTATTTAAACAGTTACAATTCTGTAAATCTTTTATATGTTTCTCTGCATTTGTTAGCTATGGTAGATGAAAGGTATTTTTATTATAATCTAATCAAAATTTGATTACAATTTCACATTATTTTATTTCTGATAGTTTTCGTCTCTTTTGTAATCTAACAAGTTTTCTACCCCACTCCTGTTCTAATGACATTAATTTTAACCAATCAAATTAAACATGTTTTTTTTTTATCATTATTTTCAAAAACCATATTTTTTATTTGAGGTTCTAGTGAGTCTATTCTGAGCTTCACAATTATGCCTCGTTCTATATGTGACACTCAAATTTACTATACTAAAAGGTGGTTTGACAGTATCACAATTAATGTCTGAATAAAATGCACTCAAATTAGTTTGACAATGACACATGATAGATAAGATTACCTTAGTGGACATATTGTTGTATTCAGTATAGAGACTATTCAATTTGTCTTCTAAATATTCATATTGAGCAATGGACGGGCAACCTGCAACAATAACCATTGACAATAGAACTTTGACAATAGAACTATGACAATAGAACATTGACAATAGAACATTGACAATAGAACATTGACAATAGGATAATAGAACAATAACCATTTCTTTACACTAATAATTATTTCCATATGTGTTTTTCTGAAGATCGTCTAGCATGAAATTCTGAGTAACAACATGTTTCAGGTTCTATATCACTCTACAATTGTTGTATTGAGCACTATTTTAACAGTGAAAATATTTTATTATTGTCTTACAAACATGTAACAATAACAATTAATTACAAGAAATATTCAGATGATATGGTAGATTCCCCCTTGGGTCCCATTAAAATTAGGTGGTAAAATGTGAACTCTCAAAGGAAGCATTAACATTATTAACTTTGATACAGGAATTTGACTAGGGAACTTGGTCTTTAAAGGAATAGAACGTCTTAGAATGAAAATGAAATCTTAATTTCGTATATATCCATCAGTAGACTTACCTGGTGTCATAACTATACATCAAAATCCCTCTATAATCCGATAAATCCTCAAAATCAAGTCATTAATCATAAAACGCTGAATACATCCATACAGCGATTTTCAAATTGTGAGTCTAGGAAATCAGTTGTAATCATAAAGGGAAGTAACTCTCATACGGGGTTTCCCGCGTACTTGACACATTTTTCAACGAATATTAATCATTGTCAAAGTTTGTTTGTATATTTGTTTGTTTAATGATTGCCATTTTGCGCAGGCACATTGATAGGATTTTTCTTTTTCCTTTTTTCCTGATTACCCAGACGCTTTTTTTTCTCAAACTGATTGGATTCATTGCTTGCTCACTTTTTTTTATAAATTCTGAATAACTTTATAGTGGATTTTTGAAAATTGATAGAGTGTGGGATGCATACTTATTTTTAACCAATGGTCACTCTTAAATACAAATATTAGCCATAGGACGAGTGTATTCTAAGACGTTCTATT
Organism: Lottia gigantea; assembly: GCF_000327385.1. NCBI lineage: Eukaryota > Metazoa > Mollusca > Gastropoda > Lottiidae > Lottia > Lottia gigantea. Next base: position 467,139 of record NW_008707655.1, on the reverse strand, counting down.
CCTTTAAAAAATGTTTAAAATATCAACTTAGTATGCATTTCCATATAAAAAAAATCATCTTTGCTTGGTCTTAATATTTTCAAGTCAATAATTATTATTGTTGATAGACTATTTATAGATAATGTTTCCAAGTTAATGTTCACAGTGACACTTTTTATAATGCCTGGTATTGTGTTGTATTCATACATGATACAATACACTTATCATAGAACAATTTATTTTTTTTTATTGTATTGATGTGCTAGAGGGAGCCACAGTGCCTCAGTGAGTTAGACACTTGCTTGCTAACCTGAAGGTCCAAGGTTCAATTCTTGTCAGTGATGCAGCGTCAAATCGTTCGGATGGGACAATAAATCAAGGCCAAGTGTGCTACAGGCTGTGCACGCACATTAAAGATCCCTCGACAGTTGGAAATAGAAAAATAGCAGGCTAATGCTGCTGTCCTGGCAAAATTTCCCTGCACACTGCATGGCTTTGCCCGTCTTCATTAGCCCACATGGTGCAGAGAAGTAAACTCTATTCGTTTCATTTCATTGTTAAATGCCAGCACTATTTGACATTAAAAAAGTAAAATCAATAGAAAAGGAGAAAGAACTCACCTGAATTTTCTTTCTTGCATTGTAATAGATGACCATGATCATTCCCAACAATTCTTATATCTTTCAAATAACCCTGTTATAAATAGATTAAATATAGTAGGTACTTTTTATATATTCTATATTAATACATAAGCAAAGCCTTATATATAATCTGTTTGAAATCTGGTGTTTTTTCTGCAGTTGACCAAGTAGCATCATATTAAATTGTCATAATTTGTGTTAACCAATCAAAAACACTGTTAAAAGTGATAAGACAGTCAACGTTTGACAATGCATATCCCAGACTTCCTTACATATTAAAAGGAATTCTGAATTGAACATAGAATTTGATTGGTTGACTATTGATAAATGACTTAGAACACAAGATGTATAACTATTGTCAGATCATTGAAGATAAGTGAAGACACCCTCATAAAAAAAACAACTCAAATCTTATAAGAAAGATCGGTCATGATGTCATAGAGGTGGTTTGTGTATCACATGATGCACAACTTTAATAGTTGTAATCTGAGTGGTTTGTCCTAACAATTGTCAAACTCAAGTCATGCATGTGGTCTATTGTTTGCATAACACGAATTCAACTGCCTGATTTATACCCTAGACCCTAGTGAAACATACAGAAATATGTCCAATAACTGAGACAAAAAAAATATTTTCAAGACTTACCCTAAAGAAGGCGTGGTGTCGGTTGCGTTGTCCAATAAATAGAGAGAGTTTACCAGCTTTAAAGGTACGATCTACCGGTTCGATGGTTCTCTCATATATCTTATTACAATCAATATATAGGCTGAGTTGGTTGTCGTTGAGGATTACGGCTAGTTTATGCCATGTATTATCACCTAGTCTATAGGGGAATGTTTCAACTTGGATTTGTGTTCTATGTGTATAATGAAACCGTATTTCATCTCTGCCACCTCGGCTTTCAATATCAAGAAATCTACAAATATCATAATATTAATAAGTCTATTTATAGAGTGCCTTTCACACTGTAGAACAAAGCTCTTCAACCTGGGAGGTAATTTTGAAAGTAATTTCAATTTAAGTTGTTCTATTCAGTCAGGCTATTCTCCAACATAAAAGAGATTTCAGGAAAAATCTTAAATCACGAAGTAAGGATTTATAAGGAAATAGGGGTTATGATCAGGGATTCTGGAGGGGCAGAAAAATACCCAAAGTGCCTGTTTGGTCTTTGAAAGATAAGCTATTTGTAGTGATTATACAAACATGTCTCTACACAGGACTTCAAAGTAGCAAGAGATGTAGATAGTTTAAAGAGATTGTAAAGAGGTTATCTAAAAAAAATTTACATTGTGTATTGAGGACACATCAATTTGCACCATTCCATTTTTCAATCAGAGGTCTGTGGAGTCTGCAGTTCCACTAAAACCAAGTGTTTGATGGCATCACTAATCCCAAAATCTTCTTTATGACATAAGACCCATCGCGATTAGTGACATCATCCAACATTTAGTTTTAGTGGAATTGCAGGAACCACAGTTGTCTGATTGAAAATCAGAATGGTGTAAATTGATGCTGGCAGTGTCCACGATACACATACAAAATTTCGAAAACCTCTTTACAATCCCTTTAAGAGCTTGAGATATAACATAAATTGATCAATGGCTTGGTATCATTAGATAAAACCAGTGATGCAGTATAGATTAATAAGATCAAAAACAGATAGGAAATTAATCAAACTGCTAGCACAGAAAACTTAATTAAATCAGATGCAATAAAATCTAGATGCAAGAACTCCAGCTATTATTTTACTATAAATGGTTGCCTTTATAGAGAATGATATGTTTTTTTAACAGATGAATTGTAATTTATAAAACCAATGTAAAGTTAGAGGCCTGAAAACTCTCATTTTTCTATTATGTCCTTAAGTGAAATTTAGGGGTAGATATCACATTTAAGAAATTGTAAAGAGGTTTTGTAACCTGGAACACTGATATCATTAATTTTCACCATTCAAATTTTTAATCAGACGTCTGAGGTTCTTGCAAATCCACTAAAACTAAGAGTTTTAAGTAATTTTATGGTATACTATCACTGAGTTTAATTGTACACGTTTCAACAATCTACATTGTACAAATTAATATTGTGTTCCATGTAATCTTTATTATCATAGGACCCATGTTTTGCCTGAACCTTTTCATACCCATGTGAAAGCACATTGACTTACAAAGGTAGCAGTCCTCCCCCAAACCCCCCCCCCCCCCTCCCAAAAAAAAACCACCCAAAAAAACAAAGAATATAAATGTCCACATGCTTACCTTAGCATTCCAGCAGAGAGAGCTATGATGCTTCCACTGTTACCTATCTCTTGTTTTACAGTAGCCAAAAATGAAATTTTGGAAGTATTAGAAATAAGTTTTAAAGCTAGCTCTGCTATGTTATCTGGAAGAACTATCTGTCTCACTGTTTCTACAATAAAAAAAACCCCCAAAATTTTCAATAAATGAAAAGCCAAATTTTCGTCTTGTCAAGTGAGGTTAAAAGAGGTTTTTTAATTTTATTATGTGTATCAGATCACTGATAGCATCAATTTGAACCATTCCTATTTCCAATCAGACATCTGGTGAATATTTGTCCTGTGAGCAACGGTCCAGTGAACATGTGTCTTGTGAGCAACTGTCCAGTGAACATGTGTCCTGTGAGCAACTGTTCAGTGAACATTTATCCTGTGACCACCTGTCCAATGAACATTTGTCCTCTGAGCAACTTTCAATGAACATTTGTCCTGTAAGCAACTGTCCAGTGAACATTTGTCCTGTGAGCTATTACTGTCCTGTGAACATTTGTTGTGAACAACTGTGCGGTGAACATTAGTCCTGTAAGCAACTGTCCAATGAACATTTGTCCTGTGAGTAACTGTTCGGTGAGCAATTAGTCCTGTGAGCAACTGTCCAATGAACATTTGTCCTGTGAGTAACTGTTCGGTGAGCAATTAGTCCTGTGAGCAACTGTCCAATGAACATTTGTCCTGTGAGTAACTATTCGGTTAGCAATTAACCATACCCCAGAATATTCTGACCCTTTTATGTTAGAATGGTATATATTGATACCTTAAAAGTTAGGGTGGTATATTTTGATACCTTAAAAGTTAGGGTGGTATATTTTAATACCTTAAAAGTTAGGGTGGTATATTTTGATACCTTAAAAGTTAGGATGGTATATTTTAATACCTTAAAAGTTAGGATGGTATATTTTAATACCTTAAAAGTTAGGGTGGTATATTTTGATACCTTAAAATTTAGGATAGTATTTGATACCTTAAAAGTTAGGATAGTATTTTGATACCTTGAAAGTTAGGATGATATATTTGATACCTTAAAAATTAGGCTGATATATTCGATACCTTCAAAGTTAAGGTGGTATATTTTGATACCTTCAAATTTAGGATAGTATTTGATACCTTAAAAGTTAGGATAGTATTTTGAGCCTTCAAATGTAGGATGTTATATATTGATACCTTAAAAGTTATGGTGGTATATTTTGGTAACTTTAAAGTTAGGATGGTATATATTGAGCCTTCAAATGTAGGATGTTATATATTGATACCTTAAAAGTTATGGTGGTATATTTTGGTAACTTTAAAGTTAGGATGGTATATATTGAATACTTTAAACTTAGGATGGTATATATTGACCCTTTTAAGTTAGGATGGTATATATTGATACCTTTTAGGGTGGTATATTTTGGTAACATTAAAGTGAGGATAGTATATATTGAGCCTTCAAAAGTTAGGATGGCATATTTGATACCTTAAAAGTTAGGGTGGTATATTTTGGTTACTTTAAAGTTAGGATGGTATATATTGAGCCTTCAAAGTAGGATGGTATATTTTGATACCTTAAAAGTTAGGATGGTATATTTGATACCTTAAAAGTTAGGATAGTATTTTGATACCTTAAAAGATAGGATGGTATATTTGATACCTTAAAAGGGTGGTATACTTTGAGCCTTCAAAAGTAGGATGGTATATTTGATACCTTAAAAGTTAGGATAGTATTTTGATACCTTAAAAGAGAAGGATGGTATATTTGATACCTTAAAAGGGTGGTATACTTTGAGCCTTCAAAAGTAGGATGGTATATATTGCCCCTTTTAACTTATGATGGTATGACCCTTTTAAGTCAGAATGGTAAATTTCAACAATAAACAATATATAATGACTTACCATCCATGACCAATGCCAACGTCTTATTATGATTATTTGAGGTGGGGTGAGCTTGAGCATCATTCTCTGATATGTTTATATAATCCATGAGATTAATACCATTATACCTAGTAACATCAAATCCAACACCTAAAATATACAATAGAACAGAAATTTAACAAGGAATATAATACCATTATACCTAACAAATCAAATCCAACAACTAAAATATATAATAGAACAGAAGTTTAACAACTAATATAATACCATTATACCTAGTAACATCAAATCCAACACCTAAAATATACAATAGAACAGAAGTTAACAACTAATATAATACCATTATACCTAGTAACATCAAATCCAACACCTAAAATATACAATAGAACAGAAATTTAACAACTAATATAATACCATTATACCTAGTAACATCAAATCCAACACCTAAAATATACAATAGAACAGAAATTTAACAACTAATATAACACCATTATACCTAGTAACATCAAATCCAACAACTAAAATATATAATAGAACAGAAGTTTAACAACTAATATAATACCATTATACCTAGTAACATCAAATCCAACACCTAAAATATACAATAGAATAGAAATTTAACAACTAATATAATACCATTATACCTAGTAACATCAAATCCTACACCTAAAATATACAATACTAATATAATACCATTATACCTAGTAACATCAAATCCAACATCTAAAATATACAATAGAACAGAAATTTAACAACTAATATAACACCATTATACCTAGTAACATCAAACCCAACATCTAAAATATACAATAGAACAGAAATTTAACAACTTATATAATACCATTATACCTAGTAACATCAAATCCAACATCTAAAATATACAATAGAACAGAAATTTAACAACTAATATAACACCATTATACCTAGTAACATCAAATCCAACATCTAAAATATACAATAGAACAGAAATTTAACAACTAATATAACACCATTATACCTAGTAACATCAAACCCAACATCTAAAATATACAATAGAACAGAAATTTAACAACTTATATAATACCATTATACCTAGAAACATCAAATCCAACATCTAAAATATACAATAGAACAGAAATTTAACAACTTATATAACACCATTATACCTAGTAACATCAAACCCAACATCTAAAATATACAATAGAACAGAAATTTAACAACTTATATAATACCATTATACCTAGTAACATCAAATCCAACATCTAAAATATACAATAGAACAGAAATTTAACAACTAATATAACACCATTATACCTAGTAACATCAAATCCAACATCTAAAATATACAATAGAACAGAAATTTAACAACTAATATAATACCATTATACCTAGAAACATCAAATCCAACATCTAAAATATACAATAGAACAGAAATTTAACAACTTATATAATACCATTATACCTAGTAACATCAAATCCAACATCTAAAATATACAATAGAACAGAAATTTAACAACTAATATAACACCATTATACCTAGTAACATCAAACCCAACATCTAAAATATACAATAGAACAGAAATTTAACAACTTATATAATACCATTATACCTAATAACATCAAACCCAACATCTAAGTTTAACAACTAATATAATACTATTATACCTAGTAACATCAAATCCAACAACTAAAATATATAATAGAACAGAAGTTTAACAACTAATATAACACCATTATACCTAGCAACATCAAATCCAACACCTAAAATATACAATAGAACAGAAATTTAACAACTAATATAATACCATTATACCTAGTAACATCAAATCCAACAACTAAAATCTACAAAAAATAAATTTTGTAAGTCAGTAATATTGTTCACAGCTCATATCCTACATTTAAGCCTTCAAATCTATGTGTGTCCAGAAATATCCGTGCTTGAAAGGATAGAAATCAGATTATAGTAGACGTCATTGAGTTTGGTCAAAAAGTTTAAATTGACAAACGTCGAATAGGGCTGTCGTTAGACCCTAACTAAAGTGACTATATTAAAAATAAAAGCTGATAAAAAATGGAAAGAAAGTTTGGTCGAATTTTAATCAGACTGTATAATCAGTACAACCAAATATCTAGAAGAAATCCTATTTACAGAGAACTTACACAACCGGAAATACGTTGATTGCTAAAAATGGACAGATCAGGAATTCACCCGCAATGACATGACATATTTACACAATCCTCCACACGAGAAAGCATCATTAAATTTTGTTTACAGAAAAGATGTAGTTATTGTCCAAAATTCAACAATGCGGAAATTTCTCTAAAAATAAAAGTGCTTACCCACAAAAGTGTGCATCAAAAAGCTCATTTGCAGAAGAAAATAAACAAATAGCAAAATATCTTGCAGCAGTTTTGATAACATGTTCATTTTGTTATAGCTTGAAAAGACTACCAGCAGAATAACAGAGAAATTCAATAGCTACATGATTTTTAAAGTTTGAGTCTCTCTCTTCAAAAATTTGTTATCAAAATTTATAATTGTGAGTTAAGCTAGTAGACAAGTAGAACATTCCAACCCTACTAGAACACTTAATGTCAATATCTTTAATTTGGATTACTTCACATCCTTTCATTAGTATGTTTCTTCCTTTCAGTTGCTTTAAAGATGGGTTTTCTTATATTTCAGTCTCAAATAAAGCAAACTATTTGATTAATTAGTATTTCTAATGAATTATCATTTATTCTTAATCATACCATTATGTTCTTATTGCATATAATTTAGAGTTTAACCGATCATAAATGTCCATGTATGTACAGTCTGGATAATCAAAAAAAGACTTTTTGACCTTACTAATTATGAATCAATTATGGACATGTGAGACAAAATGGTATTTTTTCAAGTCATTAGAACACCTCTACTTTCTATTCATATAAGTATTCACATTTTATTTTCATAAATGAAAATAATGGAACCCATCTTTATATATTTCAAATTTTGTTTGAAAAATTATTAAGAAACAATAAACTGTCTCACTTTCATTTCAAATGTCCTACAGATCAAATTAACAGACAAACACTTTCCAGCTCTTATCAGACATAACAGGAAAAGACAAATAAATAAATGAATGTAAGAAAAGGACAAAATCATACAAATTGCTTCAAGTTGTGTATCTAAGAGAAGGTCAATGCCATTATTTTAGCAAAATTCCCCTCATAACACACTACATAGAGTGGAATAAATAAATTCATTTTGGAGATATCCAACTTTGATTTTTAGACATAAATAATTTTCTAGTTAAATTGTCTTAAGTGACATCCTATATTCAAGTAAAAATAGCACTGATGAAATTATTGAAACAGAATGATGTCACTAGAATAGATGTGATGAAATAGAATGGCACCATATGTTCCTGAAATTCTGACTAGAGAACCAATCCTGTCTTGATCTGTTTAATGACCTGACCCACAATTATTATATAGAATGTCTATCCTGGAAACATGATTAATATGGTATGAATCATTTTCTAACATCAAAGGATGTCTAGCTGGGAGTAAAGTGTGTTCAATAAAGACTGATAGTTAATGTACAAGGCTACAATATCATTAGCTATGATTATCTTAGTCTCTTCTTAGGAGATTAAGTATAGGTTAATGGTCGAGTGACCTTCAATAACTTCAGGAATGTCCGTAGCTAGGAAAGACATCTAAAGGCTGGATATCCATAGGGATGTTGTTTTGGCTATTTTCCAGTCATATACATCATACCCTATTTACGGCCCTTTTACCTTTTTATTTTCTCCAACATGATTTACCACAAAATTTATTTAAATCCTAATAATTTCAATTTTCTCAACAAAATTTTGAACAACCATGTCAAAAATCACATTTTCAAGTATCTTTTTCACAAGTTCGAATTCGGTAGGCCTATGTTGAAATAAGCTAGCTTACATAGTCATTTTCAAAGTTTCAAAAATGACAAAAACCAATTAAAATGGACTAATAGTTCTTGTAAGTAGATAATCTTTCTCCATGTTTCAAAATATACTATATTATTATACTACCAATGTTTTACTATAAGAATATAGAATCATGCTTAAAGGGACACTCCGCTTTTTTTGTAAGTCGAAATTTTTTTTGCTCAAACTTGTGAAAACTAAACACCAGAATGTAGAGAAATGTGCCCTTTAACGTATCTGAAAGTTTTAACTAAAAAAAATCGAGCTGTTAATTTTAAAACGCCAAAAATGTTTGAAAACATTACAAAAGGTTTTTATTATATGCGTTTTGGAAGCTGTTTGAAAAAATTTAGAGAATTATGTCTAAAGGTTTCAACTAATAATATTGAGCAATTATAACGCAAACACCAAAACTGGGTCAATCAATTAACAATTAGTACCCTATGTTTTAAATCAACCCTTTTAAAACAAATCCAATATGATCAAGAAGATACATTGATAGAAATAGCATAAATATTTTCAGGTATAATTTACGACATTTTTGATAATGAAAACTTTTTACGAAAAAAAAGCGGAATACCCCTTTAATAAACAGTTGATCATACCAACTCAGAAAACCTATTGAAAGTTCATTGAGTAGATGTAAACTCATTTTTCAACCCACTAATTAAAGAATATAAAAGTTGTTAGAAAATGTCATTAATAGAAATTAAGCTAATAAATGTCACCAACCCACACTTGAATTATTGACATTAAAGGAGAGCTGTTTAAAATCATATGGTCACATTTTTTTTTCATCAAGTCATTTGGTCCTTACGATTGCAAAACCGCAAATGATATATCAATAGTAGTTCCCAATACGTAACTGACTTTCTCCGCAAAGAATTTAACCAATGTATCCTTCACAGGAACACAACAGTTCAATAGCACTCTCAGAACCACAGGCACAGGCATCAGAATTTGTCTTACTTAGAGGAGGATTCGAACCCAAAACAAGACAGTATTTCAAACCAGCATTAGCCAGATGTATTGATGTTTACATAGTTCAAAAGTTATTAACCCCTTCAAGGAGATATTCATATAGCCAAGCACTTGAGGTCCACAGCCCTAGAAAGTGAGAATGAAGCCCCTACCTTCTTCAGGCCACCTGAGATTGATTTATTTGCAGTGTCTTTGTTCAAAAAGTAAAAATGGTTAGAAATAAGTTCTTATTCAAATTTACATGAGTGATAGCCTCCAGCTCATGGAACTTGCGCCGAGTTGACAGGAAACCACCTGCACCACTTTGGCACAAAATCTGAGCCCCAGCTGGCGACAGGGCTGCAGCAGCATAAAATATCGAAAGTTGGGCCAGTCTCAATTCAATCAAACATGAATGTTACAGAAAATTGTTTTCTAGGGTCAAAATGCATTGCACCCTTTAAGACATATAACCATAAATAGAGAGATTTTACTTAATCATGTTTGCTCATATTAATAACTTTCTCAAACAAAGTCATAACTCAGCACTTCTTGACAATTAAACTCTTCTGTTCTACTTGATAAGCTTTCATAGCATAAACCATTATTGAAATCAGATGAAAACAGGAGGTTTGGTTTGATCATGACCTAGATCAAAGGATGTTGCTTTGTCCTAAAAAAATCCTTTTTGGCACAATTTTTACATTAAGTTGATCAGTAGTATTGTTCACAGCTCATCATAAAAATTTCACCCTTAATATACATGTGTGTCCAGAATTATCAATGTTTAAAAGTTAAAATGACCACTCGTCTTTTCTAGAGAGAGACTAGAAAGTGAAATCCTTAGCTTGAAGTATTTTTGAAGTATTTTTGAAGTATTTTTGAAGTATTTTATGCGATTATTGTACATTTCTAGTACTTCTGAAGACTATTTACATACTATATTCAAGACTCAAATCAAACCCCCAAAAAATGGTGAACTGGTCCATTAAAAATTAAATTATTTTGTTTCTTCATACATTAACCAAAAGTGCTTGAAATAAACATTGACTTCGAAGTTCAGAAGGAATTTTTAATATCGTTTTCTATTGAAAAATAATATATTTTTGTAGGTTTCTCTGAAATTTCAAGGCTGTCATCCTTTTAAAGATGGGTTCCCCTATTTTCTTTTATGAAAATAAAAATGCTAATACTTATATGAATATAAAGTAGAGGTGTAATAGTGACACCAAAATACCAATTTGTCTCACATGTCCATGATTAATTCATAATTAGCTTAGCTAAATTAAAAGAGAATTACCAGCAGAATTCCAATAAGTGACCGATCAAGAAAGGTCAAAAAGTATTTCTTTGTTTATCCAGACTGTACATACATGATTGGTTAAAACTCTTAATTATATGCAATAAGAACAAAATGATATGATTTCTAAATACATGATAGATAATTCATAAGAAACACCAATTTATCAAATAGTTTGCTTAATTTGACACTAAAACACTAAAAAGTAAGGAAACCCATCTTTAAACTACCAACATTAACCTATAAAAATAATGACTTTTATACAACCAAGAAAAAAATATGTTAAAACGTTTTTTTCAAATTAAAAATATATTTTTTACAACTTTCTTAATCATAAACTGGCTTGTTTTTTTTTTCTTCCAATCAAGTATTTCTGTTAAAGTTTTAAAAGTACTTCGTAAAAATCAGTTTTATAATGGCTTTCACGAAAAAAATACTTTTATAGTACCAAATCACGACTAAAAATTTATATATTGCAATCCATTCTACACAATCTACTTCATCACTCTGATTAGGAATTTAAGGTTGTAATATTGCGGTTAAGCAATGTTACGAAAACACAGGCACAGGCATGTAGGCGTAACCTCTAGTGATAGAGCAATGTTTGTGAAGTTAGTTTAAAAGAATGATATAGAATATTTGAAATTCAAATCCATTATCTTCCGAATCTGAAATATATAAGAAGAATACTGGTTCCAACAGGAACATTAATAACCATGGAAATCATGATAAACATTTTCACTGGTTAAACTGAGGAATTGTCCAATATTAAATGAAAAGGAAAATGCTTATTTCATATAAAAAATATATATAATTTATTAAGTGAAAATAGTATACATGTATGATATTTTTGCGAGGAAACTCTTCAATTGCAAGTTATCATAAATAAGAAATATTAATTAAAGGGAATGTACTAAACCTATGGAAGGGGGATGGGGGGTAATCTACCACGGACTAAGATATCATTTAGATTTTTATTACGGGCTAGTAATAATGGCCAACACCAGCAGAAATGATTGGGGTTAAAGAGACAGTCTCACCAACCGTTAAACCAATCATACCTTAGTCTCAGAACCTCAGAATATGAAATGTTCAGCTTAATTAATCAGTAATATTGTGTACAGCTCACCGTCAAAATTTATGCCTCAAATCCATATGTGTCCAGAATTATCCATGTTTGAAAGTTAAAATGAAGACTTGCCTTTTATTGAGACTGGTATATATATATATATATATATAGAAATAGTGAGTAAAATTCCTAGTTCGAAGTATTTTTAAAGGAATTATGCAGTTTTCTTACATTCTAGTACTGCTAAAGAATATTTACATATATTCAAGATCCAAATCAATCCCTTAATGGCTAATCAATTCAATTTTTCGATTTTTATCTTTAACACCCATCACAAGATCCATAACATGCACATGCAGTAGTTCACAAGTTTATATTGAAAAGATACTTATTTCACCTCCAATTTGGCCCCTCCCACCTGCTATACTGAAACTGGATTCTATATATTTCATTATCAATCATATAAAAAAGTTAATTTAAAGTTGGGTACCTGTTAATCATAAAAAATCTCAAAACAAAAAACACAAATTTATTTCAGTCATTATTTGTAAATCGATCAGATAACAGATTTTTTTCTCAATTTTTGAATATGATCAAAAAATATCTATACATGTACCAAAAAACAAAACTATTTACTATATGTATCCTCTGAAAGGGATGCCAAGTTGACAAACTCAGACTAAGGGTGGCATCAAGTGTTTCATAAGAGTAAGTATATTATTATACTTCCCATTACAATAAATATCATTTGAGTAGGTATATTTTATTTCATTTTCTAATTAAAACAAATACATGTATCTTATAAAAAATACAAAAATATATTTGCAAAAAATTCATTAAAAATTAATTATTTGGACAACACACAAAGCTTAAAAAGTCTTTGATTTTCTGCCATTCATTAGATATCAAAGAAAATATATTTAAGTTAAGAAGTTCTAAGACATAACACCCTACATAATATGACATAGTAATAAAAAGCTAGACAGTATATTGGCCTATAACCAGACTAAAAATATAATATTGGCCCACATAAGATGTAATGGCAACTCCCAAAGAATTTACCAACTTGAGAACAAGAATATCTCGTTAGGTTAAGGACCTACGCGGTAAACGTTCACGTTAGCCTTAAGAGTTATAACGTCAGCCTTTTAACGGCCTTATAATTTATACACATAAAAGTACAGCCTTACCTTTTTGAATAGTTCCAAGTAATAATACAATATGCACTATGACGAGTTTGAATACGTTCCTAACTTGTCCCATTCCCCTTTAAACTGGGACATTTCCATTTCATCCAAGCATTCTCCATAAAAGTACATCTATCTGACAATTTTTCACACTTTGTAAGGAATGGAATAAAATTATTGTAATGTAAAATAAAAGAAATAGCCTCCATCAAGGTTCCATGAGTTCCCATGTTATAACCGGAACTTCATTGTTAAAGACTTGCAGACAGTGGGGGTGACAGGTTTTTTAAAGTAACAACAATTATTCCAAAAAATCCCAAAATCTAACAAATGAAACCATGCCATATCAAAATTGATGCCAATTGATTAAATTTTGTTAACAATTCTCAGAGAAGGAATAATGGATCGATAAATCTCATAATGAAACCACTTATTCCCCTACATTACAGAATCGACTCGTCCACCGGTAGGCTTCATTCCAGACAGAATTATTCTGTAAATCGTGTGAGTCAAATGGAACCGGGATTTCACTGCGTGTGATCGTTTGATCTAATCAACTAACACTGTCTGATTCCCCGGTCGAGTATCACGAGAGAAAATATAACCCTGAGTGACAATTACTCCGATTTGGTCAGTTGCTGCTATTGTCTAGACACGAAAGTGTCTTGAATGGCATCGCAGCTTCCTTCTAAAAATCACCCTACATGAAATAAGATTCTGGAAATGGTAATCGAGCATAGCCATAAATTCTTAGTCATTCAATCGTAATAGTCTACATATCGACTTCTGCAATGCAACTCGGGCATGATAGAAGTAGAAATACCGTCTGATGCCGACTATTCTACAACAGCGCAGTATGACGATATGAAAGAGCGCCGTGCTCTATAGGCTAATTAAAATTTAATGCTTGTATAGAGAATGTAGGAAATGAATGAAGAGCTAAAAATAACTAATAAAACGTTTTATTAATGGACATGATGTAATTAGCGCCAAGGTTGTTATTTGACCCGGCAAATCTTTTTACATTCTGATGTTTAGGTGCCGAGTTACATAGGTTCATCGCGGACGTTTGTTGGTATTAAAACCGTTATCAGACAGGGCGTGGGTGTAGGAAGTCGTAGGGTGCCTATTGCCCTAATTAGCGTTTTTTTATTCGAAATAGAAGAAAATTTATGCTATCTTTTTGAAATATTGAAGTGGACCCATTGAGGTTGCAAATATTAATGATAAGTGTGCTAAAAACAGTTAATAGAAAAGTCTTCAAGTTGCTATGAAAGTGCACTCTTCACAGTATATAATTTATTTATAGATATGGCTGTCTAATATTAGCGATGGAATTTTTAACGCCTGTATTGTACAAGACTAGAACAGGTTGCAGTTCTCCTATTCGTATCAGTGCACATACATATTTAACTCTTTTAGGCTGCATATTATTCAATGTTGAATATTGATGCTAAAAGACAAGGTGTCCGGTGTCGTGTACGGTGCGGGGTTATTGATACAATAGGAAATAGAACCGTATCGTGTCCGCACCGTGTCCGGACCCGTACCTCGTGTGTTCACTTGTTCTATTTTATACTGTATCGATCATCCCGCAACGTACACCGCACCGGAGGTTGCCCGAATTTCTAACTTAGTTATGAGAGATTTGCACTTTTTGTAATACAATATTTATTGAAATAAATTGAAATCTGTGCCCGAATTGCCTTTTTTTGGTTGTGTAAAAAAAATATAATATCTACTTTCGGGCTGAGATTTCAATTTTTGAAATATGTAAAAATATCATCATACGAATGAAATTCGGGCAGTGATTTCAATTCTTAAATAATATGAATTATGAAATATTATTATAGGAGAATACAATCGGGCTATCAATTTAAAAACATACAGTAATAGTATAGGATATTCGGGCAAAGATTTCATTTTTAAATTCCAAAAAAAAAAAAAAACGGGCCGTTCAAAAACATTTTTTTTAATGTCTTGCCCGAAAAACTAGCCTTCGGGGCGGCTGCCCCCCCCCCCCCCCCC
>NW_008707655.1:447774-451566 GCF_000327385.1 Lottia gigantea | reverse complement strand
CACTAAAATTGAAAGTAGACTACTACCGGTTATACTCATCCGCTAGAGTTTGGCACTTCACAAAACGACTATTTTTAGAATTAGCCTTCCGCCTTTAAGTCTCTCATCATCTCACCAAATCTGAAAGATAATGCAATTTCAGACATCAAATTCCAAATCTAGACCAAATTTTACCCAAAAATAGGCAGGCAAAAACCCCAAAAGGGAGAGAGAAAGAAGATTTCTAAAAATAGCCTGGACTACATTCCTATACAATCATTTGCATAAAATGTTTTAGTGGAGTGAGTCCATAACCCTTAAAAAACCCATGAAAACTACCTCTAGTCAAAGCACATATAACCTGGAGATTCGGACTTAAATTATTTATATGTTTATATTTCACTTTACAGGATGCCTGCAAATACGATTCAAATCCTCATGAAAGGTTTAGAGGGGAAGACAATAATGATTCGGATAAAAGAGGTTGGTAATCAATCATAATCTTAAGTCGACTGGTCATTAAGTCGCTTTCATTGGACCCTTTGGCCGCTGCAGTCTACGTAAGTCGTGGACTGTGATTTTTACTACATATTCACGTAACTAGGTGCAAATTTGGTCAATTTCAACACACAGTTCAAAATTTGACCATGAAATATTTTCTACACAGTGTCGACCAATTTCCTATAAACACGTAAGGTTGCAATGAAGGGTTAGTTATTACCGTTTAAGATTTAAACTACAGTCTACGTGCGTTCATTACAAAAAGATTCCAAACAGCATCTGCAATTAACGGCCAAGATCGACTACCTCGAGAATGACCCCATCCTGGCAAATACAGCTAGCTTCTAGGAGTGGTTAAAAATCCAGTTCTCTTAGATTCTACCTATTGCAAGGTAGACCTGAACAACACGTACTGGATTTAATTCACACTTGTGCGGAATTTCACATTTCAGGATGCAAGTATTAAAGAGTTACGTGAAACAGTAGTAAACTTGACACACGTTCCTGGTGAAGCTTTACGAATTATTCATACAAGTAAGTAGTTTGTAGGGATAGATTCGCCATTCGTTTGACCAATCGTACCTTACTCTCATAGTTCACAGTTGAAATTTGAGCCTTAAAATCCATGTGTGTCTAGAATTATCTGCGTTAGAAAGTTAAAAAGACGTGAACATGCCGCTCAATTACATACTTTATTTCAGCTAAGGAGTTGCGAGATTTAAGTCCCGAAAACAAGGTCCAGTATCTCAAAGATTATAACATAGAGAACGAGAGTAATATTTACATCGTCATGAGATTGTTGGGTGGGTCTGATTATATTGTTGAATGGAGTGGAAAAGTTCTTGGACCCGATGTTGAACTAACATCTGAACCAGACATGATCACCTTTGATGATGACGAAGATGGACAGAGAGCAAAGATGCCTTGTGGACACGCAATAGGTAAGGTATTTCAGATGCATTCGACGAATGAGAAGGCATCCACTGCAAATTGATAATATAAGCGATCAAGGATCCTGAAAGGGGTAATGAATGGAAAGTTGAGTCACTGTTCCTTATACCAACTACAGAAATCAACACCTATCTTCTCTTTCCAACAGTCGAATTGGCCGCTACATTCCTTATTCATGCTGAGGTCGCCCATGAAAATCTCCCAGATGAACTGAAATCCTTGCAATATAGCGCAGCATCGGTTGTTCCTTTTCTTCTACACCATCAAGAAATTGGCCGTATTGACCAAAGAGGAAAAGAAAGAGTTCGAAACCAAACTTGCAGAAAATTACCTTTTCAAAGGTGTTAAAATCCAGGAGTGTCCACGTTGTCACTCTTATTGCGAACGAAAAGATTCCAAATCTGTCCGCGTGATCTGTCCAATATGTACACGTCAAAAGGAAGAATTGTATGAATTTTGTTGGTTTTGTTTGAAAACTTGGCTTACAAATACTACTCATGATTGTGGCAACCACGGGTGTTCTGGTGAAGATCCCAGAATACGGCTTCTTCGCAATGCACCGAAAAAATCCATAGTCGAGGTGCCCAATTGTCCTTCTGTAAGAAGTTGTCCAAAATGTGGTCTGTTAATTGAGCATATTAAAGCATGTAAGCAGATGGTTTGTCTTTGTGAACAGAAATTCTGTTTCATTTGTTTGAAAAAAGCAGATGCTTCAGGAATGTACACATGCTCTTCATACAATTTCAAGTGTCAAATTGCAGCAATCCAAACCAAACTTGCTTGAGGTATAAACTTTGATTGAATTAATCCTATTATTATATTGTTATATTAATATGAACGAAAAATTCTCACTGTTAAAATTAAGTTCAATACATCAATTGTAGAGCGATATAGAAATATTAAATTTCTGTTTTACAATTGATGTTATATTAAATGTGTGTTGAACATTGGTAATATATATTAATTACATATCTTTTATTGCTTTTTATTTCAATATAACTAAAATTGTGTGAATATGTATTAAGAAGTAAGTGTCACATAACAACATTTGGCCGGTAATCCTATTAATACGCTTATATATCTGAATACCGTATATTTGCATGTAGAATACGCATTATTTTAACACCATGAAAGGGCTATGCCAAACTGGCGGTGCGCTTCATTAGACAGCTTCCCACAATTTTGTAACTAATCGCAGATGGTAGAAGGTGATAATATTGAAGAAGGTACCCAACATGACAAAGGTCTATCAATGTCTCAATATCGGTTATGCTTATATAATAATTATTTTTTTTCGATGTGAATTTAACGAGATATTATGTATGTGTATAAATATATATTATGTTTCATTCTATTAATAAACTAATTTATTATCAATAACTTATAAACATAAATTTCATCTATCCCTTGATATTTTTAAGAAATAATTCGCTATAAATGTGTGTTGTTCGAGAAAAACCATCAGCAATTTGTTGTTGTACCATATTTGAATAACTTAAAGGGATTATAAAGAGGTTTTCTAAATTTTTGTATGTGTATCGGGGACAATGATAACACCAATTTACACCATTCCAATTTTCAATCAGATGTCTGTGGTTCCTGCAATTCCACTAAAACTATGTGTTTTATGACGTTGTTCTGAATAGTCAGTCGCTATTTACTTTGTTTTAGTTTTCATAGAATTCAGCTTTAATATATTTACGTCATTGTATGTCTATATTAGGTAATATAATTTTCATTGGTCCACGTGACCTTTTGTTGCTCCTCGTGTTAAATCGCCATATTCATTCAGAAGAGTCGCCTTCAACTTTCGCAGACATATTGATAATAATTTAAGGTCTAGAGACAAAACCCTTCAGGTACCTATTATATTTTGTTTATAAATGTATTGAGCATATTATTATAGCCTAGTGTACATGTGTCAATGCGTTTTCTATGAGTATTTCCTGTTTAAAGTGTCAGAATTGTCTAGATCATAGTTTGCATTTCATAGACACAATTTTCCTGTCCGCTAAGATTTATTGTATATTTCTTAGTTATACAACGTATTTTCATAAGTCTCAATATATTGTCAGTTTCATATCTGTATTGTATTCAATATGTTAGGTAGGTAATAAGAGAATGGAACTTATAGAGCCAACTTGTGTGCGTTGATCAGTTAAGTGTAGTCTGTAGTCTTGCTAAACGAGGTTACGTGCCTTTAGTTGGTATTGATTCTTATCAGTATAACTTTTCTCTTTTCAGAATAAAATTTTATTATTTCTGTAACATAATTCTGCTTGGAATAAAAGACATTACTGGAAGTTTGTCTTATCTAGAACCTTCTTCGCCCCCTAAGGATAGTCTGGAACATACAATTTC
>NW_008707655.1:445062-447724 GCF_000327385.1 Lottia gigantea | reverse complement strand
CGAAATTTGGCTGATTGGCGTTTTTCAATAAAAGTGGCCAAAATTCAAATTTTGGACAAAAAAATATGCAAATGAAGCCATAAAAAGTAATTTAGTCTTTATTCTACCTATTCTGAAAATTTCATACAAAATCATTCACAACTTTTTGAAAAATATCAATTTTAAAAAATAAATGACCTTACCAGACAGGACTCACTCCACTAATTCATTTGCCATCTCTTCCCATGTTAAAACACGAAATTCAACCTTCTAGAACTTTTTCCAGAAATCTCGTTGAAAGCTTTCCAATATGTCGAATGAAAGCCTGACCAATTCTCAATGTCTCCTAAAAAATTCATTATATGATGACCATGAAAATTTTGAGCTACTAAAATTGAAAGTAGACTACTACCGGTTATACTCATCCGCTAGAGTTTGGCACTTCACAAAACGACTATTTTTAGAATTAGCCTTCCGCCTTTAAGTCTCTCATCATCTCACCAAATCTGAAAGATAATGCAATTTCAGACATCAAATTCCAAATCTAGACCAAATTTTACCCAAAAATAGGCAGGCAAAAACCCCAAAAGGGAGAGAGAAAGAAGATTTCTAAAAATAGCCTGGACTACATTCCTATACAATCATTTGCATAAAATGTTTTAGTGGAGTGAGTCCATAACCCTTAAAAAACCCATGAAAACTACCTCTAGTCAAAGCACATATAACCTGGAGATTCGGACTTAAATTATTTATATGTTTATATTTCACTTTACAGGATGCCTGCAAATACGATTCAAATCCTCATGAAAGGTTTAGAGGGGAAGACAATAATGATTCGGATAAAAGAGGTTGGTAATCAATCATAATCTTAAGTCGACTGGTCATTAAGTCGCTTTCATTGGACCCTTTGGCCGCTGCAGTCTACGTAAGTCGTGGACTGTGATTTTTACTACATATTCACGTAACTAGGTGCAAATTTGGTCAATTTCAACACACAGTTCAAAATTTGACCATGAAATATTTTCTACACAGTGTCGACCAATTTCCTATAAACACGTAAGGTTGCAATGAAGGGTTAGTTATTACCGTTTAAGATTTAAACTACAGTCTACGTGCGTTCATTACAAAAAGATTCCAAACAGCATCTGCAATTAACGGCCAAGATCGACTACCTCGAGAATGACCCCATCCTGGCAAATACAGCTAGCTTCTAGGAGTGGTTAAAAATCCAGTTCTCTTAGATTCTACCTATTGCAAGGTAGACCTGAACAACACGTACTGGATTTAATTCACACTTGTGCGGAATTTCACATTTCAGGATGCAAGTATTAAAGAGTTACGTGAAACAGTAGTAAACTTGACACACGTTCCTGGTGAAGCTTTACGAATTATTCATACAAGTAAGTAGTTTGTAGGGATAGATTCGCCATTCGTTTGACCAATCGTACCTTACTCTCATAGTTCACAGTTGAAATTTGAGCCTTAAAATCCATGTGTGTCTAGAATTATCTGCGTTAGAAAGTTAAAAAGACGTGAACATGCCGCTCAATTACATACTTTATTTCAGCTAAGGAGTTGCGAGATTTAAGTCCCGAAAACAAGGTCCAGTATCTCAAAGATTATAACATAGAGAACGAGAGTAATATTTACATCGTCATGAGATTGTTGGGTGGGTCTGATTATATTGTTGAATGGAGTGGAAAAGTTCTTGGACCCGATGTTGAACTAACATCTGAACCAGACATGATCACCTTTGATGATGACGAAGATGGACAGAGAGCAAAGATGCCTTGTGGACACGCAATAGGTAAGGTATTTCAGATGCATTCGACGAATGAGAAGGCATCCACTGCAAATTGATAATATAAGCGATCAAGGATCCTGAAAGGGGTAATGAATGGAAAGTTGAGTCACTGTTCCTTATACCAACTACAGAAATCAACACCTATCTTCTCTTTCCAACAGTCGAATTGGCCGCTACATTCCTTATTCATGCTGAGGTCGCCCATGAAAATCTCCCAGATGAACTGAAATCCTTGCAATATAGCGCAGCATCGGTTGTTCCTTTTCTTCTGTCTCTTTTAAACATCCAGGGGCGAATTGATAAATTCTATAGTAGCACTGAAAAGACAAACAGGTGTCCATCATCTTGTTTGTGTATATTTTAGGTCCCGACTCCCTAACAGCTTATTGTAGAAGTTTGTTGTGGGCTGGAAAATATGAGTTCCGGTGTCCACACGTTGATCCTACGTATTGTGGACGACTGTGGGAGTTCTACACCATCAAGAAATTGGCCGTATTGACCAAAGAGGAAAAGAAAGAGTTCGAAACCAAACTTGCAGAAAATTACCTTTTCAAAGGTGTTAAAATCCAGGAGTGTCCACGTTGTCACTCTTATTGCGAACGAAAAGATTCCAAATCTGTCCGCGTGATCTGTCCAATATGTACACGTCAAAAGGAAGAATTGTATGAATTTTGTTGGTTTTGTTTGAAAACTTGGCTTACAAATACTACTCATGATTGTGGCAACCACGGGTGTTCTGGTGAAGATCCCAGAATACGGCTTCTTCGCAATGCACCGAAAAAATCCATAGTCGAGGTGCCCAATTGTCCTTCTGTAAGAAGTTGTCCAAAATGTGGTCTGTTAATTGAGCATATTAAAGCATGTAAGCAGATGGTTTGT
>NW_008707655.1:443933-444746 GCF_000327385.1 Lottia gigantea | reverse complement strand
TTAGCTGCTGCAGTGACAATAAGAGCCAAAATTGCCATGCAAGAAATTTGGAGATTAAAATCATATGATTGGGATGATTTATTACCTGATTCATTGAGAGAAACATGGATTGACATTTTCAATGAGATCAAACAATTAGAAACTATAACCTTTCCTAGGTGTGTAAAACCCAACAATGCAGTTGGACTTCCAGAACTTCATGTATTTGGTGATGCCAGTATAAATGCCTATGGAGCTGTATCTTATCTATCATGGAATACAGACCAAGGAAGACAAACACGTTTAATGTCAGCCAAGGCAAGAGTTGCCCCCCTTCATCAAACCACAATTCCCAGGTTAGAGCTTATGGCATCTTTAATAGCATCCAGATTAGCAACAACTGTTTATACTGAGTTGAGAGTAAAACCTAGTAGAGTTATTATTTGGTCAGATTCGCAAGTGGTTCTTCATTGGTTGCGATCTGAGTCCGCTACATTAAAGGCATTCGTTGGAGTCAGAGTTGCTGAAATACAATCTACATGGGACATTTCCAGTTTCAAGTACATACCAAGTCGTCTTAATCCAGCTGATGATTTGAGTCGAGGTGTCCAAGTTAAAGATCTACATGGTAGATGGATGAGTGGTCCAACGTTTTTAAATTGTCCAGAATCTGAATGGCCTGTGGAAAGTTCAGAGTTAGATATTAATTTGAATTTAGAAGTTAAACCTGTTAAGATTTTGTGTCATGTGACAAAATCAGAACTATTTATTGACATTGCAAGATTTTCAAATTGGTCAAAATTAGTAAGAGTAACAGCATTTTGCTTACGTTTC
>NW_008707655.1:403895-437220 GCF_000327385.1 Lottia gigantea | reverse complement strand
CTACAGCTTATTGTAGAAGTTGTTGACGGCTGGAAAATATGAGTTCCGGTGTCCACACGTTGATCCTACGTATTGTGGACGACTGTGGGAGTCTACACCATCAAGAAATTGGCCGTATTGACCAAAGAGGAAAAGAAAGAGTTCGAAACCAAACTTGCAGAAAATTACCTTTTCAAAGGTGTTAAAATCCAGGAGTGTCCACGTTGTCAATCTTATTGCGAACGAAAAGATTCCAAATCTGTCCGCGTGATCTGTCCAATATGTACACGTCAAAAGGAAGAATTGTATGAATTTTGTTGGTTTTGTTTGAAAACTTGGCTTACAAATACTACTCATGATTGTGGCAACCACGGATGTTCTGGTGAAGATCCCAGAATACGGCTTCTTCGCAATGCACCGAAAAAATCCATAGTCGAGGTGCCCAATTGTCCTTCTGTAAGAAGTTGTCCAAAATGTGGTCTGTTAATTGAGCATATTAAAGCATGTAAGCAGATGGTTTGTCTTTGTGGACAGAAATTCTGTTTCATTTGTTTGAAAAAAGCAGATGCTTCAGGAAAGTACACATGCGGTGCGTATAATTTCAAATGTCAAATTGCAGCAATCCAAACCAAACTTGCTTGAGGTATAAACTTTGATTAGATTGTTATATTAATAAGAACGAAAAATTCTCACTGTTAAAATAAGCTCAATACATCAATTGTAGAGCGTGTAGAAATATTAAATTTCTGTTTTACAATTGATGTTATATTAAATGTGTGTTGAACATTGGTAATATATATTAATTACATATCTTTTATTGCTTTTTATTTCAATATAACTAAAATTGTGTGAATATGTATTAAGAAGTAAGTGTCACATAACAACATTTGGCCGGTAATCCTATTAATACGCTTATATATCTGAATACCGTATATTTGCATGTAGAATACGCATTATTTTAACACCATGAAAGGGCTATGCCAAACTGGCGGTGCGCTTCATTAGACAGCTTCCCACAATTTTGTAACTAATCGCAGATGGTAGAAGGTGATAATATTGAAGAAGGTACCCAACATGACAAAGGTCTATCAATGTCTCAATATCGGTTATGCTTATATAATAATTATTTTTTTTCGATGTGAATTTAACGAGATATTATGTATGTGTATAAATATATATTATGTTTCATTCTATTAATAAACTAATTTATTATCAATAACTTATAAACATAAATTTCATCTATCCCTTGATATTTTTAAGAAATAATTCGCTATAAATGTGTGTTGTTCGAGGAAAACCATCAGCAATTTGTTGTTGTACCATATTTGAATAACTTAAAGGGATTATAAAGAGGTTTTCTAAATTTTTGTATGTGTATCGGGGACAATGATAACACCAATTTACACCATTCCAATTTTCAATCAGATGTCTGTGGTTCCTGCAATTCTACTAAAACTATGTGTTTTATGACGTGACCCCCCTCGAAATGTGCTTGTATCACATTATTATGACCTTCGCGAGGGTTACGTCATAAAACACTTTTTAAAAACTGGTTTTTCCACTTGATCTATTAACAAAATTAAACGCAAGCTAAATATTTCCGTATTCGAGGCACAGACGTAGACTTAACAGGTGAGTAGTAAGCTTTAGTTTTGAGGCTATATGGATGGCTCCGGGGTCAAATTAGGCATATAGATTCGTAATCATCGAAAGAAGAAATCGCAGTAATTTTGTTTTACTCAGTTAAGACAAATTTGTTACAAATTCGGCTTATTTTCGTAATTTTGGGCATTCTGAAATATATTTCAATGTCATAACCAAATAGATTCAGAAAACGGATCCCCTCAGTGTTCATAGGCGTAGGAGACGGTGTCCGTGCAGGACTCTCCCTCTCTCCAAAAAATATTATCTTTTCGGGTAACGACTATATATAAAAACCTCGGGCTGACTAGTAGCTCAACAGACCTTCGTCCTGTACTCTTCGATTTTCTTTTATTGTATATATTACGATATAAGTCACCGTTATGTAGATAGTTATGCAGATTTTGGATTAGAACTAAGCCTATATACCTAACTCACTATTAGACTTCCTACTTTCCAAGTTGTGTAAACCTATAGTCATTTCTTATTTCGCTTTTAGTTTCTGAATCTAATTCTTTGTATCTTCAATATCTTACTTTCCAAATCTATTTTCATTTTCGATTTCAATTTATTACGGATAAAAATAGGCTTGGCCTACTTCTATTTTCAATTTCAATGCATTATCTTGCTATACACATAATAATTATGTCTACCCATCAAAAACCACATACATAGGTGGAAAAAACAATTAATTAAAGGGATTGTACAAGTTTTTTTTAAACTTTTTATGTGTATCCGGGACATTGTTAGCATCGATTTACACCATTCCAATTTTCAGTCAGATGTCTATGGTTCCTGCAATTCCACTAAAACTGGATGTTTTATGACGTCGCAAAGAGCTAGCAGATATTGCGATAGAGCGTTATCAAACGCTTAGTTTTAGTGGAATTGCTGGAACCAATGTAATGTAAATAAGATAGGACTTTAAAATCTAGGCTGAATGCAAGAAAAAGTTGAACACACACAAGAGTTATGCGAGAGTTGCATAATACATAAACAAAAATCAAAACAATTAGTCATTGTCAAATGAAAAAATGTATCGAACTTGAAAAATTGGGCACCTATGAATGGATGTAACAACGTTTTGGAAGGTGTTAGAGAGTTGGACAGAGCCAAGATTTATTTCAAGGGAGGTAACAATAAATACACATGATTTTAAACTTGCAGAATTAATAACAGCTATATTTTTTGTTATTTTGTAAGAACATACAATAAAAGATAGAACGAGAAAACTACCTTCAACCTGAAGATTCAAACATTATCTATTTACATGTATTTTATGTTTTACAGGATGCCTGCAAATACGATTCAAATCTTCATGAAAGGTTTAGAGGGGAAGACAAAGGTGATTCGGATACAAGAGGTTGGTAATCAATTATTAAGATGGTTTAAGGGGATTGTAAAGATGTTTTCGAAATTTTCTAGGTGTATCGGGGACCCTGATAGCATTAATTCGCACCTGCAATGGACAATGTGGTTCCACTTTGATCACGTCTTCAAACACGTAGTTTTAGTAGAATTACAGGAAACACGGACGTCTGATTGAAATTGGAATTGTGCAAATAGTGCTATCATTGTCTCCAATACACATAGTAAATTGAGAAATCCTCTTTACAATCCCTTTGGCGATTCGAGAGATTTTATTAGACCCATTGACCAACTGCGATCTACGTGAGCTCATAACAGGAAATGATCGAACAGTATTTGCTGGACTTAATTCACACTTGTGCGAAATTTCACATTTTAGGATGCAAGTATTAAAGAGTTACGTCAAAAAGTAGTGACACTGACAAACATTCCCGAAGATGATTTACGAATTATTCATACATGTAAGTAATTTGAAGCACATTAACATAGTCTTTAGAAGGCCTCCCTAATTGATTGAAAAAATAAGACATCCTTAGAAATAAAAAAAAACAACCAGATCCAAATTCCAACTACTAAGAAAACTAACAACTACCTGTAGTTGTAGACCGAAACATCTGTCTCTGTTCCAGCTTCTGATAGCTATTTGCCCAGATGTCGGCAGGTTTAGAGACAGAAAAAATGGGCCCTGTTAAATGGGTATTTCCTCATCTCCGCAGGTGCGTGGGTTTTAAACCTATTTAAATACCACTCATCTGCAAAATCCGGATGTATTTGGAAATATGAATATTTCTCCGGCTTCACCACAGTTTTTTTTAACGAAACTCATCGACCATTTTAAAGTGAGTGCGCAATCAAAAGTTCAAAGGTCACCTGATACCAGGAAAACGAAAGTTACGATTACGCCAAATAATTTACAGTCATAATGGTAAATTACTATTATGGTAAAAAACGCATCTTTTTGATGTGAAAAATGCCCATTTAACAGAGTATATTTTTTTTAATACAATACAATACTCCAGCCGACAAAATATCCAGTAATGAGACTGTAATAGCCTCAAATGTTTCGGACAACTAGTCTGTAACATCAGCATAATTTGGAAGCGAGCGTTAACATGACCGTCATCTACCAACAATACCTACCAGCTTGTCCGAATGCAACAAGGAAGCCTATGCCAACATTGACAAGAAATCAGAAGGGATAAGCACAGCACGGAAGATGGACGTCTTATTTAAGGGTCTTTGCCCAATTGAAAGGGTAAATGAACGGTTGTATGTGAACACCAATAGCACGCCTATTCTATTCTTTCAATCTGTTCTCTGACGCCCAATATTAATGGCTTTATCCTGACAAATCGTCATAATATACAGTGGTGTAACCTATTTTCGTGGATATAAGGATTCAACACCGAATTCCCTCAAAGTTAAAGAAACGAAAAAAAAAATTGTATGTCTTAGATGTTTCCTCAGATATACTACAAAATAATTAAAATTGGTTTGTTTCAATTTTCTTTATGAATCCTTCACTTTGACCCATATTTCATGAGCAACCAACTCGGCAACGGCGGCAGAATGCGTCACCTATTTTCGTGTACAATGATTGATCTATAAATAAGTCGAGAAAAACATGTTGTATGGATACCGGGTGGTATAATTAACTTCTCTTAGTATTTATCTTTAATATCAATTCATTATAACTACTGAAAATTCCTTCAAAGAACCACGAATTAAAAAAAATAGCGACTGACAAAATAAGATACGTAGCGTGATTTTTTGCTAAAAATCACTGAAACAACATAAGAGTATGGCCCACTTTGTGTTTCATAGAAATTTTCTGCTAACGCGGAATCGGCTAGTTGATCACGTGACTTCATTCGTTGGAATATATTCTAGCAGACGACAGTTGGAATTCCGATTACCGCTTGGGATTATAAGGAAATTCGGCGGATAAAAAATAGTGACGTTTGTTATAACTGAAATCCGCCATTTTGTATTTGTCAAAGTATACATTAATACATTTTACCTTGCTTGAAACTACTTGATTCATTCTACTAGCTGATATTGTAGAGAAAACCCATGTTTATCAAAACAAACTAATGCGGAGGTCGCGCAAGGTCGCTCATGTAAATTATTAATCATTTCCGGAAATCCACGAAAAATAGGTTTCCACGAAATTAGGTTACTTGACTGTATATTTAACAACCTATTTTCTTCTCCACTTTTTCCGTCGGTTTCGTCGTCCCCGATATCCAATACCACACCTGATTCGAAGGACCTGCGTCCGATCTGGAAAATGTAATGGGAGAAATTTACACTATTTAATTTGATAATTTATCTTGCTCAGATGGCAGGTGAGACTTTTTCCTCGAATTCAATTTGGTGAACATACTGCTTAATAACATTTTTTATTTCAGCTAAAGAGTTGCAAGATCTAAGTCCCCACCAAAAGGTCCAGTATCTCACAGATTATAGTATAGAGAACAACAGTAATATTTTCATCGTCATGAGATTGTTGGGTGGATCAGAAGATATCGTTGAATCGGGTGGAAAAGTTCTTGGACCCGATGTTGAACTAACATCTGAACCAGACATGATCACCTTTGATGATGACGAAGATGGACAGAGAGCAAAGATGCCTTGTGGACACGCAATAGGTAAGATATTTCAGATGCATTCGATGAATGAGAAGGCATCCACTGAAAATTGATAATATAAGCGATCAAGGTTCCCGAAAGGGGTAATAGAATGGAAAGTTCCTTATGCCAACTACAGAAATCAACAACTATCTTCCATTTCCAGCAGTCGAATTTGCTGCTACAGTATTTATTCAAGCTGAGGTCGCCCATGAAAATCTCCCAGATGAACTGAAATCCTTGCAATATAGCGCAGCATCGGTTGTTCCTTTTCTTCTGTCTTTTTTAAAAATCCAGTGGCGAACTGATAAATTTTATGGTAGCACTGAAAAGGCAAACAGGTCTCCATCATCTTGTTTGTGTATATTTTAGGTCCCGAATCTCTAACAGCTTATTGTAGAAGTTTGTTGACGGCTGGAAAATATGAGTTCCGGTGTCCACACGTTGATCCTACGTATTGTGGACGACTGTGGGAGTTCTACACCATCAAGAAATTGGCCGTATTGACCAAAGAGGAAAAGAAAGAGTTCGAAACCAAACTTGCAGAAAATTACCTTTTCAAAGGTGTTAAAATCCAGGAGTGTCCACGTTGTCAATCTTATTGCGAACGAAAAGATTCCAAATCTGTCCGCGTGATCTGTCCAATATGTACACGTCAAAAGGAAGAATTGTATGAATTTTGTTGGTTTTGTTTGAAAACTTGGCTTACAAATACTACTCATGATTGTGGCAACCACGGATGTTCTGGTGAAGATCCCAGAATACGGCTTCTTCGCAATGCACCGAAAAAATCCATAGTCGAGGTGCCCAATTGTCCTTCTGTAAGAAGTTGTCCAAAATGTGGTCTGTTAATTGAGCATATTAAAGCATGTAAGCAGATGGTTTGTCTTTGTGGACAGAAATTCTGTTTCATTTGTTTGAAAAAAGCAGATGCTTTAGGAAAGTACACATGCGGTGCGTATAATTTCAAATGTCAAATTGCAGCAATCCAAACTGAACTTGCTTGAGGTATAAACTTTGATTAGATTATCCTATATATTGTTAGATGTGTTTAAAATTGGTAATATATGAAGTACATAACTTTTATTGCTTTTTATTTCAATATAGAATTAAATTGATTAAATTATGCACAAATATAACTAAGTGTCAATAAACATTTGGTCGGTAATCTTATTAATACGCTTATATATCTGTATACCGTATATTTGCATGTAGAATGCGCAGTTTTATTTAAACACCAATATGTCCTTGTTAAACTGGTGGTGCGCTTTATAGACAGTTTCGGATATTTGACCAGAGGTTCCCTTAATTTTGTAACTAATCGCTGACGGTAGAAGGCGCTAATTTTGAAAACCGTACCCAACATGACAAAGGTCTCAATATCAGTGTTGCTTATCTTAAATTGTCTTATATATTATTCTTTTTTGGTGTGAATTTAACGAGATATTATGTATGTGTATAAATATATATTATGTTTCATTCTATTAATAAACTAATTTATTATCAATAACTTATAAACATAAATTTCATTATTCCCTTATTTTTAAGAAATAATTAGCTTAAAATGTGTGTTACAGGAAAACCATCAGCAATTTGGATAACTTAATATAGATCAAATGGAATCTTAGAGGAAAGTAGGTGGAGCTTAGGTATGCTACAACATGGTTATTTTATGTTGTTGAAACTCCACCCTATTCCTTTAAAAGCTGGAAATAATTTTGTCGTTAAAGACAAATTGCAAATGCAATCCGAGGCATCAGAATGAAACATGTTCAGAAGGTTGGACTTAAGGAATACTACCTCTTAGAATGGACATAAACTTAGTCAATAAGAGTATAATGCATCAGTTGATCTTACCATGTGTCATACTAAATAATAGAATTTGTATAGGTCTACCAGGCGATATAATATCTATTAAACTGAGCAATTATTGAAAAACGCTTCTAAACGTGTTTCCAAATTACATAGTTTAATAGATTAGTATTTAGTTTTATGGATTTATTGGATTATAGAGGAATTCTGTTGTATTGTTTTGAGACCAGGTGAAATTACTGATGAACAAAGACTCATTTTAACATTTCAATTTTTTGGTCATCCTAAGAGGAATTATACCTGCAAAACTCTGAACTTCCAACTCGTAGCCGTCCGTACATTTGAATGGTCTATTAAACTTGTCACAGTCTGGAGTAGTAACCCAATGGGCGTCCGCATAAAGAATATAATCATCATGGACTACAATTGAAGATCATAGAATTTAGTTGATATTATAGGCTTAGAAATATAAATATATAATTGAAAAACCACCTATCCACAATCGATCCTTTATAGAAACTGGTGCAATATCTCTTAGTGGTATTTGAAGTCTGATCACCATCTGCCGAAGCTGATTGTATGTATAATATAATATTTTGCCTTTTATTGTTTATCAATATCATGCATCATAATATGCCTAAAGGACATTAGGGGGAAACACGTCGAAACATTGCATCAACTTTAACCAGTGATTGTTTTTCCTTCTTAGGCTAATTGCAATCAGATTACAATTTCGTATCTATTTTGTTTCCTGATATTTAAGTTTACATTGTAATCTAAGAAATTTTCTACAAAAGGCCTGTCCCTTATTAGTGGGCCAATTTCAAACAAATCAAAGCGTGTAATGTAACAACCGAATCTTGGTAAAGTAATGAACTGTGGGATAGCGAAACCAACAGGCTCTGCTGGAATGGCAGACCAGTAGTTTATACTCACCACTAGAGGGCAGTTCAGTTGTTATATTATTGCAGTAAGACTAACCAGACGCATTTTCCCTGGCATTTTTCTATCAAAGTCGTACTGGATATTCGCGGATTGATGACATCATACTCAAATGGGCTCCGATCGCCATTTTTATTACAGACAAGGGTGAAATAGACTTAAATTTTTAAATAATTATAACGTTATGATGGCCTCTTTTGCATGTGGAGCGGCCAATTGGTGAGTAATTTAACTTTTATAACATTAAATATACAGTTAACAGAAATCTACCTTTCATTTATAGCGTTGTAGATATGATGAATCACCCTTAACAAATCATCGAAAGTGAAACTCGAAAATCCTCGTTTAGGCTATTGCCTTGCCTGTATCAGCTTATACGTTGTTTGTGATATAAAGATACTTTAGGTGTAAGCAATTTAAAGTCTTTCTATTAGTAATTGTTGGACCCCAGTTGGTTTAGAGAATATTTAAGTCTCAATTCATGACAAAATTAAAAACATGCTTTGCTAACAACGACCACAATAATTAATAACCATCACCCTGTTTGATTTAAAGGTCACAGCAGTTTAACCAACCACAAGATGGAAGCAATAAAAGACCAGAATGGGAACATGCACGTAAAGCACTGGAAGCTATGGGTGCTCCTTCAAACATTAGTCCTCAGAAAATGAAAAATAATGTAATGAACAAAGGAGTGGCTATTCCACCACCACCGCCCCCACCTCAAGATCAGAATTCCAACTATTTCAATAATCAACAACAGTTTCAAGGTCCTAACATGTTTCCACATCGTCAGAGATTCCCATTTCAACAACCGTAAGTTTCTCAAGAAAGTCATCATAGTAATTAGTGCTTTTTTATGAACTGTTGCATAGTGTGTGTAAGAATGTTGCACTTTGCAAAACCCTATGGTTAGGTTATATCAGACCCTTGTTAAGCATTAGATGTTACTTACATTTGTTAAATTTGCAGGAAGCTAATAGTGCTGCGCTTGGAATTGCAAATATTATCATGCCTGTAACTATTTTTGATGATCAATATCAAATAATTTTTTATAAGCTTTTTTTTTTTTCAGCTTCAGTTATTAAAACTTTGTTTCGTAGATATACCTGTATTGAATTTGAACTAATCACGAGTGTTATTCTATTTTTAGATACAACAATGGTTTTAACAATGGTATGTTTAATCCACAGCTTAATCAAGAGGTAAGCATTGTATTGATTTATTAGCTTAAAAGATTATCCACTGGCATGAGTTAATCCAACTTTCAAAGGGATTATCTTGAGTTTGTATTTAATAAGGATTACAGGGACTATCAATGTTACCATACTTGAATATTTAAAGAGACAGAATGCAGCAAGTTATTTTGGTAGATGTAGGATGCAATTGTAACTTATTGGATAACTTTACAAAATTTTTTTTTGTTGAATTTCGTTTAGCCAGATCTTTTGTTAAGAATTTAAGATTTGTATAATTAACATATAGATAATGTTATTCACATTGAAATACAAGTTCTCTGCATTGTTGACTTGTCAAAGTTGTAGTTTATAAGGCATGCAACCTAAGTGAGTATTGGTATGCATTATCTTATCTTATAATTAAGTGGTAAAAAATGACTAAGATAAGCAATTGCTTTTAATATAGTATTATCTTTCTTAATCTTGCTTTTAAAACAAATATCATTATTTGTCTTATTCTTGTTACAAGTTTCAAAATGTATGTCTACAGGTCTTCAGAATTTGGGTTGGTTTTTGACAAGTTCTTTACAGATATTGTTGTCTT
Source organism: Lottia gigantea (assembly GCF_000327385.1). Classification (NCBI taxonomy): domain Eukaryota; kingdom Metazoa; phylum Mollusca; class Gastropoda; family Lottiidae; genus Lottia; species Lottia gigantea. The sequence continues at coordinate 427,066 of NW_008707655.1, read as the reverse complement.
TGCACACATGAAATAAGGCTTAATTTTATTTTCAGTATCGGTTCAATAATAATAATTTTGTTAACCGACCACCCCCTCCTCCACCTATGTATGGAAATAATAATGAAAATAACAGAATGAACATGAATAATCAGAACTGTAATCAGCAATTCAACCGTAAGCGTAAGTATTTGATTTATTTGCGATTTTTCAAAATTTGGCAAAACGATCATGGGAATAAGCATAAGAAGTTTAAACATGAATTTGATTATTGAAATTAGTTAAGTCTCTAAGCACTTTGGTCTTTTTGTTCAGATTGATGTTAGCTGAATGTGCAAATGAAACTATCCATATTTTTGCTCTACACCCATTGCCATCCCACAAGCAGTATTTCTGAAACATAAGCATAAAGGTTCGTTCACACGTTTGCGGAGGAGAGCGGTTATTAGCGGTATTTGTGTCTTGTTAGTTTTCAATGTACAGATGCTTAGCTGTTTACTCTGCAAGAATGGTACAGAGCAACATACGTAGGGAATTCGGCTTATTGGTCCAACCATCTCTGATGGAATTGAATTGATGAAGATCTAAATCCAATTTTCAGAAGCTCCTGGTGCAGGTGGCGTCCGGTTTCAAATTCCAAAGAAGAACAATTTAAATCCCAATAATGCTATGAGTCAGGGTGGTAATAACCGTAGGCGGTTTTCTACACCAAATAACCAGAATCGTCCACAGCCATACAAACCATCACCCCCAGAAGATATTCCTATACCACCTAGTCCACAACCATCTAAGTGAGTATCTGAGATAGTGATACTTGTATGTACAAAAAAATAAGCTTACATTATCAAATTTGATTTTATAATGGTCAAATGTGTGAAGTTTCACTAAGGCAGTTTACAATACAAGAAGATGGGGTTGTCATTCCCATTTTTGTAAAAGTTCCCTTTGAAATGTTCCATAAAGTCAGACTGTATCTGATGATAAAGGGATTCATTTTAGTATTCGAAGAGACATTTTGATAAGCCTGAAATAAATCATTTGGTCTGTATCATGATCTGTCAGTGAGTATAGGCCTTGACCTGATATCACAAAATGCCCATGTAAATCACATTTAGAATTGTCCATGTATGAATGATTATTGGTACATTTAACTCCATAATTTGAAAATATACTGACAATTTTTTTTTTTCAGCAATGACAACATGTTTGGAAGCACTGCATCAGAAGATTGGCCACCTGCCTTAAAGTAAGAATTAGTTTGCTTTTAAGATACTTAAATTCTGAGGTATTGTTCTCTAAGAGAAAATTTCGTGTATTTTTGCACTTATAAAGATACCGTATTAAGACTTGCTATTGCTCCAAAAAAATTTACACAGAGACAAGCAAGGCCAGTGCTTCTGTTGGGTAGCATCTCCTCATTTTAAGTTTTAAAATCTAACAACAAAATCAACTTGTTGTAGGGTTAAGAGTTTAATGGCATGTTATCTTTTTCAGGAAGTACGTTCAAAAGGCTTTTGCTACATTTGCACATGAAAGTCATAAAGATCAGATAGAATCTATTTTAAAGGAACGTTTAACAGAGGTTTTTAAATCAGGAGATGCTTGGAGTATAGATTGGGAGAATGAACCTCTTCCAAGGTTTGTAACATTATTGTGTTAAACATTCATTAAGTTTTTTTTTCTATTTGTTATATAAACTTTATATTTGGACTTGAATTTTCTTAATTGAGGGTAATCATTGTGACTCCATGAGTTCATCATACTATGGTCTGGGGATCAAACTTGGCTTCAGACTAGGTGTAACCTTCAGAATTTTCCTCAGTATTTACATTGTGATAAAATCTTCATTTTGAAAAATTTGAATTTCTGATTTACAGTATTGATGGTCCCAAGCCTAAACTTACACCAAGAAAAAGTCGTTGGGGTGTGGGTGAGACGTTTGCTACTAGAATGAGAGGTAGAGGAGGTGGAAGGGGTCGTGGAGCTATGACCCCAGCAAGTAAAGGTCGTGGAATATACAGTGGTGACAGAGTACCAACATATCGTCATTCTAGGTCCCGATCTTTCAGTTCATCAAGTAGATCGAGATCACGTTCTCGATCTAGATCCCGTACCAGATCAACTAGATCACGTTCTAGATCACCACACAGACGTAGAAGATCACCTAGAAAATTCAACAAAAGACGAGGGTATGTATTACCTAGGTGATTCCCATGTCAGTGATGCATGTAGGAGGGAGTTGCATGGCAATAATAGGCCAAGATGTCATACACTACAGTTTCTTTCACAGTTCGAAATTGAAACAATTTTGATATTACCACTGTTCAAATTTCCCCCATTGCAAACTGTCAAATATTAAAAACAGTGTAAGTGAAAGATTATACTTGTAATTTGCCAGGCATTGGTTGAATATTTGAAAGGATTATGTCCCTTTTTGTTATGGACCTAATTCTGACCCATGTAAAATATTAAAAGAACATTCAGGAGAAGTTTGCCCCATTTAAGCTAATGTCAAACCACATCTGGTGTTTTTGGCAAATGCATTCAATGTGTACCATTAATTTGTTATACAAATGAAATGGAAAGGAGAATGCTAAATAAATCTTTTGGCACTAATTTAAACAATGCTATGGCTTTTTCTGTCATACCAAAATGAGTACCAGAACAAATTTTCTTTATTGCTTAAAGGGATACTACCTCTTAGAATGGACATTGAATTTAAAGTCTCAAACTTGGTCAATAAGATTATATAAGCTTATTCATCAGTTGGTCTCAACCAGGTACCAAGACTAAATAATAGAATCTGTATATAAGATATAAAACTGAGTAATTATCAATCACGCTTCTAAGTAATGCTTGTAACTACATAATTTAATGGATTATTACTTATTTTTATAGACCTATGATGAACAAAGATTCATTTTAACCAAGATTTTTGTCATAAGAGGTAGTATACCTTTAAAAAGAACATGTTTCTTTCAAATATTTCAAGGTCTATATATTACCTGCATCATTTTGTAGGTCTAGTTCAGATAGAAGTGATGATGACAAAATGAGTAAAAAAGGAAGATTTAATAGTGGTACTCGTGGTAAACAGAATAGAGGGCGTGGGGGTAAAGGTCGAGGGCGTGGTGCTGACAATGATAAAACTGATTCCAACATCAAAAAGGGTGTTCACCTAAAGAGTGGTTTAAAAGGGTAAGCTTTTTCAGAATCTTGCTGCTTTATACCAAAAAGCCTGGAAATCTGAAAATTTTCAAGACTAAGTTTATTATTTCTGATATTTTTTTTTATAGAATGAACTTTCATGACCCTGACAAAGCATCACGAATGCAGAAGAGGGCAGCTAGATTTGGTGACCATTTAGATAATGAAACAAAAAATACCAGTAAGAAACCACGCCAGAAAATAACCATGGGGATAAACAATTTTGTAAGTATTTATCAATTTGTAAGTATTTAACAGCTTTGTAAGTATTTAACAGCTTTGTAAGTAGTTTACAACTTTGTAAGTAGCTTACAACTTTGTAAGTAGCTTACAACTTTGTAAGTAGCTTACAACCTCGTAAGTAGCTTACAACCTCGTAAGTAGCTTACAACCTCGTAAGTAGCTTACAACCTCGTAAGTAGCTTACAACCTCGTAAGTAGCTTACAACCTCGTAAGTACAACTTTGTAAGTATTTAACACAACTTTGTAAGTACCGGTATTTAACACATTTGTAAGTATTTAACAACTAGTTACAAAAGTGTAAAGAGCTTTGTAAATGTAAACAACTTTAACATTTTGAAGACATAGCATATTGTCCAAGATATTTGCTATTTGTAAAATTAGTCTGATATAAGGTTCTTGTACAATTAAAAACCGTACCGTGAATGCAGTTGAAGAAATAATCTTTATCCCGCGTCATTTTTTTCATTTTCAGAATACAGATAGTAATGATGCTGATTTAGGAAGTTTTGAAATAGTTGGTACCTGTCTTGATCTAGAAAAGAAATACCTCCGATTAACCAGTGTAAGTAATAGAACACAATATTATTTAGATAGATAGCCCTTTTTAATGGCCTATTATAACCAGTTTGCAAGTTACATGTCTTGATTTTATATTCAAACCTCTAACCTGAAAGTTCCCTTCGAGATAATGCTTCCTCAAAAACATACGGGTGAATGACAATATAGCATCTTATTGTTCAGATAAAACAGTAAATGGAGGCCCTGTGTGGTACAGGCTGTGCATGTTAAAGATCTCTCAAAAAATGGAAATGAAATATTAGGACTGATGCGGCTTTCCTTATAAAATTTCTCTTATTGCTCACTGCAGGGTATTGATTGTCTAAAGGTGATAAAAAAGTAGGAGATAGAAAACTCCATTCATTTCAACTCAAGTTTAAGTCTGTCAGAAATAAAAGAGCAAATTTAGTTGCATTCAATGTGTACCATTCATCTGTTATACAAATGTTAATGGAAAGGAGAATGCTAAATAGATATAGTTCAATCAAAATATTGAGTTTCTATGCTTTACTAAGTATATTAACTTTTGATTATTCTTACAATCCATTTGAAAATAAAAGTTGATCCATGAAATCAGGCCTTGATGCTAATCCTTCCAGAATACCAAGGATCTGTTTGTTAAAAAAAATGTTTTTTTGTATTTGTGGAATGTCTTGAGATATAACAAACTTACAACAGAAATCGATCTGAATTTTTGTGTGTGAAACAGTATCATGGTTCCACTCTGCAACTAGGTTTCTCAACTTGTGATAATGTGAGTCCACTTATCTGACATTTGTTTTGTTTGTAGGCTCCCGATGCCAAATCTATTAGACCTGTAGAGGTTTTGAAGAAATCCTTAGTTATGGTGCAGAAGAGATGGAAAGAAAATCCTCAAAACTATCATTTTGCTTGTGAACAGTTGAAGTCTATTCGACAAGATTTAACAGTATGTTGACTTTAATTTGTATCAGATTAATTGAAACCTGTAAGCGCTGAGTACCCTCAGGCATTTCCCTTCAATCCCTGTGTAAAGTATAGTCATATTTAAAATTATAAGTCCTTGTGCTCTTTCAGCAGTATAGGAGCCATGTCTACGAGTTTTACAAGATTGTCTTTTTTGCTATACTTCAAGAATTAAAAGAGATTGCAACTAACTGTCCCAGAAGGTGATTAGGCGATCAGATTAGACTTTTTAAACATGGCGGCTTGTGGAAGTTCATCAATAATAATAAAAAATCAAAATAGATGACTTTCAGCGGAGGCAGCCATATTGCCACTATCAAATTTTGCATTAGTAGACAGCTGCTAATCTAATCAAAGAGCCAAATGTTACTAGCAAATTGAAACCAAATCAAATCAGCCAACAAAAACCACACTGGCATGTATAGTTTCAATATAGTTGAGCAAATATAGTTGTAGATATGCTATATCATAAGTTGTCTTTCAGTTCTGATATACCCATCAGTGACCGTTTTCAATTTTTCAGGTTCAGGGCATTAGAGATGAGTTCACAGTCAAGGTTTATGAAACACATGCTAGAATAGCAATGGAAAAGGTAAGTTTCATGGTTGATATCTTTTTGTCTGTGTCAGTAAGTATGTGAACACGAGCCATGCTGTTTACAGCCTTTCTGTCGAGAGCTCTGATTGGTTGTATTCGCTGGCAAAATATCAAATCAAAATGCTGCATTCCATGATTAGAGAATACTGTAGATAAAGAAATGGCTGAAATATAAGAATGTAACCATTGCCATTATGATTAAATACCTCACTGCTCGTATTATATTTCAGGCTGATCATGAAGAGTTTAATCAATGTCAAACACAGCTCAAACTTTTATATCAGGAGGGCAATAAGGGAAACAAAGTAGAATTTACAGCCTACAGAATTTTATACTATATTTTTACTTCCAATTCATTAGGTATGATTTTCTTCAATATATCTGGAAAGCGTTGTGTCGTTCAGATTGGGACAATAAACTGAGGCCCTGTGTGCTATAGACTATGCACGTTAAAGATAATTCAACAGTTGGAAATCGAAAAAGAAAAGGCCAATGCCGCTGTCCCGGCAAAATTTCTGCACCCTGATTGACGTTGCTCATTTGCATTAGCCAACATGGTGCAGAAAAGTAAAAACTCAATTCATTTCATTCCAATATATCAGGAGTGAAGGAAGGTCAGAGATTGCAGAAGTAGGGAGAGGAATTGTTCACATCAAAAGATTACTATCACTACCTCAAATAAAAGAAACACTAAGTTGATTGGTGTTAAGTTGCAGTGATGATTTGGGTCGACATGGTTGCTTCAACCTTGACCCCTGTTGCTATGGGCCGCTTGATATCATCAAAATACTGAAGATATTGAAAATGTAGTTCCATTCATGAACATCAGTAAGCTGTTGACAATTTATAATATTATTGATATAAGAATTATCATTATTTCAGATATGACCACAGCTTTATCCTTATTAAGCAAAGCAGATCACCTAGATGTGTGTATTAAACATGCTTTAAAAGTGCGGTCAGCATGGGCCTGTAACAATTACCACAATTTCTTCAAGTTATACCGTACAGCACCTAGAATGTCAGGTTTTCTCATGGACTGGTTTGTTGAAAGAGTGAGAAAGACAGCAGTTAAAGCCATTGTAAAATCGTACGTATATTGGTTCCACCAAATAATTTTCTTTTTTTGCACTTTTCTTATCAAATTGGCCTCAAAAATTCTTAATTTCAAGCAACTTTTATGGTAAAAAAAATCCCGAGCTATTTGGAAAAAAGTCATCTATGTAACTTGCATCGAGAGGACTGAATGTTAGTGATCAATTGCTTCATATTTTGAATTTGATTTGAAAAATTTCATTCCTGGTAAGTAATGGATGCTTATTTTTTCCACTGTACTACTCATGAATTAATGTTTTTTTTCTCATTTTCTTTTTCATTGTCCGTTTGTGGTGTGGTTACATTGAATGTGTAGGTATCGTCCACTTCTTGCGCTGCAATATATCGCAGATGAGTTGGCCTTCCAAGATGTAGACCAATGCATGGCGTTTCTTGAAGAAAAGGGTGCTGCCCTCAATGCAGATAAATCTAAATTAGACTGTAAAGCTAGTAATACTGCTATCCAAGCTCTCTGATCCTTTGTCTAAATGTTCCCCCTAATTTGCTAAGGTAGTGCTCAAATCAATGGTTGTGATAGTAATAGTAAGGAGGAGTCAGTTTCAAGGAAGATGGTGATGGAGGTGATCAGGATTCAGGATGATCACAAAAGAGAATATATGCAAGGCTTCTCTTGGAGCTCTTTTGATGGATTGGAGGATTTCCCAAGAAGAGTAGGATAGTTTTGATTGCTGTATGATGTCTTAAACCATAGAGGTGGTTGGTCTGCAGCCAAATCTGTAAGTGAAAATCTGGGTTCCTGACTGTTGGGTAGTAAATAGGATTCCAGATGTCGATTGAATCGAAATTTTGTATCTTGTATTCGCTAGTGTCCTTTCATGTAAGTTCCATAATCAGAACAGTTCAAGACCACAGAGTCCAAACAAGTGGATATAAAGTTCCGAAAGTTCCCTAAGTAAGAGCCGTTTCTAAGTGCACAGTGTTCCAGTTTGCTTTGCAGTTCAGCCTGTTCCAGTTGTTGACTTGTTCCAGGTCAGTTCAGTACAGTACTCTTAAGGGCCAGTGCAGTCTGTTCCAGTCAAGTTAACCAGTATGTTAAGTTTGTTCCTGTTCTAAGTTCAGCCTGCTATTCCTTGTTCCGTGTCAAGTTAATCTAGTTCCAGTTCAGCCTGTTCCAGTAAAGTAAGCTTGTCAAGATTCCAGTAATTTGAGCCTTGGTTTAATCTGTTCCTGCTTCAGTATGGTTAGCCTGTCTCTGTTCCAACAGATTTAATTGATGTTGATGTTCCAGTAAGTTAATTTTTGCCAGTTCCTGTTTTAGCAGCCCTGTTCTTAGTTTCACCTGTTCCTGTTTATCTGGATAAATCTGTAAGTAAGTCTGTATTACCAAAGATCCAGAGAAGTTAGTCATCAAGCAATACAAGATACACAATTTTTGATCAAAATATACGACTTGTTGAAAGACAAGGGTAGTTCAGGTTTTTATGGATGTAAATTTTGAAGAAGTTCAGAGAAGAAGTAACAGGAAAGTTGGTTGTCACTTACACCTCTAGTGATAACTTTGAGAAGATGATTCATTTTTGAAAGTTAATTGTCACTTACAATATTTGATATCAAAAATATTGTCTCTTGTGATATTAACTTTCAAGTTAAAACAGAAGGAAAGTAATCACTTTATTGGATTGTCACCAGCAGATGAATAAAGTTACCAAAAGTAAAGATGAAAAGTTACCAACAAGTTTTCAGGAAAAAGATGCTGAAAGTTAGTTATCACTCACAATATTACTCATTATTCAAATATTGTCCCTTGTGATACTAACTTTCAAAAGTTACCATAAGTAAGGATGAAAAGTTACCAACAAGTTTTCAGGAAAAAGATGCCGAAAGTTAGTTATCACTCACAATATTACTCATTATTCAAATATTGTCCCTTGTGATACTAACTTTCAAAAGTTACCATAAGTAAGGATGAAAAGTTACCAACAAGTTTTCAGGAAAAAGATGCCGAAAGTTATCACTCACAATATCATTCTTCCAAATATTGTCCAAAAGTTAACAAAAGTAAGGAAAGCTACCAGAAAATTTTGTGGAAAAGATATCACTCTTTCAAATATTATCCACTTGTGGTACCAACTTTCAGAAGTTACCAAAAGTAAGAACAAGAAGTTACCAGCCAGTTTTGAGGAAAAAAGATGCTGAAAGTTAGTTATCACTGTTTCAAATATTGTCCACTTGTGATACTAACTTTCAGAAGTTACCAAAAGTAAGAACAAGAAGTTACCAACCAGTTTTGAGGAAAAAAAGATGCCGAAAGTTAGTTATCACTCACAATATCATTCTTTTAAATATTGTCCCTTGTGGTACTAACTTTCAGAAGTTACCAAAAGTAAGAATGAGAAGTTACCTACAAAATTTAATGAAGGATTGGTTGATGTAATTTTAAGGAATACCTAGTGTAAGATTATGAAGTTACCACTTAGTTTCATTGGGAGGTTTGTTCCATGTGTAAAGGTATTGCTCAAAGTAATGCATAGCTCTAATGAGGAAAGTAATTCAGTTAGCTTAGTGGAGAATGACTATAACTTCTTCACCAATTAGTAGAATGATTGCTGTCTGTTTTTTCTATGGACAATGTATTATGTAATTGTGTTTTATATGTTGATTTCACACAGTGTGCTTAAAATATAGAAAAATGCTAACAAGTTTTGAGTTTTAAGAACTTTATATTTGGACTTGTGTGATTGAAAAGCGATCTAGGGTTTGTGAAAAAGTTACAAGGAAGACTTAAAAATAAGGATAATGTTAGTGTGTTTAATATGTACCTAAAGAAATAATTTGCTGTGATGTCCCATTATGTATATTGATACATCATATCCTGTAAATATTAGACAAAGTGCAATATCTGTGATCAATGAACAATTATGTTGGTACCAAAGACTCATTGTCAGGAATCATTCTGTTCATTTTATTTCAGGAACCAATATCCTAATCCGTTTCTCTATTTCAGTGAACTGATGTACCAATTATTGCTTTGTAAACAGTCACAGTTTTCTCAATATAAATATTAATGCATATAATTGCACAAAATTCATTAACCTAATCTTTATGATTTTATTAAATTACTTCGGATGTATTCTGTCAATTTTTCTTGTTTTTTTTTTTTTAAATATTTTTCATTTATAATTAACATTATTCTTTCCTATTTTTTGGCTTTTACAGTTTGTATTTTTTTCTCAATTTTTTGAATTTTTGTAATTATTGGGAACCATTTCTAAATACCTTAATACCTACTGTAATGAAAATTGTGGAAACGGTTTGGCATAAACATTTGTTCGAAAATTGCAAAAGTTTAACTGAAAGGGATAGTCAAAAAAATTTTTGTGAATGGGGGATAGCTCCGAATTTGCACCATTTCAATTTTCATTCTGACGTCTGTGGTTTTTTTGCAATTCCACTAAAACTAACATGTTTTATGACATCACTGGAGGAGAACTGCTATTGATATCTGTGCAGTTCTCTTCAAGTAACATCCTAAAACGCGTTGTTTTAGTGGAATTGCAGGAACCACAGACGTCGGAATGAAAATTGGAATGGTGCTAATTGATACTATCAGTGTCTCGGAAACACATAAAAAGTTTAGAAAACTTTTTTGCAATCCCTTTAAGGCTTATTTCTCTTAATGTTACAGCTCTGGCATATTGTCATATGAATTTTTAAGTATATTCAAATCAATATATTTGTATTCATTATGGTATCTTAGAAATATTCCGCATAAATTACAACTCCTATGAAATTATGACTTTTTCTCATTTCAGATTCTCATCTATCTTTATATATATGTACATATATTGTATTATATAGATATTAGATAAAAATTAAAAAAGAAAAAAAATATAAGAAAAGAGATACATAGACTTGTTATTTGATTGTCAAATGCCTATGTAGAGCTTTGGAGAAACTATACAATCTGAACATATAAAATAGCCATTGTCCCAAGCATAGTTCTATGCGACCCAACAAATCTGACCCTATCAGTTCTCACCAACAAATCTGACCCTATCAGTTCTCAAACATGTCATTTTTTATCGATGTAATCTAATTATTATTTTTTACCAAAGGCCCTTCCTTATGATGTTATTTTAAACCAATCAAAGCTTGTCATGCAAAACCCGAATCTTGATAATGAATTGTGGGATAGCGAAACCCAAAGAGGCTGTCATATTGCTCTACTTTAGGTTTCAATATCCCACAATTCATTTTTCAATAAAGATTCAAGTTTTGCATGACACGCCTTGATTGGTTGAAAATACATGTACACCTTGGGGCAGGGTTTTGGTAGAAAACTTAACAGATTACAATATCTGAAAACAATAAAGATACGGAATTGTAATCTTAATTTTGATTAGATTGTTTTTAGATGGGAATGGATCACAATCTAAAGGATCGCTGTTTTTGATAATTTCTATAAGCCCACATTATAATGTTCGTTGGTCCGTTCACCCTTGATTGGCTTGTGAATGCAATAGAGACAACAGTTTTCATCCAATTTAAATGAAATTTGGTGTGGGTATTTAAAATGATGAGATCTTTGACAAGATCGAATTTGGCTATCTTTCTATGAACGGTTTTTGAGTAATTGCCCTTGACTTAAGAAAAACTACAAAAGAGACTACAATTTTCATCCGATTTTCATGAAATTTGGTGTGATCAATCATAATGATCATGTATAATGATGAGATCTTGGTCAAGATTGAATTTGACGTTTTTTCGATCAACGAAATTTGAGTTATTGCCCTTGACCTAGTAAAAGCGCATCAAAATTTGATGGCTCATTAACGCGATACAGGTGTTGTTATGTCAGAATTTTATTAAATACATGTAATGTGTGTTTGTTTAAATCAATAATATCTTTCACAAATTAATGGGTCCAACCAGACATTTCCAGATATTCTACGATGCCAATCATTTCTTTCGTGGTGGTGAAAAATTCTTAAAAACTTGCAATCCGAAAAGAATCTGGCTTAACTCGCTTAAAAGTGGCATTTCAATATGTCCGGCCCTAAAGTATTACAGGCCGAAGCGGAAATATTTGCAGAACATGAAATCACTCTGTCTGGGCGACCTTTTTTCAGGACATAAAATATTCTCACTATAAATCTATTTTTTCCCATGATTGAAAAAAAACCATATACTTGTAGTCACGTAATTTTTATCACAGGAAAAAGAACTTTCATTACACATAAAAATGTTTTCACACTTAAAAATATTTTTGTCAGATAATTTTTATCACACCAGGAACAAACGGAGAATGACCTTTAACCTTTGTGGCGTTGTTAATGCGTAAGACTATCAGGGCCACAAAAATCAAACACATTAGAACAGCGTTCACACAGAGTTTAGTAAAACCAAAATATCATAAAACCATAAATATGTGGACAATGCTGAATCTAACAAGATATGATAGGATATTTGACGATTAACTGAAAAGATACAAAATTACAATAACAAGTAACTATTCATATAATTTGGGCAAGAGAGAGACTCTTTTAAATACTACAGAATGTAAACAAAGCTATTCGAGAAATTGTACTTTCACTTTCCATATAAGGCAATCGACAGTGCGCGCTAATCATCCGTGACGACTCATTGACGATGGAAAGATTTCAGACCCAAACTTTACACATAAATTACAGGACAAATACAAAATGACAGGGAGGTTAGGACCGCTAGAAATGTTCTACGATATACATTAAATAAGATAACATAAAAACATACCAAATTGTCAACCACTAATCTCAACAAATAACAGAAATGAGTTAGAACGATAAAGACTTGACCAGAATGTCAGCCATGCTCTTTGAGAAGGAAGCTATTACGTCACGTTGACCAGTTCGTGTTACTATCGGTTAAGGGTCGGTTCGTTTATATTAACCTGTGCTCTACAACCGTTAAACCTTGAGATCCCATTGGTCATAGATAAAAAATCCCAATTTTTATACGCCCACATTAAATGGGGGCGTATATTGTCGTCACCCATGTAAGTCCGTCGGTCCGTCCGTCCACAATTGCTCGTAAACACTCTACAAGGCACAATTCTTGACTGATTTTGACGAAACTTGGTATGGTTGTTTGTAATCACCCATGGATGAACCCTATTGAAAATAAAAAAATCGAAAAATATTTGGTATGAGTTATTGCCCTTGTTCATGAAAACGCGTAAACACTCCAGAAGGCACAAATCTGGATTTTGACGAAACTTCGTGTGAGTTTATGTAATCATCCAAAGATGAACCCTAATGATAATCATAAAAATCGAAAAATATTATTGCCCTTGTTCTTAAAAAAGGCGCGCAAGTTTTTGCCTTTAAACACCCTAGAAGGCCCAAATTTTGATGAAACTTGGTAATATTATGCAGTATCGGTTCAAAAGAAGTGTATATCTTAAGGTTTAATATTTCATACTGGTAATTGTTACTGTACTGCCAAACGTTTTTATTTAAAATCAAAGCTGCCAGTGGGCGCAAGGTATCTTTGAAATACACAACTTGAATTTGAATTAGTGTACTAGCACTGTTTACACGGCAAATTTGTCTTTATAAAGCAAGGTTTTTACAACTTGAATACCGTGTAAAAGGTCCTTTATCAAATTGGGAGTGATTCATTGGTAAACCGATAAGGGATACATTACAAAAGTTGTATGCAGATAACATTTTGACCGTCATTGACCCAAATTAAAAGCTTTGCTTATGTCACTATTGGGGAAAACACAGTTTCAGGAAATACACAATATTGTCTATTATTATTAAAAGAAATAACAAGTATCCTAAAATAGAATTTCGGAGAATATTAGTAAAAATTTCGGAGAAACCGAAAGTAGGACAGGCAAGTTGATATATTGCCCATATACAGTCAGTAAAGTGGATGGTGGTGGGGGTATTGGTCCACGGTCCTCTCCTCAGGCCTGTAAAAGGTCTCGTTTCAAACTTGAAACTTAAAATTCATCATTGGCTATCTGTAATCCGTTGGCTTCTGTCGGCATCCTAGGAGAGACACCGCTCATATTTAGCCTCACCCTCTGGTACTTTCTAGATACGGCCCTGTTTTAAGTGATGTGTGGAGATATTCTATAGAACAGTAATGGGAATTCAAATTCTCAACCAATCGTGGGAATTTCTGTGCCCCTCTTTGGACAATTGTGTTTCCTACTCGCCCCCTCATCCAGCGTTTCCTAGAAGTGTCACTGCCAGTATTCCAGCAATCAAGATAGAGTCTACGAGAGATATTCCCCATGTCTATAAGCCAAGAATAAAAAAAAAGAACTTAAAGAGAATTTTTTTCCTTAGAAAACCTCTTTACATTGACTGATAGCAAGTCCCCTCTCGCAATTTACTATTGTACCTATTTCTAGAACCAATATCTCAATGAAGTATCTATTCCAGCTATAATAACTAGTACATTTTGGAGAATCAAACCTGCCTTTCCCCAAATTCCAAAATCTAAGTCAAACCAAATCACCAGAGTCACGTTCCCTATGGTGTTGCCGCTCACGCATGACCTTGTTTGGTTCAGCTCAATAGAAAGTCATTTAGTTTTGGAATATGATTTTTCGACAGATCTTTCCAGAGAATTGCATTATCGCACATATTATGTATAGGCCTACAAAAAATTTAAAATATGTGCTTAGCTGGAAACGATAGTTTGATTGATTAACCTTTCCACTTCGTTACTGTGATTGTATTTCACTAAAAAGTCATATTGACCGTCAATGACCCAATATTAAATCTTTCACTGGGAAAACACATTTTACGGTGATGAATGTAGATAGGCCTGCATGGACACCTGCTATATAAATGCCCCCACTATAGATGATGATTCAGTTTAATAACGATAGGATTGAGGTGAGTTCTGTTTTTCACAAATTTTTAAATTTTCAGAAACTTGGCACTTTCATACCATTTTTAAAATTTCAACTGATGAGCAACCATAATAATTGGCGTACTGGGATCATTTTCTGGTTATTCGCCTATTGCTGATATGACTTGACATCAGCTATCCATGAAACGTTTTATAAATTTTACTTATACGATCACTTTTACTAAATTCACTGTTATCCACTTTTTCTTTCAGTTTTTTTTTTATATAAAAAATCAACACCTATTGAGTAGGTTTGTACTGAATGGTGAAAAAAGACACTTATAATTTTAATTTTGGAAACTAAAGAGGGTGTTTTCCTTTAAAAGAAAATAAACCTGTCTTCGTACGAAAGCCTTAATATAGATCCATCTGAAATATATTTGATAAAATTTTATTTTTTCTGGATCTCATTAAAATTTTAAAAAAATATATTTTACACAACTTTAAATTCGGATTCAAGATTTACAGACACAACAAATTTTCGAGAAACTTTCAGTTCCACAAAATATTAAAAAATATTCAACAAGTCCTAAATCAAATTGAGGATTACGTCCGTTATTTCTGCTTAAAATTAGACTGGCAACGTCATGCGATGTTTATTAATCGAGATTTTTCTACTCCTTCTTTTTACACGCCCCGGAAAATGTGTAAACAGGATACCTTGCTGTCGCCATGTCCAACCCACCGATCTGTTCACATTTCTTGTAGATACGATCGAGACTACAGTTTTAATCCGATCTTGATGAAATTTGGTATGCATGTATACATTGATGAGATCTCGGTCAAGTTCGAAATTGGTAATAATCGGATGAATGGCTTCAGAGTTGTTGCTCTTGACTTAGTAAAAACGCGTCAAATTTTGCTTGTATGAACGATCGAGGCTACAGTTTTTATCCGATCTTAATGAAACTGAGTATGCATTATGTTGATGAGATCTCGGTCAAGTTCGAAATTGATAGTAATCGGAATAACGATTTCAGAGTTATCGCCCTTGAATATTTAAAATCTTGTAATATATTTGATATACTTACAGCGGAACGTTAAAGTATTGAATATTTAAGTCTTGTATTATATTTGATATACTTACAGCGGAACGTTAAAGTATTGAATATTTAAAGTCTTGTAATATATCTTATATACTTACAGCGGAACGTTAAGATATTGAATATTTAAAGTCGTTTTTGGTATTTTATATACAGCCAAACTTGAAAGTATTGAATACTTAAAGATGAGCCAGACGGTAGGCCTATTATCACTTTTCATTTGGTTACACGGTCAAATTATTCACATGACAATTGATTATAGGATGGTGTTTTGTGTTCATGAACAAATAGCTTATCATGTAAAGGAAACTTCGACCAAACATGAACATGCCGAACAAATTGTCATGTTTTGGTTCGTATCAAAAAATAATGTTGACGAATTTTGTAAACAAAAGCGAACTGAACTCTTTTAATTCCAGCCATTTATCCACTACACGGATAAAGATTCTGCAAAAAAAATTATACAATCTGGACGCATTAAGCAGTCAACAGACACTAAAAATGATGTCCGTTATGGAGTAGGTGTGTATGGAACATCGATGAAACCAAGCAATTCGTCTAAAGATATAGCTCGGAATAATTACGATGGTAGACCCAGTTTTTACGAGAATAAGACGGATAAAACTGCAGTCGCATTCGAATTTAGCTTACCGAAAGACAAAGTTAAGATTGTAAAAGACAAACAAGGAAGAGATATATCTGTACACAAGGGCGATCTATCCACGAGTAAAGTAAAGAAAATCCATTACAGGGAATAAAAAGTAAACAGTAATATTTTGATTTATTCCATGTAAACTCATTGGTTTTATGATGTTTATGATGTAATAAAAATAGTAAAATATTCTCTTTGTGTGTCTTTTTGACAAAACTACCAAGGGCGTCACCATTATCATTGTAATGATTGAGTACAAATCATATAAAGAGTTGGTCGAGGTTTTAAACTTTTAATCTATCAGATTGCAGTAGACATGTTTTTACAGGAAGTAGATTACAAGGAACACAACTAAAAGTACTCTCTTTGACTGAAGAGGTAAGTAAGGTAAACTCATGTTTGCATGTTGGTTACGTACAACAATCATGTCAAGGCTATGATTCGCCATTTTCGGTTGATTTGAGTCTTGGATATTATGTAAATTGCCTTCAGTACTGTACGGAAATTGCATGACCTCTTCAAATATACTTCAAACTCGAAATTTTACTTCTTTTTCTTTAAACATGTATGTCTTTTCTATGTATGACACATGATTATGGACACACATGGATTCTGAGGCTAAAATTTCGACGGTTAGCTGTAAACAATATCCGAGACTCAGGTGGAGAAGGTGTATATATTTCAAAACTGATTTGTGATAGGTTTAAAGATGGGTTCCGTTATATTCATATATGAAAATGAAAATGCTAATACTTATATCAATAGAAAGTAGAGGTCTTCTAATAACTTGGAAAAATACAATTTTGTCTCACGTGTCCATAATTAATTCATAATTAGCTAAATTAAAAGGGGAATTACACGCAGAATTCAAATGAGTGACCGATCAAGAAAGGTCAAAAAGTATTTTTTTGTTTATCCAGAATGTACATACATGGACATTTATGATTGGTTAAAACTCTTAATTATATGCAATAAGAACATAATGATATGATTAAGAAAATTATGACGAGAAGTCGTGAGACGACAAAGCGAGGGTAAAAAAAGGCAAAGAAAGAGGTGAGAAAGCGAGGAAATACCGGCAGCCGGCTACCATACAGATCAGAGAACAACACCACAGCAATGGTGCCACCATGTTGTCTCTCCAGTGCCCACTTTGCAACTGACCAGAATAAGTTTAATCATGTACTTTAACAGAACTCAGTAGTTTTTACAATAGATCTGATAGTGAAACAATACATCAAAGACATCGACAGGATAATCTTACAACAATGTTAAAACGTGTTGCCCAAATAAATACAAATTGATTTTTGTTGCCGAGATGTAAATGATGTTGAGTTTTATCCAATAAGAAATTGGCTATAAATCATATCTATCCGAACTGTTGCCGTGATTGTGCATACAGGAGCAAATTATTGCTGCCCGGGTGTGTTGACAACATGTTGTCGAACTGCTGTCGTGATTGTGTATACAGGAGCAAATTTTTTGCTGCCCGGGTGTGTTGACAACATGTTGTCGAAAATGTAGCCAGTGTGTACAGTACTTTGCTCCCAGTTTTGGGTCACTAGATTTTGCGATTTGTCATAACTTTTTGCATCTACATGTATCGTATCTATAGCAAGTTACACAATAATGAGTCCATAGAGACACAGATTAGATTAACCTTAGAGAGACTAACGTAGTATGTTGTCGGCTATACATAGTTTTATAGAATTATATGGCGACGCGCGCACCATGACCTCTATCATGAACGACATTCTTGCATAAATTATGGAAGGTATAATTTTCACCCAATCGAAATTGTTAAATGTTTATCGGGTATTCCCTATTATCTTTAAATAGATATCTGGGAATTTTGATGTATAAATATCCTGTTTGGAAATACCATAGGCCAGAGTTATAATAGTCGCTGACAACCAGATCGCACCAGACTACGACAAGAATATAGTCTGGGACTTCCAGTTGACTTTTCTGTTACGACGCTTTCAAGGGGAGATAACTACAATCAAGCATATTTTCATGCGATTTGTTTATAACCGAAACAAAATGACAACCTCCACAAAACCTTTCAGTTTATTTTTGATATCATCTGATTTAAAATTTATCGCTTCCTCGAGATTGGAATTTATTTCCTAAACCATAACCATAATTACTGTTTCATTGATACACACGGAAGCTTTACTTTAAATTTTGGTTTTCCCGCACAAAAGGACAACCAATCAGATTCAATAGCCACTTTAGACTCGTCCAATTGCAAAGATTTTAAGCAACCGTACCAGGTTATCTTGCGTCGAAGGACTGTGTGATAGAGGCTAGAGTTATATAACAAAAACTATTTATAACTCTATGGGAAATACCAAATTGAATGACGTAAATAGGCGGTAATTATGATTTCAGTATACATGTAATTGCAATAACCGGAGGCTTCAGGTGAGGTTCCTTTCGTATTTTAGATGAACAAGGCAAGAATATTCAAGAATCATTAAGGGTTTAGCAATCATCAGTCTATTATTCATTTCATCGCTAGTTTTTATATATAATTTGACTCTTTTCAAAGTGTTTTCACAGATGAGCTGTGGAAAAAATAAACCAAGCGCCAACCATCCGAAAAAGAAATATCAAAGAAATATATTAATTTTCTTTTCCGCTTTAATGCGTAGTTAATTACCTTATCATAGGTTTTCGGGATCACTGGGCACATTCCTGAAGATATTGGTCACTTTGGAGTGAAAGGGATCAATATTCCAAGATGGCGTGATCTCGGATCAATTTTAATCACAATCCGCCATACTTATTCTCAATGTGAGTTTTGTCAGACAGAATCAAATGTAAGCGGCGTGTCGATGGTTACTTAAGCTATCCGTATCACATTTCAGTATCAGTCTGCTATAACGTCATTGAAATTCTAGGGTGCAGTAACCACGAGGAATCAAGGTCGGTTCGCCCTGAAACCTGTTCGAACCTGTTCATGTTCACCTCTGTTCTTGTTCACCCCTATTCCATATTCGCCCTGGGTTCGTTCGCCCTATGTGATATAATATATGATCATCTGTATAGTGATTCACCATAATTGTATAAGCAAGGGAATGAATAGACAACAGTTTAAGTATCATATATCTCAAATCATTAACAAAACAAGATAAAGTTTAATATGTCAGCATATTAAAACAAATCACTAAATATAATACTGTTCCACCTCATGGCAAAGCAAGTCATTCCTTAGTTCATATTTCACTTATCTATGCACCGACAGGTGCATCATCCTTTGATTTATCGCAGTGCGTATACAAAAGAGCAACGCAACTGAGGAAGTGCGTCGTCGTAAGTGCGTCGTCGTCATGTCGTTTTTATACGCCCACATGAAATTGGGGGCGTATATTGCCGTCCACAATTGACACAATTCTTGACGGATTTTGACAAAACTTGGTGTTCGTAATCACCCAAGGATGGACCCTATCGAAAATCAGAAGAATCGAAAAATATTTAGTATAAGTTATTGCCCTTGTTCTTGAAAACGCGTTCAATTTTTAGCTCGGAAGGTACAATTCTTGACGGATTTTGACCAAACTGGGTGTGATCGTTCGTAATCACCCAAGGATGAACCCTATTGAAAATCAGAAGAATCTAAAAATATTTAGTATGAGTTATAGCCCTTGTTCTTGAAAACGCGTTCAATTTTTAGCTCGTAAACACTCTAGAAGGCACAATTCCTGACAGATTTTGACGAAACTTGGCATGAGCATCTCTTATAACCCAAGGATAATACCGGTACCTATTGAAAATCAGAAAAATCGAAAAAATATTTAGTATGAGTTATTGCCCTTGTTCTTTAGAACGTGTTCAATTTTAGCTCATAAACACTCTCGAAGGCACAATTCTTGACAAAATTTGACTAAACTTGGTGTGAGTGTTCGTTATCACCCAAGGATGAGCCCTATCGAAAATCAGAAGAAGCCAAAAATATTTAGTAGGAGTTATTGCCCCTGTTCTTGAGAACGCATTCAATTTTTAGCTCGTAAACACTCTAGAAGGCACAATTCTATGACAGATTTTGACGAAACTTGGCATGAGTGTTTGTTATCACCCACGGTTTGTTAAACCCAATTGAAAATGAGAAATATCGAAAAAATATTTAGTATGATTATTGCCCCTGTTCTTAAAAACTTTTTTAGGCTCGTTAACATTCTAGAAGGATCAATTCTTGACAGATTTTGACGAAACTTGGTGAAATTGTTTATTCTCACCCATGGATGAACACTATCAAATATCAAAAAAAAAAAAAGAAGTTTCATAGGAGTCAATGACCTCGTTCTTGAAAACACTTTCAAATTTAAGCTCTTAAACACTAAAAGGCATGATTCTTGCCGGATTTTATTATTCAGTACCGCGCTGAAGATTAAATATTTGCCTTGAGTTTTCACGAGCTAAAAATTGAACACGTTTTCAAGATCAAGGGCAATAACTCATACTTTATATTATTCAGTATCGCCCAAAAAGTTCAAAAGAGGTGTATGACTGAAGGTTGAATATTTCATACTGGTGATTGTTACTGTATTGCCAAATATTTTTAATCAAAAATAAAGCTGCAGTCGGCATATATTACCTTGCCTGGCTAGCTATCTTTCATATACTTGTCCCATGGTGTTTCGATTTTGTTTTCAAGTTGGCTGTATTTTTGGTTCACATCGCATTGAAGATCGTCCGCACGTCATGATGCTGAATATCAAATGTAGTATCTAACGGATCACATGAAATGGCATGCTGGAGAGAACGGATCTCCCCATTACAGGAAATACAAACACTGATCTCCATGTTAGAACAGTTGTAATATTAGTGGTCAGACATGTATGCAAGCTTATATATGTCAAAATGATATTATCAACTCATTATCAAAATCAATGGACAAGCTAAAATTTCATTTTCAATTATTTATTTGAGTTAAAAGTAAAATGAGAAAGTGTGTCGGAGTTTTTATAATATAGTCATTGTTCAAAATCGATTAAATCACGTAATAAACACATTTTAAACAGGTTTGGTGTCTAAATTAGAAATTAGTTCTCACCAATAAATATTAGAGTTAATCGGAAATTTGTATAAATGATCGACCGTAAATAATTTATCATATAAACACATGTTAATCGGATTAAGTGTCATCACTTTCACATTTATTACTTACATGTCATTTAATATAGAGACGAACGGACCCTGACTAAGGGCGAACCCTGAGAAGGTTATAACCATAGTTTCAATTCTGAAAAGAAACATGAGCTCTATTAGTTGGTGAAGCAAATACTTAGAATGTTGTTTCAAATAATACCTGCCATAAATTACAAGTGTAAAGTTTTTCTTAAAGTTTACTGTTATATTTTTTATACTTACAGTTAAGAGTTATTTAATCTAACATTTACAGTTTAAAGATGAGCGATAAGGTAGGCTTATAACCACTTTTCACCTGGCCAACAAAATTAAGAGAACCTGAGAAGTGGTGGGTTTCGAGGTTTATTGGGGGAAATGAAGTGGGCACTGAAGATGTGAAGTTATTCTGACAACTTGAAGCCTTACCTAGGTGTAGAGACCTGGACCAATCGTTAAACTGTCTACTAGCAAGCACTGACCTAAAAATAATGTCAAAATAAATGAAAAATTACTCATAACACAATAAATAATTAAAAAAAAATCATATCTATATTTTACAGAATACCTACTTTGTGTGCAAGTTGTGCCACAACAAGAAGGAATACAGTTCCATCAAGGGCGTATCGAGTCATCTGGATGTGTTCCACTCCGGATTTGCCTTCCAGTGCACTCTGTGCAATAACATTTTTAGATACAAGGATGGCCACAAACGTTGTAATCGAGCACCCATGAAACGTGTAAAAGAGACAAATAAGAAATTTGGAGAAAAAGAAGAAAATGAATACAAGGAATTTCAACAGAACAAACGACAATTCATTGATACAATCAGTAGACAGGCTGATAATGATCAAGAGAACAGAGTTAAAAGCAGTTGGAAGTTAAGCACAGAAAGAAACAGAAAGCAGAGAAAACCGTTCAAGAACCTGGAAGTTACTGAAAGAACCATCACGTCAAGAGCTCTAACCTCACCAGTTAAGAGGGCAAAATGGACACTGAGACATTTGCTGGAGCTGACGTTTTATCTTTGGACGCCCCTTCTGATGACAGCTTATTTGATGAAGATGACAGACCAACATTAGATACAGAACCAGAAACAATACCTCAAGTGGAAATAAAAGATTCAGAACCAGAAATGATAGCTCAAGTGGAAATAACAGATTCGGAACCAGAAACGATACCCCAAGTGGAAATAACAGATTCGGAACCAGAAACAATGGCTCAAGTAGAAACGGTAGTAGAACCAGAAGAATCAGAAACACAATCAAGCGTTCAAGTGGAACAGGTAGAATCAGTCAAAGAAAAAATCGCCCAAGTAGAGCCGGTATCAGGCGGTTACGTGGAACCAGTCCAATCGATTGAATATAATCCCACCAGTATTGTGAAAAAATTACAAAAAATCCAAGTATGTCAGGAGAGTCCAGTGCATGTGATGGTTGGAGGAACAAAATTTGTCACCAGCATACCAACTATCACAGCCGAACCATCTCTGTTATCTGCTATGGTAGACAAGGATTCAATCGTTAGACCACAGATGATTGACAACATACCAACGTATAGTCTGGATAGAAATCCAGAGGAATTTTCTGTAATTCTAGATTACCTGCGGAATAAAGGCAATGTACCCGCTAGATATGAATTACCAGTTACCACCAATCAATTGGAAAACCAGCTATTGGAAGCTACGTTTTATGAGTTAGAGGGATTGAAAGCCCTGATAGTGGACAAACTTCATTAATTGTTGGAATAAGTCATAAGAGCTTTTGGATGAATGAACTAAAAACTGTTTCACCCTGTGGACTAAATATACAGTTTCATTCTCAAATAATCCCATTTGTTGCTCCATTCA
>NW_008707655.1:401616-402895 GCF_000327385.1 Lottia gigantea | reverse complement strand
GTCAGACATGTATGCAAGCTTATATATGTCAAAATGATATTATCAACTCATTATCAAAATCAATGGACAAGCTAAAATTTCATTTTCAATTATTTATTTGAGTTAAAAGTAAAATGAGAAAGTGTGTCGGAGTTTTTATAATATAGTCATTGTTCAAAATCGATTAAATCACGTAATAAACACATTTTAAACAGGTTTGGTGTCTAAATTAGAAATTAGTTCTCACCAATAAATATTAGAGTTAATCGGAAATTTGTATAAATGATCGACCGTAAATAATTTATCATATAAACACATGTTAATCGGATTAAGTGTCATCACTTTCACATTTATTACTTACATGTCATTTAATATAGAGACGAACGGACCCTGACTAAGGGCGAACCCTGAGAAGGTTATAACCATAGTTTCAATTCTGAAAAGAAACATGAGCTCTATTAGTTGGTGAAGCAAATACTTAGAATGTTGTTTCAAATAATACCTGCCATAAATTACAAGTGTAAAGTTTTTCTTAAAGTTTACTGTTATATTTTTTATACTTACAGTTAAGAGTTATTTAATCTAACATTTACAGTTTAAAGATGAGCGATAAGGTAGGCTTATAACCACTTTTCACCTGGCCAACAAAATTAAGAGAACCTGAGAAGTGGTGGGTTTCGAGGTTTATTGGGGGAAATGAAGTGGGCACTGAAGATGTGAAGTTATTCTGACAACTTGAAGCCTTACCTAGGTGTAGAGACCTGGACCAATCGTTAAACTGTCTACTAGCAAGCACTGACCTAAAAATAATGTCAAAATAAATGAAAAATTACTCATAACACAATAAATAATTAAAAAAAAATCATATCTATATTTTACAGAATACCTACTTTGTGTGCAAGTTGTGCCACAACAAGAAGGAATACAGTTCCATCAAGGGCGTATCGAGTCATCTGGATGTGTTCCACTCCGGATTTGCCTTCCAGTGCACTCTGTGCAATAACATTTTTAGATACAAGGATGGCCACAAACGTTGTAATCGAGCACCCATGAAACGTGTAAAAGAGACAAATAAGAAATTTGGAGAAAAAGAAGAAAATGAATACAAGGAATTTCAACAGAACAAACGACAATTCATTGATACAATCAGTAGACAGGCTGATAATGATCAAGAGAACAGAGTTAAAAGCAGTTGGAAGTTAAGCACAGAAAGAAACAGAAAGCAGAGAAAACCGTTCAAGAACCTGGAAGTTACTGAAAGAACCATCACGTCAAGAGCTCTAACCTCACCAGTTAAGAG
>NW_008707655.1:395813-401566 GCF_000327385.1 Lottia gigantea | reverse complement strand
TGCTATGGTAGACAAGGATTCAATCGTTAGACCACAGATGATTGACAACATACCAACGTATAGTCTGGATAGAAATCCAGAGGAATTTTCTGTAATTCTAGATTACCTGCGGAATAAAGGCAATGTACCCGCTAGATATGAATTACCAGTTACCACCAATCAATTGGAAAACCAGCTATTGGAAGCTACGTTTTATGAGTTAGAGGGATTGAAAGCCCTGATAGTGGACAAACTTCATTAATTGTTGGAATAAGTCATAAGAGCTTTTGGATGAATGAACTAAAAACTGTTTCACCCTGTGGACTAAATATACAGTTTGATTCTCAAATAATCCCATTTGTTGCTCCATTCAATAACATTTCTTGCCAAGCATCCCGAATTATCAAAAGATACTACACAGAGTTACAAAATAAATTTCCCACTATTTTTTACAAAAAAATTAGTCATAGCTTAATCTACAGGATATAGTTGTTCGTGGTCGACTTGACTCCACCGATGATGTAGAGTGATCTAACAGAATTAAATATTCTCATTTTCATTGTCTTTGTACTTTATAGTATATAATAGTCTAAAACAATTTACTTTCTATACCTGCAGCCATTAATCGCTTTTCTTCATTATTCCAGAAAATTTGAAGCAGTCAGAGTTTTTATGATTCTGTATTTTCCACAGACAATTGTCTCAATAATGTTATTTTCGTAAATGTAGATTATAAGTATTATGAATTTCTTTATTAGGTCCAAGAAGATTTATAGGATAACCGTTATAATCTTCTTTGATTTAGTTCATTGCATATTAGCATCACAATTATTGTAAACATAACTTTAACTCTGTGCCAGTGCCTTATATTGAATAGTAACTGGTTACTTTTCAATCACCCTAATCTCTAGTATCTGATACATGGCACTTTTGGCCTTACAATTTTTCCAACCAATAGTCTTGTGTCCCAATAAGTTCACTTCTCTAATGCACGTTTGGTTACAATTAGAGAGTCACTTCCGGTTTCGCCCTTTATGGTAATATATGCCATATCTCTCTTTATTTATTGAAGTTGTCATATATTATAATTAGATGCTAGTGTTTATTTACCCCTGTTTCAATTGTTCAAAATAACATAATTTGATTAAAAGTTTCAATTTAGTAATCTTTTTTTCCAAAATCTTTTTTTGTCACATTTTGTAGAAAGGTGTAAAAAGGCTGACCTCAAAATGAAGGCCTTATATAGAAAAAGAGCAAGGAATGTAAGGAAAATATATGTTTATTGATAGCTGTGTGATAAATAGAATCTTTCACTCGTGCCTTTGTAATATGATATTTATGAAATTCGTTGCTGGATTAAATATTTCCCTCCTCAAGGCTGGGGTAATATTAACCAATATCTCAATGAAGTATCTTTTTCATCTTTAATCTATACACAATGGAGAATCAAACCTTCCTGTTACAAAATCTTCATAAAACCAATTTACTAGAGGGTGTTTGTTAAAGCCTTTTTTAATATAATTTATATGAGTCACGTTTCCCTGTAATGTTGCCGCCCACGCATTACCTTGTTTGGTTCAGCTCAATAAATAGTCATTTAGTTTTCGAAAAGAATTTTTTCGATAAATCTGTTCATAGAATTTTCAAAATAATTATCATACATATTCTGTATCGACCTATTTAGCTGGAAACGATAGTTTGATTCATCAACCTTTCCATTTCGTTACTGTGATTGTATTTCACCTAAAAGTCATATTGACCGCCATTGACCTCATTATTAAAAGAATTGATTTATAATATTACCTGGAAAAACACATTTCAATGAATTACAAGTATAAGTGTAACTATATAACTACACTCACTATAGATGACGATCTAGTTTGATAACCATAGCACTGAGGTAAGGTTCTTTGTATATTTCTGATTAACAGTTTTTAACAAATTTTTAAATTTTAAGAAACTTGGCAATACTATGTTAGAATATATTATGGATTGTTATCAGTCTAAATTTTGTCTCGCAGACATGTGTATTTTTTTATTCCATCGTTTATTTCATATAATAAATATAACCGTTGAGCAACTATAATAATTGGCGTGTGATTTAAATGTTCAAGGGACATTGTCTGGTTATTCGTTTATTGCTGGTAAGACAAGAGTTTAAATCAGCTATCCATGAAACTTTTTAAAAATATTACTTTTACATACACTTTTACTGAATTCGCTGTTATCCAACTAGTAAATCAGCTATCCATGAAACTTTTTATAAATTTTACTTATAGACAACTTTCAATTTTACTGAATTCGCTGTTATCCAACTAGTAAATCAGTGACCAATACATGAAATTTTTTATAAATATTACTTATGCGTTCACTTTTACTGAATTCGCTGTTATCCAACTAGTAAATCAGCTATCAATGAAACCTTTTATAAATTTTAATTATAGACAACTTTCAATTTTACTGAATTCGCTGTTATCCAACTAGTAAATCAGTGACCAATACATGAATTTTTTTTATAAATATTACTTATAAGTTCACTTTTACTGAATTCGCTGTTATCCAACTAGTAAATCAGTTACCGATACATGAAATTTTTTTATAAATATTAATTATACGTTCACTTTTACTGATTTCGTTGTTATTCAACTCATAAATCAGCTTTTTTTATATTAACAACCCTCCTTTTGAGTAAGTTTTTACTGAATGGTGAAAAACAGATACTTCTAATTTTACTTTCGAAAACTATAGATGGATGTTTTCCTTTAAAAGAAAATAAACCTGTCTTCGTATGAAAGCCTTAATATAGATCCACCTGAAATATATTTGATTAAATTTTATTTTCCTGGATCTCATTCTACAACCCCTGCCTTGTCAGTTCCTCAAACATGAATATACGGATCAAATGTCGATTTTCATAGGAGTTTATAGTACTGTAGACATGTACATACTGACAATATGTTGCCCAGATACCATATTGTCGAAAATGTTGTTAGTGTGTACAGTACTTTACACAGTTTTGTATGGAAGGCCGAATGGTTTTTATTCAATGTTTTTCATTGCTATTTCTTGATTTTTAACTCTAAATTCTTCTTTCCTAATTTGCACGCTTAATTCAACATTTGTTATTGAAAATTGACATTTGTATACGAAAATCATAATTTGTACTGAAAATGAACATTCGGTTTTCCAATTATTGAATTAATAGAATTCTTGCCAAAA
Source organism: Lottia gigantea (assembly GCF_000327385.1). Lineage (NCBI taxonomy): Eukaryota > Metazoa > Mollusca > Gastropoda > Lottiidae > Lottia > Lottia gigantea. The sequence goes on along the minus strand of NW_008707655.1, from coordinate 398,368 downwards.
ATATCCTCAAATACAAATCTACAAATACAAATCTAGCTCAACATATCTTAAATGCAAAACGTCAAACACAAAATGGCTAAAATGTTGAATTAAGCATGCAAATTAGGAAATAAGAATTTAGAATTAAGATTTAAGAAGTAGCAATGAAGAACATTGAATAAAAAGCCATTCGGTCCTTCAGAGTTTTGGGTCACTAGTTTTTGCCATTTGTCACCATGACAAAAGCCAAATTTGTCATAACTTTTTGCATCTACATGACTGCATCGTATCTATAGCAAGTTACACTATAATGAGTCCATAGAGACACAGGCTAGCTTAACCCTTACTTAGAGAAACTAAGTTGTCGGCTATAGTTTTATTATTATTAGCGACGCGCACACCATGACCTCTATCATGAACAACATTCTTGCATAAATTATGGAAGGTATAATTTTCATCAAATTGTTAAATGTTTATCGGGTATTCCCTATTATCTTTAAATAGATACCCGGGAATTTTGATGTATAAGAGATAACTACACTTAAGCATATTATTTTCATGCGATTTGCTCACAACCGAAACAAAATGAAAACCTCCACAAAACCTTTCAGTTTATTTTTGATATCATCTGATTTAAAATTTGTCGTTAAATTTATTGCCATAATTACTGTTTCATTGATACACACGGAAGCTTTACTTTAAATTTTGGTTTTCCCGCACAATAGGACAACCAATCACATTGAATAGCCACTGTAGACTCGTTCAAGATTTTAAGCAACCATCTTGCGTCGAAGTTGGACTGGGTGATAGAGGCTAGAGTTATATAACAAAAACTATTGTTTAACGATCAAGTCTCATAGTAGTTTTGCCCATCAATTATGTGTCTGAGGACGACGGGGGAAACACGTCGAAACGTTGCATGAAACCAAACCAGGGATTATAGATCATCTTTCCATGCGAGCCAAATTCCCAATAAATATCCTATGTGGCCCACAAACGAGCTTGTTCTAAGTCCAGTTAGAGAGAGGATTTGAGCAAATTGATGTCTTCTCCAGAAATTCATTATTTAATCTAGTTCAAAATCCACTGCTCAATGAAGTATTTTTGCCATGTTTGGCTTCTACAAAATGGAAAATCAAACTTTCCTGTTACAAATCTTAATAAAACCAATTTACTAAAGGGCGTATGTTAAAACCCTTTCTTATATAATTTATATGATTTCGTGGAAGGGAAGGTTTGATTCTCCCAAATGTACAGGCCTAGGGTGGAGCAGACACTTTATTTAGAAATTAGGATTAAGGGTCTTGATATTGGGTTTTCTTCTGTTCTTATTCTGACCTGAAATTAGAAAAAATAACTCGCCCGATGGGCGAGAAGTATAGTATCTGTTATGTACTGATTGTTTAGTTTACTATGAACAATATTATCATTTAAGTTCTTATTTTTTGAATATGCAACTATCATTTTCTGTTTATATACATGGGGGAATTTCTCTTGAAGGCTCTTATAGTGGGCATGAACTATCTTGCTTGCTCGATTGCTGGTTGTATTAAACGGGACAACAAAGGGTGCTATGCCTACATTATGATGAATATTTAGTCCTATAGGTCTTGCTGTATTCAATGTCTCAATCCAATGGGCCTCCCTAGATTGACGGAATTTGGTAGTTTCATCTTCGGGCAAGTCAATTTCTATACGCTCAATTGGGATTAGGGTGAGATCGTCTATTGAATGGTCGTCGAGGTTGAAATGATTAGAAACAGGCTTGTCTTTCTTTAATTTGATGTCTGACCTATGAGCATTAAAGCGAGTTCGTAAATTATTCTTAGTTTCTCCTACATATTGTTTGGGGCATTTCTTGCATGAAATTAAATATATTACATTCGAATGTTCACATGTTAGATGTTCCTGGATCGGGTACCTTTTATTCGTAGAGTTGCTTACAAAAGAATGAGTTTCTGATATAAAGGGACATGTTTTGCATCTACTGGACAAACATGGAGCACTTATTAAACCTGGAGGTACTTCGGCATAAAGTCTGTTTTTAGCTGCTATCTGTGCTAAGGTGGAATTTTTTATGTTTCGTAAAAATCGTTTAGAGTACCCACGCTCTTTCAGTTTTGAGAAAACAATCGTACAGGCTTGGTTGAAATCAGAAGATCTTGTACAAATTCGATGAAATCGTAAAACTTGTGACTTAATTATACCAGAAAAGGTATTTTTGGGTGAAAGGAGCTCTTGTGCAAGAGTTGATGAGTATCAGTTTCTTTGAAATACATTTTAATATCCAATTTATTTGTTTCTGCTATGGAATCTCCCTTAAAGACTGTGGTATCGAGAAAGTCTATGCTTTTGCCACTCACGTTTGCGGTTAGTTTGATAGAAGGGTGGTGGTTGTTGAGAATTTCAAAGAATTCCCAAAACTGTTCGATAGAATAAGTCCAAACCATAAAAATGTCATCCAAAAAGCGTCCGTAAAAAAGTGGGTCAAATGGACAGAGGGGCAACACCTCACGTTCCCACTCTGCCATGAAAAGGTTTGCGTACGAAGGGGCGAATCGTTTGCCCATTGCTTC
>NW_008707655.1:357182-395763 GCF_000327385.1 Lottia gigantea | reverse complement strand
GTTGTTGTTGATTTAATCTTGTTTTTGTTGATCTACACATTATTGTTGTTGATTTCATCTTGTTGTTGTTGATCTACACCTTGTTGAAGTTGATTTACATCTTGTTTTTGTTGACCTTCACCTTGTTGAAGTTGATTTACACCTTGTTGTTGTTGCTTTGCACCTTGTAGTGGTTGTTGATCTACACCTTGATGTACATCTATACCTTGTTGTTTTGGATCTACCCATTGTTGTTGTTGATCTACACCTTGATGTGGTTGATCTACATCTGGTTGTATTTTATGTACACCTTGTTGTTGTTGATCTTCGCCTGGCTGTTGTTGATCTTCACCTGGTTGTAGTTGATCTACACCTTCTTGTTGTTGCTGGTTTACACCTCGCTTTTCGAGTGTAAGCTGTTGTTCAGATATAAATATACTTTTTCTCTTTCGAAGATGATTATTTGCTTGTTTGTTAAAACTAGATTTTTTATACGGGTTTGTATTTCTGTCACTGTCACTCTCAGATTCGTCAGCTTTTGGATCGTAGTCTTTATCTTGGTCACTATCATCCCCATAACAACTAGATTCATCAGATGAATTCCTGAAAAGTGTATTTTAACATCTCTTAGGTATAGTGGGCAAGTTATAAATTGAAAATTTCTGTTTGAGATAACTAGTTTTGACTAAATCGGCAAGAATATTATTAATCATGTTAGCAGTTTCTTTGAAAATTGGTTTCGGTAAAATGGCATAATGTTTAGGATTATTCAGTTGATTCTCTGCTTCTGAAACGTAATCCTCCCTATTCAGAATGACACAACATGAACCTTTGTCACTCTTTTTAATAACAATGCTATCGTCTTTCTTAAGTAACTATAACGTTTCACGTTCCACCCGTGTGAGATTAGGCTTTTCGTGTGTTATGGAAAGGTTCACTGTTTGGCTATTCATACTCGCAAATGCTTTCAATATTTCAGGATGGATGGCGGTCTGAGGGGGTGTCCACGTGGATTTAGGAATAAACATTGTTCTAGCACCACGTGGGGGGTGGTTTCGAAAAAAATATGTGCAGCTAAAATTTCGTTGAAATCGTTCAATGGATGGTCGGAGATAATTCAAGTTAGCTATCTTTGGTGTGGGAATAAACTTAAGTCTACGGTCTAAGATTGAATGCTGAAGGGGTTTGAGAATTTTGCGGCTCAAGTTAACTACAGTTTGGTCTAGCGGTGGCCTCTCAGTATTTTTATCCCCAGTAATTAGTTTAAAGACTTACTCGAGCTGGTGTATCCAAAACAAATAAATGCTGTTTGCTGTTTCTGGAGACCAATGAAGATTATCAACTGGTTCGAATTCTTCTTCGTAGGGTGGTAAGATTGTTGCGCTGTTGATACTGGACTCCATCATCATGTTGTTGAGAGTGCTGAGGTTCTGTTGAGATTTTATTTGAAATAGGTATACATGTGAAGAGGATCTTGGAGTTTGGGAAGGTTTTGTTGGCTGTGGCGATTAATTTCTGGGCTTGGTTAAAGGAGGTCTTTAGTAGCTGATCACGGTTGTTGAGGCCTACATGAAGAATAATGGTAGTAGGTTTGGGATCATGGTCGTATGATTCCAGGATTGACTGTATGTGATGGATTTGGGCACCGGGGTAAGAATGTATTTCGGTGTCTGAACTGGTTTTGGTAATTCGATTCAGGTTAGATGATCCAATTATTAAGGTAGATTTCTTTAGAGCAGGTAGCTTCCATAATGATTTGTCCTTGGTTTGGTGATAATACGGTTTGGTAGCGGATATAATGGTCGTCGACGGTGTGATTGGTACTGGTTTGGTAGATGTTAGAATTGTTGCATTGGGAACGGATTGGGATCTGGTTGGGGGGGGTGGGGGGGGGGGGAGGTCTGGATACACGTCTCGACTTGGATGGAGACTGAGGGGTGGTTTGCTGGTCCAAAAACGCACAGAAGGAAGAAAGGTTGGCGGATCCTGGATCACGTGGTGAAGACTCAGATGGTGTGGAAGGGGAAGACGAGTCTGAAAGTGAAAAGAGAAGGGGTGTGCCCTCTCTATGAGAGCGTTTACCTATGTCTGCTGGACTAGGAGTAGGTTCGGCAGCGTGGTGGCTCTAGATGGTGCAGGTGAAGTGTCCATTTCAGTTGGTAGAGATATGGTTACTCTGGTTTTTGTTTCGTTGATTGTTTGGAGATTACAGCTTGAGTGAGACGTTTCCCATAGGAGCGACGGGCCCAGGACAGGGCATGAGAAACGATGCGGTCGACGGCAGGTGATGATAAAGACTTGGTACGAATGGTGGTCAGCTTCTCTTGAAGTGTGGTTTGGTAATGGTCGATCAGGACCTGCGTAACCTTACAGAGCCATGTCCGATTGAGGGATCTAATATTCGCGTCGACAGCTGATGTTTTCATTGCTGGACGGATAAAACTATCCAACTCAGAGACTTTGCATTTGAAGGTAAACGCTGGTTGGCCTTGCTGTTGAAGGGTAAGGATTGCCAAATGATGGACGCACTGCAAAACTTGGAAGAACACCTTCACAGAGGGTTCTTCCTCATTATGAGTGGGGACTGGTTGGCGTCGGTTACGTTTCGTGTAATGTTGCCGCCCACGCATGAACTTGTTTGGTTCAGCTCAATAGATAGTCATTTAGTTTTGGAAAAGGGTTTTTTCGTTAAATCTTTTCATAGAATTTTCAAAAACATTATCATACATAATATTATGTATAGGCCTATAGAAAACTTAAAATATCTGCTTAGCTGGAAACGATAGTTTGATTGATCAACCTTTCCACTTAGTTACTGTGATTGTATTTCACTAAAAAGTCATATTGACCCAATATTAAAAGAATTGCTTTGTCATTATTATCTGGAAAAACACATTTTAAGGAAATATGTCTGTTTACGTGCACATTGGCTATATAAATGCCCTCACTATAGATGACGATCTAGTTTAATAACCATAGGACCGAGGGAAGGTTATTTTTATATTTCTATTTATTTATAACTGTTTTAACAGGATTTTCGACACAGACTAATTAAAATTAGACCCAACTTTTTTAGGTTGACAACTAAAATAAAGATATTGTTAAAAAGCTTATGAAATTACATTGCAATAACATCAAATTAAATGGTGAAAAAGTTCATGGGATATAATACCCCAAGGATACGGAAAATATGTAAATTACCCATTTTCAGTGTTGTACAAATCAAACATAAAATATCAAGATCACAAATAATGACAATCTAGTCAAAGGAGATGCTGAAGTAGAAAAATGGCGGTTGTGGGGGCTCGTGGTCAAGAGATATCACTACTTGAAAAAAATTGACTTTAAATTGTGCAAAGACAAAGTCGAAATTCACAAAAATCTTCTACAAGACCTAGGCATTTTTCTTACTTACATTTTAAAACAAGTTTGAGAACAATCGGATAAAAAATGTAGTCTGCATTAAATTTTTAAGATTTTTTGCTTTTTTCAAGATGACAGCTAAACGGTTAGGAATTTGCATATACGGCAAAGTTACAAAATTAAGGTATTGATGTTGAATTAAAAATTTTAAAGTTCTTGTAAAACATAGTCCGAAAAGCCTTTTTTTTTATTTTTTGCCTTTTTCGGTCATTTCCGTCCATTTTCCGACCATTTTCCGAAATTTCTTGAAAAATGTTTTTGTTATAATTGATAATTAGGTCTCTACGCATCTACAAAGTTTTGTGAAAATCGAATAAAAATTGAGGAAGTTAGAATTTTGACCAAAATTCAGTAGAAAAAGTTAGTGAAACAATTTTCGAATTAGGATTCTCTGAAACAGCAGTCTTTTTGGAAGTTCTTTTAAGAATACACTTTTGGCGGATTTCTGAAATTTTCAGCTACACCATTTCCGGTTGGAGTCTGAAAATATATTCAAAATGTTACTACGCGTTCTTGAATGTCTGACCCATTGCCAAAAATGTAAAAGTATTACAGATTTTGCTAGGTATTGTGACAACAATATGAAACAAAAAATAATAATAACTAAATACCTAACGACATTAACTCGAAGCTGTAGATAAAATAAAAAATTAACGATAACAATACAGCTTCCGAGCTCAACTCCAAAGCTGTAGAAAAATAAAAAAATTACGATAACAATACAAATTCCGATCTAAACTCAAAAGCTGTAGAAAAAATAAATAACTAGTTGAAACAAACTCGACAAAGACTGGTGGATGAAATACGACTAAATTGGGCCTAAATCCAATAAAGGGGAATTGCTCTTAAATAAAATCCGTTAGACCCCTTCTCAACCCCTTGGCTACGGACTACTGCTATTCTATTTTTATTTTACAGCTGAGCGATATGGTATAGAACACTTAAAGATGAATGACCATAAGAAGGAAAAGGTAGGCTCAGATTACTTTTCTCACCTGACAAATAGAGAGTAACAACATCAAAATATTTAGTCACAATAAATTTGGTCAAAATAGTCGGAGTAAATTGGTCACATGGTCAAATTGGTCACATGATAATTGATTACAGGATGGTGTTCATAAACAAATTGCTCATACAGAACTCAATACTCAACTAATTGTAGTAAATTTCAGTCTAATTAAAATTAGACTAAATTTTCGTTCCGTTTTTAAGCACTCAGCCGTTAGACACTGCCAGCCAATCAAATTACTTCCCTCTCCAACGCTGGGATTTTGTGACGTTAACAAAAGGTGTATTCCGAGATGCATAAGGCTAGTAAGTGTATCAACTGAATAACCTTTTGTCAATCTTACCGAAGAGCTAAGTGGCTAGACCTTAAATTAAAGAAGTAAAAACTAGTGGAAACATAACAATATTTTGGCCTAATTTTAATTATACTGAACAAATTTGAACACACGTTTTTTTAAAAAGGAATGCTGCATGACAAATTGTTATATTTTAGTTGGTCATTAATGTTGACAAGAATCATGTAAATAGTGTGACAAACTGAACTCTTTCAATTCCAGTCATTTATCCACTACACAGATAAAAAATCTGCAAAAAAGATTTTACAATCTGGACTCATTAAGCAGTCAACAGACACTAAAAATGATGTCCGTTATGGAGTAGGTGTGTATGGAACATCGATGAAACCAAGCAATTCGTCTAAAGATATAGCTCGGAATAATTACGATGGTAGACCCAGTGTTTACGAGAATAAGACGGATAAAACTGCAGTCGCATTCGAATTTAGCTTACCGAAAGACAAGGTTGAGATTGCAAAAGACAAACAAGGAAGGGATATATTGGTACACAAGGGCGATCTATCCACGAGTAAAGTAAAGAAAATCCATTACAGGGAATAAAAAGTAAACAGTAATATTTTGATTTATTCCATGTAAACGCATTGGTTTTATGATGTTTATGATGTAATAAAAATAGTAAAGTGTTCACTTTGAGTGTCTTTTTGACAAAATTACTTTGGGCGTGACAATTATCATGTCAAGGCTATGATTCGCCATTTTCGGTTGATTTGAGTCTTGGATATTATGTAAATAGCCTTCAGTACTGTACGGAAATTGCATAACCTCTTCAAATATACTTCAAACTCGAAATTTTACTTCTTTTTCTTTAAACATGTGTGTCTTTTCTATGCATGATACTTTATAATAGACACAAATGGATTCTAAGGCTAAATTTCGTCGGTGAGCTGTAAACACTATCCCTGATTAGTTTACTGAAAAAATTCCATGTTTCCGAGACTCAGGTGGAGAAGGTGTCTTTTTGTGATACGTTTAAGTTTCATATATATTTCTACAGAATTTATAATTCATAAATAAAGGAGAGTATTTTCTATAACAATTAGAACCAATGCGTCGTTAAAGGTATACAAACCATTTATACCTCTTAATATATTCTTCCGCATTTTGATTATTGTGATATTATATGGGATGGGTGCACCAACGAACTAACAACTACATTAAAAAATCTTCAATTAGATGCACACAGAACTATATGCGGTGCTGTTAAGGGAACTAGCCATGCTTTACTATACAAAGAAACTGGTTTCATTACACTGCAGGAGAGACGACGGCGGCATAAGCTGACAATGATGTATAAAATGCTAAATAATCTCACACCAATCTACCTATCAGATCTCCTCCCCACTAGAAATATCAATTACAATCTTAGGAATAACAACGATGTACCGTATCTTAACTGCAGAACACATATCTTTTATAATACATTTATTCCATCAAAGATCTGGAAATGGAACAAACTACCAAATTTTCAAAAACTGCATCTCTCAATTTCATCTTTTAAAAAGTCGCTTAAATCAAATGATATCCACACAAATAATATAATTTTTATATAAAAGCATGTCTGCTTTGGTTGCCTCCTGACTCCACACAGAAAATGTCACGTGTGCAAAATATGGGTGTAGGGATATTCGAAAATGGCATGTGCCTATCGGGTAATGCAATTTAGTGTTAAAACATATCAATTAATATTAACCTAGAAAAAAGTTTGACTTGGTTTGGGGTTCTAAAATTAACGGAAATTAAAACTTTCAGATGGGAAATATTTCTCTAGATTTGTGTATAATTTTCATAATTTGAATAAAAATAATTTCTAACTTTCTTAAAAATATAATGTGACTTCCCCTTTAAGTTTATATTAAATTTCAAATAATTTTACATCATCTGTAATTAATTCTTGAAAAGTACTATAATGTCTCTTTTTGAAAATCCAAAAGTCTAAAAATATTTAGTATGAATTATTTGCCCTTGTTCTTGAAATGCGTTCAAGTTTTAGCTCGTAAACTGTCTAGACGGCACAATTCTTGACGGATTGCGACGAAACTTGGTGTGAGTGTTTGTAAAGATAAACCCTATCGAAATTCAGAAAAACCGAAAAATATTTAGTATGGGTTATTGCCCTTGTTCATGAACACGCCTTCAATTTTTAGCTCGTAAACACTCTAGGCACAATTTTTGACGGATTTTGATGAAACGTGTTTTTAATTACGCAAGGATGAACCTATTGAAAATCAGAAAAATCAAAAAATATTCAGTATGTAATAAATGGTCGATGATAGATCAGTTTCGTCACAAAAAATAATTGATTGAACCGGATACGTGATATAAATGGTGTAGGGAGAATATGATGGTGTGAATGAACTACATAAATATTCATCTTTCCAAATATATCTGGGTTTTGCAGATCCGAGGTATCTAAATAGGTTTAAATTCCCCTACCTGCGTAGATGCAGAAAATCTGCATTCAAGAGGGCGTATTTTTTCTGTCTCTACACCAGCAGACATCTGTCCAAATAGCTATCAGAGGCTAGAATAGAGACAGATGTTTCGGTCTAGTAAGAACTATACTTAGTTTCGTATATGCACGTTTTTATAATAGGTAATAACTCTATATGGATCTCGCTATATCAAATTAATAATAACATCCTCATTGTATTGTTACATTGTCTGGGTTACCTTGAATGTGATTGCTCATAGCTATTTCCAAGAAAGTCATTTTTCTAAGAAAATAAGTTATAAGATATAGGATGGCCTTGGATCTGCAGTCGGCTAAATACTTATAAATCCCAATGGTACATCTCAATTTCTGCATCACATTATTTTCAAAATTAAAGTCAGGCATTCAACAAAAATGTACAGCGGCAATTAAAATTAGTCTTGGGTGCAGCATTTACTAGGACGTTATGATATCAGTAACATAGTACGTTGAGAAGGTGAACAACATTCCAGTCGATGCGGTTTTCACTGAATTGAATAAGGAAAACTAAATGTCGGAATTTCATTCTGAAAAGTGAGCTCTCTCAGTTGATAATGTGAATATTTAGACGACGGGTTTTCTTTATAAATATAGATAACAGCACCTTCCATAAAATACAAGTTTTTTCTTAATGACTACTGTTACATTTTTACTACTTACAGTTAAAGAATTGAATAGCTTAAGTAAAGTCTATTGTAGAATACTTGTTGAGTTCAAGATAAGCGTCATGGTAGGTATCACCTTTTCATGACTATGAATCAAAACGAGGAGAAATTGTTTGAATGGATTTATACGGCATGACTCGGTTGTTGAAGGTGAGGTGGCTTGCTGATCTAAGTAGGCCTATACATCGAAAGGACGAAAGAATGACGAGGCGTAGATGGGGAATCTGAAAGAGAAGAGAGGTACTCTCTCTGCGTGAACGTTGAACCTCGTGTGCTGGACTTTCGAGGCCTGTTTAGAAAAGGTTGGGAACTGTCGTCTATTGATCAGTATCTATTCTTCAGTTGGTAGGTAAAAGGGGATGAGAGCCGACACCGGGCCGACTCCCGAAAGCACTGACACAGGCATCAGAATTTTTCTTACCTTGAGAAGGATTCGAACCCACGGCACCTAATGGTCTAGCAGACGACAATCCAACTGCCACAAATAGACGGTGTTCCAACCCAGCGTTAGTATTGGCGTTTACGCAGTTCGAAAGTTGTTAAACCCTTCAAGGAGATATTCATATAGCCTAACACGGGCAAGGATAGGGTTTTGCTAGCCCTAGTCTTGGTTTCCTACTTGGCCGAGTAGCATGAAGCGTTAATTGAAATGAGGATCAAGGTATGCAAAATATGGGTGTGGGGATCTGTGTTTGGAAAATTAGAAAATGGCATGTGCCCATGGGGTAATGAAATTTAGTGTTAAAACATATCAATTAATACTAACCAAGTAAAAAGTTTGACATATTTTTGGGTTCTAAAATTAACGGATAAATACTTTAAGTTAAAGTTCAGATGGGAAATATTTCTCTAGATTTTGGTGTATAATTTTCATAAATTTGAACAAAAATAATTTCTAACTTTCTTAAAAATATAATGAGACTTCCCCTTTAAGTTTATAGGGCTCCAATTGGCGATTTATATTAAATTTCAAATAATTTTACATCATCTGTAATTAATTCTTGAAAAGTACTATAATGTCACACTTTGATAATCCGAAAAGTCTAAAAATATATAGTATGAATTATTTGCCCTTGTTCTTGAAATGCGTTCAAGTTTTAGCTCGTAAACAGTCTAGACGGCACAATTCTTGACGGATTGCGACTAAACTTGATGTGAGTGTTTGTTATCACCCAAGGATAAACCCTATTGAAAATAAAAAAAAAATCGAAAAATATTTAGTATGAGTTATTGCCCTTGTTCTTTTTAGCTCGTAAACAGTCTAGAAGGTACAATTCTTGACGGATTTTGACGAAACTTGGTGTGAGTGTTCGTAATGACAAAAAAGATGAACCCTATTGAAAATCAGAAGAATCGAAAGATAGTTAGTATGAGTTATTGCCCTTGTTCTTGAAAACGCTTTCAAATTTTAGTTCTTAAACACTTTGTTTTATTACCGCTCTGAAGATTAAATATTTGCCTTCTAGAGTTTTCACGAGCTAAAAATTGAACATGTTTTCCAGAACAAGGGCAATAAATCATACTCAATATTATTCAGTGTCGCTCTAAAGAGTTCAGAAGAAGTGTGTGACTGAAGGTTGAATATTTCATACTGGTGATTGTTACTGTACTGCCAAATATTTTTAATCAAAAATAAAGCTGCCAGTGGGCGTATATTACTTTGCCTGGCAAGCTATCTTATAAATTTCTTATTACATAAGCACTCGTTTAAGATCCTCCATTTATTGGTTTATAGATCATCGTTCTATGTGAGCCAAATTTCCAATAAATACCCAATGTGGCCCGCACATGAGCGTGTTCTAATTCCATTTAGAGAGAAGATTTGAGGAAATTAAGGTCTTCTTCTGAAATTTATTATTTTATCTAATTCTACAAACCAATTTTTTAATGAAGTATCTTTTTCATCTTTAATCTATACACAATGGAGAATCAAACCTTCCTGTTACAAAATCTTAATAAAACCAATTTACTAGAGGGTGTTTGTTAAAGCCTTTTTTTAATATAATTTATATGAGTCACGTTTCCTTGTAATGTTGCCGCCCACGCATGACCTTGCTTGGTTCAGCTCAATAGATAGTCATTTAGTTTTCGAAAAGAATTTTTTCGATAAATTTGTTCATAGAATTTTCAAAATCATTATCATACATATTCTGTATCGACCTATTTAGCTGGAAACGATAGTTTGATTCATCAACCTTTCCATTTCGTTCTGTGATTGTATTTCACCTGAAAGTCATATTGACCACCATTGACCTTATTATTAAAGAATTGCTTTTGTCATCATTACCTGGAAAAACACATTTCAATGAAATACAGGTATAAGTGAAACTATATGAATACACTCACTATAGATGACGATCTAGTTTAATAACCATAGGACTGAGGTAAGGTTCACTGTATATTTCTGATTAACAGTTTTTAACAAATTTTTAAATTTTAAGAAACTTGGCAATACTATGTTAGAATATATTATGGATTGTTATCAGTCTAAATTTTGTCTCGCAGACATGTATATTTTTTTTTATTCCATCGTTTATTTCATATAATAAATATAACCGTTGAGCAACTATAATAATTGGCGTTTGATTTAAATGTTCAAGGGACATTGTCTGGTTATTCGTTTATTGCTGGTAGGACTTTAAATCAGCTATCCATGAAACGTTTTATTAATCTTACTTTTACTTTCATTTTCACTGAATTCGCTGTAATCCAGCTCGTAAACCAGCTATCCATGAAACGTATTATAAATTTTACTTATAGCCTACGTTCACTTTTACTGAATTCGCTGACTGACAAAGCCATGCAAGATTTATTAATCGATATTTTTTTCCACGACAGCTGCATTAAAGGCTTGTTTCCACAGACGTGTTTTCATCAGCGTTTTAACGCGTTAGAATACCCCTGAAAATGACACAGCGTAATATAGTATTAGTAGGGTCAAACGGTGAAAAAATCATGTACTTTGTGAAGAAATCACCAAATTTGATATGTTTGTTGAGAATGTCATCTATCCAATACTAATAAGAGGTGGACCAAACAAATATCTTTCAAAATGACCCCAAAATCCAAGATGGCTGCCAAAATGGCCATAAATGTCATATTTTCAACACATGATGCACATATGGTCCTCTATGTGTATCAATTGGTAGAAAAATAAGGATACAAACTGTAATAGATAGGTTCACTAGTCTATATCTATATTTATATAAAACAAGATGGCTGCTATTTTTAATATGGCCGCCGTACTGTATCAATATATTCCGATTTCATGAAGAATCGCCTGCACAAAATTGGAAAAAAAATAAAAAGGAAAATTTAGCGAGATGGATATAGATTTAAAATCTCAGTGAAATCTGAAAATTTTTATCTTGCTCCGAATGTGTGATTTTTTAGCAAAATTCGACTTCTAACTCTTTTCTCGGAAAGGCATGCCGTTAAAAATTATTTGAAAACATCGTTAAATAGCTAATACAATTCCACTTTTAACGATGGAAGGCATAATTTGTTGTAAATTTTATTGATTCTAGTTGGAACTGTTAAATATGCATAGGAAATTATATAGGAGTAATTTCTTCATTTAACAATCAGACGTAATATTATGTATGACGTCACTCGCACCTTTGTTCCCAGCTGACGTCATACACAAGGGATGTATCCCGATGGTTAAAAATCCAGATTAAATGCTTAATGTTAACATACATGCAAATTTTTAATTTTCTGCAGATTTGGACTTGAATCGTTTATAGTTATAGAAAAACACCACAAATTGAATATTCAAAATCATGTTCAAAGCCCTTTACACATGACAAATTACTATATTGGTCGTAGCCATTTTGTAATCCGTAGAAAGACATTTTTTGTTTTCCTGTAATTTAATACTTAGGTATTATATATTCCCTGTATAGACCACCAGGTGTGTCAAAATAATGATAAATGTTAAAAACCAAACATTTGCTATATATTTGGCGGCCATCTTTAAATATAACGGTCATTTTGAAAAATTTTGGTGGGTCCACCTTGAATATTTTAAAGAAAACATATTACAAAAACTTTGCAAATTTTGAAACCTTAAAAAAAACGCCAATCTTTGTCGACGCTCCGTAATAGGATGATTGTAAATTAGTGTTGACGGTGGTTAGTATCACGTGACTCTGTGACCTTTGAACTTTCTAGATCAGTTTCGACGTGTTTCCTTTATAAATATAGATAACAGCACCTTCCATAAAATACAAGTTTTTTCTTAATGACTACTGTTACATTTTTACTACTTACAGTTAAAGAATTGAATAGCTTAAGTAAAGTCTATTGTAGAATACTTGTTGAGTCCAAGATAAGCGATATGGTAGGTATCACCTTTTCATTTGCTCAATATACTGTGACTGTGAATCAAAACGAAGAGAAATTGTTTGAATGGAGATATACGGCTTGACTCGTTTGCTGAAAAAAAAAGAAAAGAAAAAAGAAAAAGAAAAAAAAAAAAAAAAAAAAAGAAGGTGGGGTGGCTTGCTGGTCTAAGTATACACCAAAAGGACGAAAGAATGACGAGGCGTAGATGGAGAATCTGATAGAGAGGTACTCTCTCTGCGTGAACGTTTACACTCGTATGCTGGACTTGGACTTGGCTCGTTTCGGGCCCTGTTTAGAAAAGGTTAGGTACTGTCGTCTGTTGATCAATATCTATTCTTCGGTTGGTAGGTAATAGGGGGTGAGAACCGAGCAGACGACAATAAAACTCGCTACCGACTGAGCTATTCCATTGCCACGAAAAGACGGTGTTCCAACCCAGCGTTAAGGAGATACTCATACAGCCTGGTACGAGCAAGGATATGGTTTTGGTAGCTATAATCTTGGTTTCCTTCATGGCCGAGTAGAATTTGGAAACGACGGCGTATATGAAGCGTTAATGAAATGGGGATCAAGGTATGCAAAATATAGGTATCAGATAAACCGAAAGTTCAACACGCGTTCAATTTGCCCCCCTTAAACACTCTAAGCACAATTTTTTGACGGATTTTGATGAAACGTGTTTTTAATCAGGCAAGGATGAACCGTATTGAAAATCAGAAAAATCTAAAAAATATTCGGTATGAGTTATTAGTTATATTAATTATACGAAATAAATTTTTAGCTCGTAAACTCTAAAAGGCTCGATTCTTCTCGGAATTTAACGATTTTGGGAATATTGTAGACTGCATCATTGCTCCAAGTTTTTATCAAAGTTTTTTACTGTTATTGGATATACTTTTAAGAAAGATTTAAATCATATTGAATAATTATAGAATTTAAACATTTTTTCATTGTGTTTCAATTCCAGGTTGTCTTATACCACTACTGTGATGGCATTTCTAAAGAACAGATTAAACAATGTGGATCTATTAAGCAGTCCACAACCCAAAAACATGCCCATTATGGTCAAGGCGTGTATTTAACAGAGCTCCCACCAAGCACTTCAACTGAAATTTTAATTAAAAATAATTATGGCAAATTGTACAAGAATAAGATGAACAAATGTGAATTCGCATTTGAATTTAACATACCGAAAGACAAGGTTGAAAATGTAGGTACTGATGATAGAAATATATATGTATATCGGGGAGAACTATCCACAACTAATGCGATAATTCATCCTAGGTAACTTGATAAGATGTAAACAGTATCTTTAGTTATTAAAACTAAATTTATTGTTGGTTTTTTGTTTTTTGTGCTTGAATTCTTTTGAAAATGACCTACGGGAGCCCGTAGACTTCAAACAGTCTCCTTTGATGGTTGAGCCACAAGACTCAGCGATTAAAGTCTGTTGTGTAAGTTTCTCAAATTCCCAACCATGATCTGACATAATTTTTATGTAACACATTACAAGGTCATTGAAATATTCAACCAAACAAATGCTATGTTCAATAAATACACATTAAAAGCCAGAAAAATTTTGAAACTTTATTGTACATGAGTCCTGTCACTAATCTTACAAAATGTTACTAATGATCTGTATCTATTATCGGTGCTTCATAAAATTTGACTAGCGATCTGTATAGAATCTATTATTATAGATGCCCCACAAAGTGTTTGCTGTCGGTCTTTATCTAATGTATGTGCATAGAATCTATTATTATAGATGCCCCACAAAGAATTTCCTATCGATCTGTATCTAATATAAATTCCCCACAAAGTATTTGCTGTCTATCTGTATCTAATATGGGAGCCCAACAAATTGTTTGCTGTCGATCTGTATCTAATATAGATGACCCACAAAGTGTTTGCTGTCGGTGTGTATCTAATATGGGTGCCCCACAAATTGTTTGCTGTCGATCTGTATCTAATATGGGTGTCCCAAAAAGTGTTTGCTGTCGATCTGGATCTAATATGGGTGTCCCACAAAGTGTTTGCTGTCGATCTGTATCTAATATAGATGCTCCACAAATTGTTTGCTGTCGATCTGTATCTAATATAGATGCCCCACAAATTGTTTGCTGTCGATCTGTATCTAATATAGATGCCCCACAAATTGTTTGCTGTCGATCTGTACTTAATATGGGTGTCCCAAAAAGTGTTTGCTGTCGATTTGGATCTAATATGGGTGTCCAACAAAGTGTTTGCTGTCGATCTGTATCTAATATGGGTGCCCAATAAATTGTTTGCTGTCGATCTGTATCTAATATGGGTGTCCCACAAAGTGTTTGCTGTCGATCTGTATCTAATATGGGTGTCCCACAAAGTGTTTGCTGTCGGTCTTTATCTAATATAGGTGCTGCATAAAGAATTTCCTGTCGATCTGTATCTAATATAGATGCCACACAAAGTGTTTGCTGTCGGTGTGTATCTAATATGGGTGCCCCACAAATTGTTTGCTGTCGATCTGTATCTAATATAGATGTCACACAAAGTGTTTGCTGTCGGTCTGTATCTAATATGGGTGTCCAACAGAGTGTTTGCTGTCGATCTGTATCTAATATGGGTGTCCCACAAAGTGTTTGCTGTCGGTCTGTATCTAATATGGGTGTCCCACAAATTGTTTGCTGTCGATCTGTATCTAATATAGATGCCACACAAAGTGATTGCTGTCGGTCTGTATCTAATATGGGTGTCCAACAAAGTGTTTGCTGTCGATTTGTATCTAATATAGATGCCACACAAAGTGATTGCTGTCGGTCTGTATCTAATATGGGTGTCCAACAAAGTGTTTGCTGTCGATCTGTATCTAATATGGGTGACCAACAAATTGTTTGCTGTCGGTCTGTATCTAATATGGGTGCTACATAAAGTATTTGCTTGGGATATGTATCTAATATTGGTGCTGCATCAAATATTGACTTGGATCTGTATAGAATCAATAATTATAGGTGCTCCATAACAGTGTATTATGCTAGAGATCTGTACACATCCAATATTGGTGTTACATAAAATATTTGCTGTCGATCTGCATAGAATCAATTGCTATAAAAGTATATTAATTATTATGCTGGAGATTTGTATCTAACATTGGTGCCACAAAGAAAGTTCTCTAAATCTGTACGTAATATTGGTGTTCCATAGAATATTTGCTGGGGTCGGTATCTAAAACTGGTGTCCTATAAAATGTTAGCAATTGGTCTAATATAGATGCTCCAAAACAAGTTGACTAAGAATCTGTATCCAATACTACTTCTCCAGGACCAGGTGCAACTGGTGCAATTCCTAAAAGGTATCTACCTTTCTCAACCAGACGTTCACCTGCAAGGCAACCAATAAGACCTCCAATAAAGCCAAGAATTACGTTTCCTATTCCAGGTATAATTGTGCCAAGGGCAGCCCCAATCTGGGCTCCTATATAGGTAGAAGTAGTAGCTCCAGCCAGCCCACCAACAATTTTCCCTATTTCTATTTGAGTTGATTTCCCAAACGTTCCACCATCTTCTATGACAGATACGGTAATGTTAACTGCATCAATGACTATGCCTAAAGCCAAACCAGCAGTGCGTACAAGATTTCTTCTGATCCATCGCAGAACTCGACTGCTATTGACGAAAGAATTTGGATCAACTTTGGTGACTTTTGAAACAAATTTGTTAAAATGTGCAACATTTTTTTCTCCTTTCAATCCTAAATTTATCTTTTGGGATTCATTGCCCAATCGCTCTTTATTGAATATATTCTTGAATTCCCCTGTTTTGCTATTTTTTGGTTGCAATTCCCTCGACCCTTTTTGAGGAATAGCTTGATCTCTGATATTCTTATAACCATCCTTATCAACAATGAATTCTGCAACTACTAGATCACCATCTTCGTTTTTGAACTCTCTGGTATGTGAAAGAGATTCGGTTAACCACTTTTCTCCACTTTTTGGCTTGGTCAAATGAAGCGGCATCTTTTGATCAGCGAGAACCTTTTTAAACTCGGCCTCAGCCATTTTTCGAAAGACATAAGTTGAATCATTGGGATAAGCTGCAGCTGATGATTTGACCGAGCTTCCAAGATCACCAAGATACTTCAGAAGTGGTTCATAGTCTTCATCATTTTCCGCCTCAATAAAGAATTGTTTTCCAGTTTTATTTTCAATAGCTTCGTAATATGATATACCAAACACCATGGTGGACTAAACTCTTCAATTCCTGGAAATATAATTGAACCATACTTAAAGGGATTGTAAAGAGGATTTCTAAATTTATTATGCTTTTCGGGGACACTGATAGCATCAATTTGCACCATTCCAATTTTCAATCAGACGTTCCTGCAGTTCCATTAAAACTAGGCGTTTTTTTAAATTCACTAATCGCAAAATATGCTGTATCACATAAGGACTTCGCGATTAGTGACGTCATCAAACACTTAGTTTTAGTAGAATTGCAGGAACCACAGAAGTCTGATTGCAAATTGGAACAGTTCAAATTGATACTATCAATGTCCCCGATACACATAATTTTTTTTTTTAGAAAACCTCTTTACAATCCCTTTAATTCACATTAACGTTCGTTAGAGACGGTATGCAGACTATACCTCAGACAGGAATTCAGATGATGAAACTGACCCCTCAGGTATTCGTATACATTAATTGGCGTGTAATACCTGATCATTGTCTGCTATCGCTCTAGGTGACGACCTTGTTTCCAACATTTTGACTCTTTAAGTACATGTATATACGCTTAATACACCTATGGGTACCTTCAACAGAATATTCGGATTTAAAGATGGGTTTCCTTATATTTTATGTATTCTTAATCTTATTATCATGTTCATAAATGCCCATGTATGTAGATACTTTGTATTAATGGTCATCCATTAATTGGTCATCATGTTGGTAAATTCCCAAAAATTCCCAATGTCATTCACTTCCGCACTAACTCGGTTGCAGAAACTCGCCATGTCTTTAAATGTGGTGACAGCAGTATAGATATTTGTAGTAGCTATATATATATAGGTATGATGTTGTCAGAACATCTGGATTACAGTATTACGGCACGACATGTAGCAAAGGCAGCCTCAAGAGCATTGGGTTTACTTATTGCTAAGTCTAACTGCATCGGAGGATTCCCTTATAGAACTTTCACAAAACTGTACGATAATTTAGTTTTCCCAATTATCAATTATGGAGCTGCAGTTTGGGGGGACAAATGTTTTAGTTGTATAAATGCCGTACAAAATAGAGCATGCAGATATTTTCTTGGAGTGGGCAAATACACTCCGAATCGGGCTATTAATGGGGATATGGGATGGGTGCCGTTAGAAGTCAGACAATGGAATACCATAATAAAGCACTACTGTAGGCTGCACAACATGGAAGAGGGCCGCCTGAATAAAGATATCTTTAAGTGGTCAGTCGTTCACTCTGAAAAAACCAAAAACTGGGCCTTTAAAATAAAATATCATTTAATGAAAATTGGAGTATGGGATAGGATCCTGCCAATATTAACATCCAATAGATTTTTAAGTCATAAGAGATAGAAAATGTACCCTTTATCGGTCAACCTGAATTTAGAGTAAAATTGAAACGTTTATATGTAGAATTAATAGAACTATTTTTACGTTAATATTTGTATTTATATTTGATTTTGTTGAGTTTTATTGAGTTTTATTATATTTTAAATTTCCGGATCTGTGATAACAATGTTTTGATAATGATGACATGTCTCTCATAATTCTTAACAGATTGGCAGTTGAATAGTGTTGTGTTTTATTTGTATATATTTTTTATGTATAACTGGTGAGACTTCAATAAAATTACTTACTTACTTACTTACTTACTGTGTAGAGTCTGGATAAACACTCAATTCTGCTGGTAATTCTCTTCTAATTAAGGTAATTATGTGAGACAAACTGGTATTTTTCCAAGTCATTAGAATAATTCTACTTTCTATTGATATAAGTATTAGCATTTCCATTTTCATAAATGAAAATAAGGGAACCCATCTTTAATGAAAGCTTAATAGAGAAAATGTCCGAATATAGTTGAAATAAAAAATAAAATCCTATGAAGTTTTCAAACATTAAAGATACTCGTTTTAAAAACCCGTTTTAATACATATTAAAAATTCTCAATGTTGTTCTTGGGACAAACATGATGACCTCATCAATTCTATTAGCAATGTGTTTGCTGTATTGCTGTTCAATATGTTCACAAACGTGCAGCCATTTAAAGATGGATTCCCTTATTTTCATTTAGGAAAATGAAAATGCTAAATACTTATATGAATAGAAAGTAGATGTGTTCTAATGACTTGGGAAAATACCAGTTGGTTAAAACTCTTAATTATATTCAATAAGAACATAATGATATGATTAAGAATACATGATCTAATTTATTAGAAAAACCAATTAATCAAATAGTTTGCTTAATTTGACACTAAAAAATAAGGAAATCCATCTTTAATACATAATTTCATATTTCAAGCTGATTGAAATGAAATATAACAAATTTGAGTAACCCACAATTACAGAACTAATGGCGCAGGTGACTGGGAAAACTGAAATTACTTCCGCGTGCATTTTCGTTGACTTGCGGTAACGTATAAGAAATATCAATTTTCTGACTACAATTTCGCATTTTTTTGTCATGCAGTTGATATTGAATAGACAAACACAATCATCTACAAAAGCATAGAATCAAATTGATGAAAAATCATCAATATTGTCAAGATTTTACATAATATTCAAATTAATCAAAATATACTTACAATACAACTACATGTAAATATTATTCAATCCTTAATACAATATGACCTGTGAATATTAAACCGTTTATTATATCTTGTCAAACAGGATTTCGCTTGTATCGATTAATATATTGCGTAATGATATTAATATTCTTAGTATGCAGGGCGGGGCTGGGTTTGAGTTCCTGGCAATGACGTCTTTAAGTTATTTAGAGACGTCATTGGTTCCTGGTCTTAGACGCATAGAGAAAGGAGACTGGAGCACAACGTAGGGCGCGGATCCAGTCAGTAGAACTTGGGTTTCGGGTTCTAGGCGTAGAGGTCGGGAGCGAAAAACTTGCGTTCCGAGGTCTATGCTTAGAAACGGGGAATTGATCGACACAATTAGGTTTCTTAAACTTATTTATTATTGGGTTCGCCTCTTTTTGGCAAAAATCGTGATTTAACTTTAAGGGACACGTTCGCTAAGCTAATCAGAGCAATAGATAAGTCTATTAATTATGTGAAAATTAGTTAGTCATTAGTATGATCTTAGAAAAGATCACACACACAAACATACACTGCATGTTATATAATATACTGTATATAGCCATGGCACCAGTCCTGAAATAAGTATTCCCTGAAATCTAACTTAGAAATCGATTAATTTATTGATATAACATGATACATTTATATGAAGAAATATCTGCTCCTAGGATCAATGATTCAAGTCTACCGTGAAAGAGGAAATTGTTAAGATTTTGATTTCTTTTGTAAGCTACAACCAAACGTTTTGTGTATACATGGGGAAATTTGTTCTGAAGTTCCGAGTAATGGCGTTTGACTATTATGGAGGCTTTGGTAGCTGTAGAATCAAATGTCGTTATAAAGGTTATCTTGTTGAATGTTGCGTCCATTTGGCCCCACAGTCTGTAGTTGATCGATCCAGTTGTAGACGTCTAAGCTTAGGTTTCATGCTAGGTGATGTAGAAACTGTTTCTATAGGCATGATGAGAAGGTCATCAATGGAATGAGAGAGAAGGTTGAAGTGATTCGCAATCGGTCTATTCTTGCCATGCACTATATATATCATAGCGAATAGCCATTGAATCGCGTTCGAAGCGCGTTTTGAGTCACGCCAACATATTGTACATCGCATTTTTTAGAAGAAATTAGGTATATGATATTCTGATCTCCGCAAGAAATTAGGTCATTCACCGCAAACAATTTTCCGTTCTTGTTATTTTTGAAAAAATGAGTAACATGACAGTGTGTGTGTTCGACAAGTAGGACCTCCACAGGGAAATGAACCGAATCCAATAAAAGGTGGAGGGGGTCATTTTTTTCTCAAAATGTCTGAAAGCGTGTTTCGAAGAAATCTTTGGAATAACCCCTCTCCCTTAATTTGTCAAAAAACTAGTTTACAGGCGGATTCAAAATCAGCCTGTTTGGGTGCAAATTCTATGAAATCTTAGAATTTGAGATTTAATTATTCCAGAAAATGTGTGCTTCGGGTGGAACGAGCTTTTGTATAAAAGTTGGTGGGTATCAGTTTCCTTAAAAATACTTTAATGTCTAATTTTTTGTAAGAAAGAAAGTTGTTGCCTTTGAACACCGTATATAGTGTCCAAAAAATCCATGCTGTTTTCGCTAATATTTGCTGTCAATTTCACAGAAGGGTGGTGGTTGTTTAAAATTTCGAAATATTCTCAAAAATGTTCTAGAATGATAAAAATATCGTCAAGAAACCTTCCATAAAATAAAGGTTTAAACGACGAGATATGTTCTATCTCCCTCTCCCACTCGGCCATAAAATATTCGCATAACTAGGAGCAAATCGTTTCAGTATTATTGTTCAAAGCTCACAGTCGAAATTTGAACCTTCAAATCCACGTGTGTCCAGAATTATCGGCGTTTTGTCGTCAATTTCTTATTTACTCATACTTTTAGAAATGACAGAAATAATAAGGGAAATTTCTGGTTTGTGTTATTTTAAAAAGGATTTTGCGATTTCCATACTGTTTTGGGGCTTGTGGAGGCTATTTACATATTATTACAGTCCTAAATTGTTCACTTTTAACTCAACTATGTTTTTGACTGCAAAACAATCGTCTAGTTAGTGATTTCAGGTGTACGAAGTTTCTATGCAAAACATTAAAAAAACGTTAATCAAAACGGCCTGTAAACAGGTAAGAGTTGGCATTATTACAATATTTACATCTAAATTCTCCTTTCATTTTTATGATGCGTTCACCTTTTATTTAATAGATCAACTTGCGGTGATTAATCTCACCTTTAACTATTATGATCAGAACACCAGGACGTAAATTGGTGTCTCTGTAAAAAATGTCTGGATAATGAGGTCAAAATATAAACATGGCGACGTCCACAAAGAAAAAATTCACTATCCCTTCGCTTTCTGAAATGGGAAATGACGGAAGTAGTAAAAATGTCAGTATTTAATTCCATTTTTTAAGTTTCTATTTTCTCTTAGTATCTACTTATTCTATTACGAATCGTGATTCTCATTACGTTACAAGGTTTTTAGCTGGTTTGAAGAAGTGTTTACATGATGTTGGTGCGTCTAAATACCAAAATATACTAAAAATGATAGTATATAGGAAGCCTTATTAATACCCCATTCTTCATTTACTCTTTGGGATTCTCAAATTAAGCCATTACTGCAAACCAAAAAAATACAACCAGTACTGGTGGTGCAAATAGAACAGTTTTTTATTTACTTTCTTGACAGAATTCAAGATTTCCAGATTTTGCAAATACATTAATTTCTAGTCATCCTTGTAGGCTTACTTTTAGTTGTATTTTGTAGGATGAAAAATTTTCAACATTTAAGACAAGGAAAGAAGATGATTCTGCTAAGGAATCAAATTTGGTTGATACAAAGAAGATAGAATCATCTAACAAGCAGAAGAGAGCAGAAAGCAATTCAAATACTGGTGCAGAAATAACATCAAACAACCAACTACAGTCAACTTTAGATAAACATGTTGAAAATGAAAAGGAACAGACTAAACCTGCTGACTCAGAGTAAGGTTTTCTTCCGACTCTCGGAAGCACAGGCATCAGAATTGTTCTTACCTTGAGGAGGATTCAAACCCATTCGCCTAGCAGACGACAATCCAATTGGCTGTTAGGACTGGGTGATATTTCATCATGTCCAAACCACACCCCTATTCGTCATACTTCCATGAGACTGTGGTAATAGCCTACTGGGAGAAATTCCGTATGCAAAGCTAGATATGGTCCTATCAAAATTGGCCCTGAAATCTTTCTAGTAAAATCTCAGCCAATCAAATGAAATATATGGTTTAATTACTATCATAACATGACAGAATTTCAGTATGTTTTGTTTCAGGCGATTTTACTAACGATTTGAATTCCTATACCAGTATTTATCGTGATTCCAGTATATCGCCTAGCTCTATCTGAGGTTCAAGGGTTATGTCTATTATCAGGTAGCCTACTAAGTTTGATGGATTTATCTGGTTTTATTTATGTTCATTCTAAGAGCTACTATTCCTTTCATGATATTACTTTCAGAGCATTCCCAACATTAGCTAAACTTGGTACAACTAATTCTGTTATTGTTAATCCAAGACAAGTAAGTTTGATAGATCAAAATTTAATGATCATAAAGAGGTATTCTTAATTTATATATGTACTGGGGAATGATAGCACCAATTTGCACCATTCCAATTTCCAATCAGACTTTTTCATTTTAGTTTGTCAGGCCTTATGGCTTTATGTGATACAAGCATATTTTGTGATTAAATTATGTGACTTATTTAAACACACTATATTAAAAAAAGACATAACATGAATAGATATGAATGACTGAACTTTCTAGATATCTATCTTTCCTATTTAGAAATATTAAAACAGAATTTCAATAACATGTTTTTGTTTTTTAAGTTCTGTTTTGAAATTTCTATATGGCTCTACAATTGATATATTGAGCACTATTTTAACAGTGAGGATTTTTCGTTATTATCTTTCCTATTTAAATAAATAGTTTTAAAAACCTCTGCACCTGTGGAGGTGCGGAAATCCCCACAAACAGGGCCTAGTTTTTCTGTCTCTACTCCAACAACTTTCAAAATAGCTATCATAGGCTGATAATCCTAGTGTAGAGGAAGATATTTCGATCTTTATAAACCTCTTCCATCAGTTAAAAATTTATCACCAAAGTATATCAAGAATAAAAAAATTTATATTCTTAATATTTTTTTTATTCTATTTAGAGAGGAAACCCTATATTAAAACATATAAGAAATATACCATGGGAATATGGCAATATTATACCAGATTATGTTATGGGCCAAGCAACTTGTGCATTGTTTCTCAGGTAAGGTGCTTACATGGAAAAAGTGTTTAGTCATTCGATCTGTACAATATTTGGAGGCTCTACAGGCTGTGCATGTTAAAGATCCCTCGCAGTTGGAAATAAAAAAAAAGGAGGCTAATGCTGCTGTCCTGGCAAAATTTCACTTAACTTTTATACACACTGCATGGCTTTGCCCGTCTTCATTAGCCCAATCATGTGTAGAAAATTAGGATGTAAAAACTCTATTCGTTTCATTTCTTAGATAAGTATGAAATAAAATTTTCAACATTTTGTATGATGGCATCGCAATTCAGTTGTTGGCATTTTGTATCATTGCAATATAAGCAACAAGTAACACATGCCAAAAGTTATTGCCCTTGATTTAATGAAATATATATATTTTTAGTTTAAGATATCACCAACTGCATCCTAATTATATTCATGATAGATTAAAAAGTTTAGGAAGAAGTTTTGATTTAAGAATACTGTTAGTTCAAGTAGATTTAGTAAGTATGACTTACTTGAGTTAGATCCTGAAGGTCAAGGGTTCAATCCTGGCATATGTGCAGATAATACCTTTTGATTTTTCAACTCCCTGATCACAGGGAATGACATGGAGAAATCTTCTCGTTGTTTGGATGGGACAACAAATTGAGGCCCCAAGTGCTACAGGCTGTTCTCGCTAAAGATCCCTCAACAGTTGGAAATTGGAAATTTTTGTTTCTGTTCTGGCAAGAATTCTCTCATTCCACACTGCATGGCGTTGCCTGTCTTCATTAGCTTGACTAGATGCAGAAAAGTAAAACTAAATTCATTTCATTGCTCAATTAAAGAAATGCTCAACATATATGCCATCACTATTGCAAATTCTAAATTTAATTTAAAAGATATCTAAGGCTGATGCAACACTTCATTTTAATAGAGTTGCAAGACCTTCACACATCGGACTGAGAATTAGAATGATGCCCTATAAGGGCACAATGTACATAGAAAGAGTTAAGAAAACCTCTTTAACAATCACTTTAAAGTCTTAAAAACAAGTCAAGCCTTACAAAACTGTCCCTTTTTTCATGCTAACCCAATTTTGTTGTTGATGTTTTGAGGTTTTTTTTGTAAGTTTTCTTATTGTATTTCAGTCTGATCCTCATCATTTACTAAAAGATTTATCTAAAATTTGTATATTAGCTGATTGTACATTAATTTTGGCATTTACGTGAGTTCTTACATTTTGTGTTACTTAGCATTACTCTAGCTTAACATTACTCTACTCTAGCTTAACATTACTCTACTCTAGCTTAACATTACTCTAGCTTAACATTACTATACTCTAGCTTAACATTACTCTACTCTAGCTTAACATTACTCTAGCTTAACATTACTCTAGCTTAACATTACTCTACCTTAACATTACTCTAGCTTAACATTACTCTAGCTTAACATTACTCTACTCTAGCTTAACATTACTCTAGCTTAACATTACTCTAGC
Organism: Lottia gigantea; assembly: GCF_000327385.1. NCBI lineage: Eukaryota > Metazoa > Mollusca > Gastropoda > Lottiidae > Lottia > Lottia gigantea. Next base: position 370,929 of record NW_008707655.1, on the reverse strand, counting down.
TTAACATTACTCTAGCTTAGCATTACTCTAGCTTAACATTACTCTAGCTTAACATTACTCTAGCTTAACATTACTCTAGCTTTTGGCCTGGGTTAATTTTTTCTGATTTTCATTTTCCAAATTTGTAACGGCTCTTATTTGTATTTGTGAAATTTTTCTTATTTTGGAATGGTAAATCAATATTACATGCAAGTGACATTATTTTGCGTTATGTGGAATCAACAATCCATTTGGAAATGAGAATTCCTATCTAAGAAAGAAACAAAAGAACAACTATTTTTTTCATGATATTACTACTTAGGTTAGCGAAGATCCTTTCTACCATCTAGTCCTTGGCCAATTCATTTACAGCTGTGTCAACTAGAATAGTGAGAAAAAATTGTTTATTTAAGGTCACCAAATTTTCAAAGATTATAACCCACTACTTCCATTTTTTTGTTCTAACCAAGCAAGTGATGTCATGTAATGATTCCAACTCTCTAATGGACTGCGCTACAGTCTGTCCTCATCAAACCATTAATAACTACTTTAGTTGATATTAGAGATGATTATGTTGAATCCACAATTTATTTCTAGTGCAGAAGAAGCAGGAAGATACTTAGAAACTTACAAGATTTATGAAAATAAATCACCAGAAGCCATCATGGAGAAGTCAGATAGTAACTTTATGACCAAGGTAAGCTAGTAATGAAATTGCTTAGCATGTATTTGTACAGTAAGAGGAAAAGTAATGGGTTTGACTTTGACTAGGGCTGGGTATCGATTACTAAATTGAGATGGATTATCGATGGCAGACTACCAATCAATAATCGATTAATAATTGCAATAACTTAATTGAGAAACCCTGTAAATACTAAATTAAGAATTTGCCAAAATTCATAGAATTATACTCTTGCTTTGATCGGCTATTATAGTTTATAGTGGGTAAGTTATGTGCTGAATGGAAACTATGTGGAAGAGATTACTACTTGTTAACGGGTACAGTAGAGAAAATGTAACTTTGTCATATAATGGATTATGGACTTTGATAATCGATAATCGAAATAATAAATTCCTAGCGACGATAATCGATTATTTCGATCATTTTACTCAGCCCTATACACAATTGACAAAAAAAGGGTGTCAGACTGTGATTGTTTAAAGTTATTGTGATAATTGGATATAAAAAATGAATGAACATAACATTTTTTGCCCTCATTGCACACTGCATGACCAAGCTGATACAAAAGATGAAGCTATTTTTCATGTAACTTTATTTTTTATTTGTGTTTTGTAGTTAACTGATTGTTTTACTACTGTTAAGTCAGTCAATAAAACAGATTGTAATACATTGATTTCATCATTTAAAGTGAGTCCTTTTTTTTGTCGACTAAAATCATATTTACAATCAACAGAGATAAGACCTATGATTAAGGTCAATCTTTTCTGAGACCAAGGCCATGGACGTTAATTAATTTAAGCTCCAACAAAAACACTCATTATGGCTGTATGACAGGTTATGCACACTCTTTTATCAATGATACAACTATGCTACTGAGATTTCATTTCAGAGAGTCCACAGACTTGATAAATATGTTGTATTTTCTAAATCATATGAAAAAAATTGAATAAAAGATTTATAGTTGAATAGTTGTTTTCAATCCCTTCACGCATGGTTGTTTCACTCAATATTTGTATCAAAATGTCTTCATGTATCTAGGCCAATTTTCCTTGAAAAATAACTTTTTCCATGTTTTTGCTATAAAAACCTTAACTTTTTTTATTTGGTCAGTTTATTTTTGTAGACTATAGAAGATATCATGAATGCTGATAAAGAAGATTTAGGATTATGTCCAGGATTTGGACCACAAAAGGTATATTTGATCATACATGTGTGAACTTAATGGAACACAGTTGTTTAGATATATGACTGTACCTGCTGATAGAGCTAATTATTAGCCATCCATATCACTTTTCAGAATTGAAATCCTGCATCTGATTTTGTGACAATTCAAAAAAAATGTTCCAGTTTAGATTGCAATCCCCTCCAGAGACTTCCTCACATTTTTACATAGCAATGCCTCACAAAAATTAGGCTCCCCCCACTCCCCATCTAATGAGTCAAAGAAACGCTACTGATAGAAACAAGTAGTTATTTTCTTGTCTTCAGGCTAAAAGATTATATGATGTCTTACATGAACCTTTTATTAAATATAAAAAACAGTCTAATAGACCAAACCTTGATGCAGGTATGTACTTATATTCTATGTGGTTAATTGGAGGCCAAAGTTAACATAGTAACTGCGAAGACACAACAATTGTGCTATTGTTCACAAAGATATCCTAGTAGGATTCAAAACAAAACACAACCAGTGCACTTTATATTAAGGTAGTTAAGGTATGAATCGACACAATGTATTCTATAGTCTGTATAGTTTCAATTACTATTTAATTTACCTAAAAATAAAATGGACCGCTCGTGTTTGTGTTTTGAATCTGACCCATGAAAGAAAAAAATATCTGTTCTTGCAAGTCCTGAATTAAGATGGGATATATCTGAATTGAGTTCACAACTCAAGGAAAGTAACCAGAGCCATCTAAATTTCTTTCATCAGTAGTTCCAAATGAAGAATTGTTTAAAAATGCAGTGAGGTTTTCCTACTTTTTTGCATCTGTTTGAGATGATGAGGACGTGCAACATCATGCAGTGTGCAATGGAATGATAAAGGATGCCTGGACAGTGGCATTGGCTCACTCTTTTACAATGTCCAACTGTTTCAGGGTCTTAAACGTGTATAGTCAGTAGCACAGTGGACCTCAGTTTATAGTCCCATTCAAACAACAAGACATTCCATATCAGCCCCTCTTTCTTTCATCTCTCACTTTGAGAATTGTTAAAGGAATACTTCCTCTTAAAATGGACATACAAATTTAAAGTGTCCAACTTGGTTAACATGTGTATATATTCATCAGTTGGACTTACCAGGTGCCATGGCTGAAGAATAGAATCTCTATATAAAACTGTATTTCCATTAAACTAAATAATTATTGAAACAAGATTTTAAGCATGTTACAGAATTACTTAGTTTAATGGATTATTACTTAGTTTAATGGATTATTACTTAGTTTAATGGATTATTACTTAGTTTAATGAATTATTACTTAGTTTAATAGATTATTACTTAGTTTAATAGATTATTACTTAGTTTTATGGATTATTACTTAGTTTAATGGATTATTACTTAGTTTTATGGATTATTACTTAGTTTAATGGATTATTACTTAGTTTAATGGATTATTACTTAGTTTTATGGATTATTACTTAGTTTAATGGATTATTACTTAGTTTTATGGATTATTACTTAGTTTAACTTAATGAATTTATTGGATTATATAGGGATTCTGCTGTATAGTTTTTACACGAGGTAAATCCATTGATGAATAAAGACTCATTTTAACCAAGTTTAATTTTTTTCTTTTTAAGAGGTAGTATACCTTTAAAGGATAATAAAATCATTGTTGTTTCTATGGTATACTTCTGTCTTTTCAGACCAAAAAGAGAGTTCTTCATCCACAGTAACTTGACAACAGATGAATAAACAGTGCCATGACTGTCTGTGATAGAATAGGAAAGGTTCATTGTGAAAATGTATTGTTTTGATATGTCCAATGACTTCAAATGTGGTCCATTAAATTGATACAGCACTATATTATTAAAAAGACATGCATACTTATGAGGTTATGATTTTTTTAAATTTTAGGTGTATATATTATAATTATCTAATTAGGCGATACATGTAGTTAATAACTGATTGGAAGGGAGCAACTCTCAATGTCAAGCTATTAGGATCTTTGTCTTATACCTTGACTGCAATAACCACCTTTCTTGTAAGACCAGTTATAGCTTGACATTGTGAAGATGGGGAGTGAGGAGCTGCGATGGCTTGCTAACCTTCAGGTCCAGGCTTAGGTTGAAATATTACCTTTGGATTTTCGATTCGGCTCCCCCTCTCTAGACCCATGCAGGTTTTAGGGGCTGACATGGAAAATCATCCAGTCTTTCTGACAGGATGATAAAGAGAGGCCCCATTTACCACAGGCTGTGCAGGTTAAAGATCCCTCGACAGTTGGAAAATGAAAAAGAGTGATGCTATTGTCCTTGCAAAATTTCCCTCATTCAACACTGCATGGCATTGCCTGACTTATGAACCAAATGGGGTGCAGAAAAGAGTACTTTCAAATTCAAGCTCCCATGTGTCATTAATTGAACCAATCCTAACACTTTCATACATCACTGACAAGAGTAAAACAGATAAATCATAACTAAAGGCACTACCCAAACATCAACACTAGCCCATCTCAAGTTTCAGCAAAGTAAAGGCTACTGACACTATTTCTGAACGTTGCTGAATAAGCTTCTGTTTGTGGGGATGAAAAAACGAACAAATATATGTATTTAGTTTAGAAAACAATGAAAGTGTTATTAACAATAAATTAACAATCCATAAAATATTAGAAGATAAATTTTCAGTAGAAAAATACAAATGTGAAAATGGTACGAGTACAGCATAGATAGGGAAAATGGTATATGTACCACATAGAAAGGGAAAAATGGTATATGTACCACATAAAAAGGGAAAAATGGTATATGTACAACATAGAAAAGGAAAAAGGGTATATGTACAACATAGAAAGGGAAAGATGATATATGTACAACATAGAAAGGGGAAATGGTATATTATGTACAACATAAAAAGGGAAACATGATACATGTACAACATAAATAGGGAAAAATTGGTTTATCTACAACATAGATGGTAAAAATGGTATATGTACAACATAGAAAGGGAAAAATGGTATATGTAGAACATAGAAAGGGAAAAATGGTATATGTAGAACATAGAAAGTGGAAATGGTACATTATGTACAACATAAAAAGGGTATATGTATAACATAGAAAGAGAAACATAGAAAGTGAAAAATGGTATATGTACAACATAGAAAGGGGAAATGGTATTCTATGTACATCAAAGAAAGGGAAAAATGGTATATGTACATCATAGAAAGGGAAAAATGACAAATGTACAACATAGAACGGGAAAATGGTTTATGTACAACATTAAAAGGGAAAAATGGTTTATGTACCACATAGAAAAGGGAAAATGGTTTATGTACAACATTAAAAGGAAAAAATGGTATCTCTTATAATTAATGGTAAAATTATTGTTTAGTGTACACAAGGGGTCATATCGCATCCCGAATCGACTCAAGACCAATAACATGAATAATTGTCAAAGACCTCTTATGTTCCAGATACTTGGTTCCTGAATTGAAGTACCAGCGAGAGATTTTTGCTTAGTCCAAATCATCTGTCCCTATTGCAGCCTCTGATAACTGTTGTGGAACTATCAAAATAGCCACCAGAGGCTGGAATAGAGTCATATGTTTTGGACTACTCCTTGCATTTGAATATTTATTCAAAAAGTTTTTCTAGTTTGTGTGTGTGTATCCGAAAAAAACCAAAAGATTCAGCATAAACAACAGCCAAAAATTGACATAATGTTCATAAATCGTCCGAGCATCCAAAAAAGCAAAGTATTTTCGAAAAAAAAACCCCAATTAGTTGCAATTTTGCGATCACATCACGTTAAAACTCATGAGTATAAGCATTGTAATTCACACGTTACAACTCCCTATTTTAGCATTTTAAGTGTCACGTTAAACTCACGAGTCGTGTGTTTTAGCATTGTAATTGTCACGTTACAACTCTCGAGTTTCAGCATTGTAATCGTCACGTTACAACTCATGAGTTCTAGCATTGTAATTGTCACGTTACAACTCATGAGTCACGTGCGTTAGCTTCGTAGTTGTCACGTTACAACTCTCGAGTTTCAGCATTGTAATCGTCACGTTACAACTCATGGGTTCTAGCAGTGTAATTGTCAAGTTACAACTCATGAGTCACGTGCTTTAGCTTCGTAATTGTCACGTTACAACTCCCGAGTTTCAGTATTGTAATTGTCACGTTACAACTCACTAGTTTTAGCATTGTAATTGTCACGTTACAACTTACGAGTTTCAGCATTGAAATTGTCACGTTATGACTTGCGAGTCACGAGAATTGTAATTGTTCCGTGTTACGACTCATGAGTTCTAGCATTGTAACTGTGAGGTTGTGCCACGTTACAACTCACGAGTTTTAGCATTGTAATTGTCACGTTACAACTCTCGAGTTTCAGCATTGTAATCGTCACGTTACAACTCATGAGTTCTAGCATTGTAATTGTCACGTTACAACTCATGAGTTCTAGCATTGTAATTGTCAAGTTACAACTCATGAGTCACGTGCTTTAGCTTCGTAGTTGTCACGTTACAACTCTCGAGTTTCAGCATTGTAATCGTCACGTTACAACTCCTGAGTTTTAGTATTGTAATTGTCACGTTACAACTCATGAGTTCTAGCATTGTAATTGTCAAGTTACAACTCATGAGTCACGTGCTTTAGCTTCGTAATTGTCACGTTACAACTCCCGAGTTTTAGCATTGTAATTGTCACGTTACAACTTACGAGTTTCAGCATTGAAATTGTCACGTTATGACTTACGAGTCACGAGAATTGTAATTGTTCTGTGTTACGACTCATGAGTTCTAGCATTGTAACTGTGAGGTTGCGCCACGTTACAACTCATGAGTTTTAGCATTGTAATTGTCATGTTACAACTCACGAATTTTAGCATTGAAATTGTCATGATATGACTTACGTGTCACGAGCATTGTAATTGTTCCGTTACGACTCATGAGTTGTAGCATTGTTACTATGACGTTACAATTTACGAGTATTAGCATTGTCACGTTACCTTTGCAACTCCCGAGTTCTACTGTATTTTTCATGTTACGACTCCCGACTTTTAGCATTTGAATTTTAATTCTTAATTTACAGCTAATCCCAAGATAGAAGATAGTTTTCTAGAGTGCTAATAGCAAATAGGGCAAACAATGTAATATTATGGTGAAATTTTTGACAATTAAATAGGCACTTTCAAATTTGTACAACTACAAGAATATAATGTAAACTTGAATATTAAAGTGTGACTTTACAAATAAAAACAGCCGTCACAGGCTAAAAACAACAACAATAAAATTTGAAAATTCAAAAAATAAGTAACTCTGCAATTTACAAAATTCTTTGATAAAAATTACAATAAAGGTTAATTCATTTTAATGATTATCATATAAAAGTTTGGGTTTATCTTATAAAATTTTTTAAATTATAGCGGGACTGACAATTAAAAAGGTATGCTATTGTTCAAAATTAATTGTGTCTTTTCTTGGTTAAGATTCATTTTATAAAAGGGAGAGATTCGCCATCCGTTTGACATATCGTACCTTAGTCTCAGAAACGAGAATTATTTTAGTTAAGCTAATCAGTAATAGTGTTCACACGTCACTGTCGAAGTTTGAGCCTTCAAATGCACGTGTTTCCAGACTAATCTGCGTTTCAAAGTTAAAAAGACGACTCATCTTTTCTTGAAACACTTGCCATAGAAAACTGAAAAGACATATTTATATGAAACATAAATTGAAATTCTCAGTTTTGAGGTATTTTTGGAGAAATTATGTGATTTCCGTATATTTCTAGTACTTCTTAAGTTTTAACATAATATTGAGGACTCATATCAACCTCCGAAAATGGCGAATCTGTCCCTTTAACATAATTATATTGAAGACTCGAATCAATGCCCGAAAATGGCGAATCTGTCCCTTTTCATCTAAGGAAATCCTTGAACCAGCAAGTTAGTTATAATATAAAACTCAGAGCTTTGAGCATAAATGTTTATGAAAACAGCAAAAACGATATGTGATGGGTCAAAGGCTAGATTTGCGGTTGTAGATTTATCTCCCTTTAAGCATTTGTCTTTGACGGTTACCAGCAGCTACTGATTCTGTTAGTTACATGACCTTATCACCAGCACGGATTGTCTGTCTTAGCAAGAGACAACGCCATGTAAAGTTCTTGAATCGCAGCTGTCAGATATGTGACATTATAAATCATAACTGATCGTGTATACCTAACTGTATGATTATTAACTAAACATTAAAGATGGGTTTCCTTATTTTTTTAGTGTCAAATTAAGCAAACTATTTAATTAATTGGTGTTTCTAATTCTTAATCATACCATTATGTTCTTATTGCACATAATTAAGAGTTTAAACCAATCATAAATGTCCATGTATTTACAGTCTTGATCGGTCACTCATTGGAATTCTGCTGGTAATTCTCTTCTAATTTAGCTAATTATGAATTAAGTATAGGCATGTGAGACATTGGAATTTTTCCAAGTCATTAGAACATCTCTTCTTTCTATTCATAGAAGTATTAGTATTTTCATTTTCATAAATGGAAATAAGGGAACCCATCTTTAACCAGAAGACCTTAACGTCGCATGTTGACAAATCTTAAAGCAGAAACTACATTTTCTTTACGAAGATAACAACTTCTATCAGCTGTTCCTTGGCCAAACGTCATCACAAAGATCTTTCTGGGATTATCCATTCCAGTTTACAGCTGGGTCAATTTAAATAACGTGGGAAGATGACAAACAAAGAATTGAATTAGACTTCAAAACGTTTTTGTATCGAAGGCTGGTCTTAACATGCTGTAAAAGATCTCAACTAAGCATTTTTGCCTACAAACATTTTTATGTACGGCATTGCTGGATCCTGTTATGTTCCGCATTTAAGTCTAGCGACAGATTTGCTTAATGTAAGCTGTTAACATCGCTATTGGAGTCCTCAGTCGACTGATGTCGTAAACAACATTTACCATTGGCCGTCATAGGCATGGGGAAAGGTGAGGTCTCTTGTAACGGATACCATTGTGCCACTGGCTTTCTTGGACTCTCCAGCATCTCATACCAGTGATCTCGTCCTATACCATTGTATCTTGGTCCAAGTGTCACACTGCCCATAAATTCATCACTGCCTATCCTGAAATAAAATAATGGCTTAAGTGAGGTTCTATAGAAGGAATGCGGCAATAAAATCCGATGGCAAGACGACGATTGCTACACATAATATATAACTGCTAATGTGCTTTACGAACACTGATGGTGCGAACTCTTTTAAGACAAAATGCAGCCCTATATTTAAAAATTTTGTCAAAATCAGTATCACTCAATTGCCATTATATTCGGAAACTTAGTGACAATCGTGTCTCTCGAGATTGATAAACACATAGTTTGATTGTATAGTAAGATCTACGTCGCTTACTCTTCTTGATGCCAGACACAATTTTTATTATCAAATTATATTTCATCTTTAATACTGATATACTTCCTCATGTGAATAGTTCAAAGCTGCTATTAATGATTTGCCAAAATATTTTGAATTTCCGTATCGTTTAACTTCTTTTTTATTCCAACCAAACCTCAGAGGGAAGCCGACCTATCCTTATCAAACGATTTCTCATAAGACGACACATGCCTCGTCTCAAGAGAAATTAATTATCGAAGAAATACTGAAAATAACAGACATATAACTAGTCCGAGAAAGTCTAAGCTCTTTTCACAAATGTCTACTTGCTTAAGTGAGAGGAACTAGAATGCTTTTGGAAAACCAAACTAACAACCTAACAAAATGGTGATGTTTTTTGATATCTTTCACCACCCACAACACACCAATGTGAATGATGTTTAGTATAACACCGGCCCGTAGCTATAGGGCGGGGGGGGGGGGCACAATACACCATTGCCCGTTCGGATATATAACTTGCCCCTCCGAATAATCGAATCTATCTACGGACCCGGTACACAACATATATTATAAAAATTAACAAATGGGCTGCGAAAAACTCTAAAGGGCCATTAACTGTCATCTGACAAAATATCTAAAATAACTATCATATACTTAAACTAAGTTCGGACTAACCATACGTTCTAGACAATGTCCCCAAAGTAACTTCATTATTTTGTATAATACAGACAACTTTAATAAGAAATGATACAAGTCACAGACAAATTGTCTGCTACATGACAATTCCGTCTTCAACTAAGCTTATATCTTATCCATACTCACAAATCCACCACATAAATGTAAGACGTAAAGTTTCATTTCTTTCATTTCAATTTACCTACCAATATTGTAAATGTGAATACATGTATTGGTGAGCAGTGGTGTTTACATTACTTTACATCAGGTGTCGGTTAATATCTAGTTAGATCTTAAATCTTTTGACCTCATCAAACATTTCACGAGAGAACTTAAAGGGACAGATGCGCCATATTTTTTTTGGATGGGGGGGGGGGGGGGATTTTTATCTTGAATATATGTAAACAATCTTCAGACGAAGTCGAAATATAAGAAAAAAGCATATTTCCTTTAAAAAAAATGCAACTAGGAATTTTACTCACTATTTCTATATATGTCTTTTCTCTATACCACGGAGTATCTTAAATTAACGAGTCGTCATTTTCACATTCAATCGCGGATAATTCTCGACACACATGGATTCGATGGCTCAAATTTGGACGGTGATCTGTGAACACTATTACTGATTGGCTTATCCAGAGAATTCCCTTATCTGAGGCTAAAGTATGATTGGTCAATAAAAAAAGCGCATCTGTCCCTTTAATAATAGGGTTGACTTGATTTTTGCAACTCGAAAGAATTCATTTAGCCATCCCTACGAAATTGCATAACGGAACAAAGCATTTGTTATATAAATCTATGGAGGCGCAGTTCGTCTAAAACTTACCTATCATAGTCCACAACCTTTATCTTAAGGTACACATCCTCTGCATTTTCATGTGGGACATCAAAAACCAGAGCTTCATTAAATATTGGTTGTAGAGTATTTTTCTGAACTGACGTTTTCTTTTTCTTTATCCGTTTTCCTTGGCACATCAACGATACTTTAACATAAGGATCTTAAAGTATATAATAAAAGATGGTAAAGGTATCATTTTATTTGATTTAAGAGAAGTTTCCATCATAATAATTACTTTAAGGAAGAATATTTCCACAAATATTCATCTTAACAAACACTTTTTGATGGTGTTAAAAAGCGATGTATATATTTTTTTGCACTTTAAGGAATTAGGTTTTCTAAACTTTGTATGTGTATCGGGGAATCTGATAGCACCAATTCGCAATATTCCAATTTTCAATCAGAGGTCTGTGGATTTTCGATTCCATTAAACTAAGCGTTTTATGACGTCACTTTTGTAAAACCTGCTTTAAATTTTTTAGCAGCTTTAGCTAAGTGACGTCATATTGTTGCAATTTCAGGAACCACAGACGTCTGGATTGGAAATTGGAATAATGAAAAGAAGACATCTTTACCACCCTTTTAAAGTTTGACCGTCAAATTTGCAAACATATTACATATAGCACCCCCCCCCCCCCCCCTCTTAAAAAAAAACAACAGGAAGGGTATACATATAAGATTTCGTAATTTTGAGTGGTTTCGATTCGATCATTTCGTCAGTGTTATAGGCAACGAATTGCGAACAACGAATTGGTGCTCTATAAGTCTCAATCAGGTGATTCCACCATTATAAAAACTTGACCAAGGGTCATTATTCTCAACATTATTCAACTGAACGGTCAAGATAGTGGACTGAAATTGTTCAGACTTGTGATAATTGTATAATTATGTGTGTCGTCAGCCTTATATTGAAATAGTCTAAGGGGAAATCGGACGCTTTATACAAGAAAATGACTTACAAAGAGAGACTCGTGAGACTCATTTACTTAATGGACATTTGTTTCACAGACACACTACAAAGTGCAGTTCAAAGACACATTTCTTTTCAACACATACAACAAATAATCTGGGTAGGAGGGTTTTCATGATTCATAGATATATTAATATGGCCAATTTGATTTACAATGCTTCGAGCAGCAATTTCAGAAAAACAAAATGGCGACACAGCAGTATAATTAAATTCGAAGATAACTAAAGGTGGACTCAAGTCTATTAAAAATTTAAATATCTGATCAGAGTCGACACGAGCGAAGAGCTTATATCGATACACTGGTCGGTCACTGACAACCTTGATCAGCTAAATGGTCACAACTTCCGACGGTAAGGTCGCTTTTGTGCTTGAAAATATGTCATAAATAGTGCGTTCCTGGTGACAATGGGAATATTTAAAACGTCGATGCACTCAGATCGACTAAATCTATTGTAATCCTCAGAACCGCCCTACCTTCATTTGGGTTGGTTTTTTAGTAAAAAGGATTGACCTACCAGCTTGGCCTGTAATATCCATAGCCTTCAGGTTTCTGGCTTTAACAATAGTTAAAGTAAGTCTGCCGGCTGTTGGTAAGTAACATAATGATATCATTAATTCACCAATATCAGCTTTCTCCTGAAAAAATTTCATTACATGGTGATTGCTGATAGCAATGTTAATGTTAGGCTGTAAAAAAAGGAAGGGGTCCAAAAGCGTTCTGTACCAGCAGCACTCATATTGATATCAGGCAATTTCTAGCAACTGCGATCTAGTGGATGGTCGCAAGTTCCACTAGAACGTAAAGAGCGAACAAACTGATCCGCAATTGTGATTTTTCAGTAAGATTAATCTGGTCTGGTCTAGAATCCGTGTTACTACCATTTTCTAGCAGTCGTTGAAAATCTAGTCGCAAGGCCAACTCGCAACAGTGCGATAAGTCATATTACGTGTCCGACATCCATCGTTATAAGTTAGATCATGGATGTGGAGGAAATAGTTTATCCTTGATGGATAGTTGTACACAATGGAATGGAGCTATACAATGTTCCAGCACTTGGTTGACCACAATTTGTGATCGTTATATCATGATTTAAATGAAAAGCTTATTATTTATGTCATATCTTCACCCAGACGATATGACGATAAAACTCTTCGCAGTTTTAATTCTTGGCTCAGAAATGATATGCTAAACACAATCTGCTGGCAAGATGGACATGATGATTTCGTTTGTGCTATCATTAGATAGTAAGAAAAAGAAAGAAACAACTATATTGTACAAGGATAACACGGTTCATAATTAAGGATCCTTTCTATCAGCTGGTCCTAGGCAAGTCCTCTTGGAATTGATCTTGAGCAATATCTGTACCCATATACAGCTGGGTCGACCGGAATTATGAGTGAGGGTGCATGACTGGACTTTCACACGACCAACAATATCGGAACCCACAGCTGCCATGAACGTATATACCTACGTCCTAGCCAACTGTACAATAGAACACCACAAAATGTCATTTTCTCTTCTCCTTTTCGTAATGAATATTTTAGAGGCCAGTCGTCAGAACCATTAATAGTAGAAATACAATCGTTCAGCATTATTTCGCAACTGCTCGCGAGAAAGTACTTACTTAATTGCGTGTTATGTTCTTTTAGTGATAATAATAATAATGATAATGGTAATTTTATGATAATGACAGGCAATATAATTATTAGTGTTATTTAATCACTTTAATGTGCTAGAAAAGTATAGATAAAGGATTTTTTAAAAAAAAAACGGAACTATCTTATGATAAACTATTCTCGGGTTTCATTTTGCTCAACGTTTCAATGATTTACACTGTAACATGACTGTGTAAGATATGACTCATGAGTGGTATGACAAAATATATGTATATTATGTAGTTTTTTTTAATAAACAGAACTTTTCGTGGGTTTCATTTTACCCGACGTTTCTACAACCTGATGAATGAAAGTTGTGTGCGATAAAACTCATGAGTGGTATCCCAAAAAGTTTTGTTACCGTGTAAATCATTGAA
>NW_008707655.1:341230-357132 GCF_000327385.1 Lottia gigantea | reverse complement strand
AACCCCCCCCCCCCCCCCCCCCCCCCCCAAAAAAAAATTGTATATTTTGTACATAGGTATATGACGATACGCGTATATCATCCCGTTCTTGGTTAAGTCGAACTAATGACATGTCCCCAGCAAAGGTCGTTTTGAGCACTGGGGTCGTAAATAGTGCAGCATTTCTTCAAAAGTTACTTAGTGTTCTGTTTTTTAAAACAGATGGTCCGACTTGTGATACCGAATGTGACGCATTTCGGATTAACCTTTGAACAGTGAACCAGACTAAACGACTGCTCGATTGGTGAGTTCTGCCCGTTCGGGGTTTTTGGAATTACTCGAACGCTCAATATACCAAGCAGGAACACGTTTACCGAAAAATGGTAGTTGCAGACAGAATTCAAAATGGCGGAGAAGAAAATAGATATGAACTCATTGAATGATACTTATCCGCCTTCATACCGTACGATTGGTGACAGAATTGGAACAAGCGGAACCTGTTCAGAACTTCAGAATAATAGAGCGCCCCCTACATACTATGGTAAACAGATTGACTTTATTTATATCAAGGAGAAAAGGAAGATTTATGTTTATTCATATCTTATATCAAAAACCAATATCAAAGAAAAACAGTTCAGAAATTTCAAAAAGAAAGCTTGAAAGATTATAAAATGATGAGATGAAAAACAAAAATGTGTGAAAATATGATGTTTTTCATCATTAACTTAATTGTTTATCAAATGTATGTACAGGTTTCATGAGGTTCTTGCATTTATCGAAGTCTTGAAGTTGTAACGACTGATACGATTAAATGACATCAGTAGCCAGATTATCGATAAAATAAAAACATTTTTGGTCACATATTGTACAAAAAAGGTGGCAATGATTCTAAGTGATTTTTGTGGCCTGAACCGTTTGGTAAGTTATTCTGACATAACTAAATCCGCAATGAAATTTCAAGTAATGACTAAACACATCACAAATTCAGCATTATTATGAAACTTCTATTTAAGTTAAAGCCGAATAAGTCAGACTTTTCGAGAATGAACTGATGAATCTAGCATAGCATGAATAGTTCATTAGCTGCTACCAATGTTTCGCCAAAATCTTTCGTTGTGCGGTTCGGTTAAAGTTGATTGGTCAAATCGTCTACATGTCAACTCGTCTACAGTTAACTCGTCAACAAAGTGAATTAACTCAGTCTACAACCTTGACTCAAGTCGTCAACAAACCTGGCGACAATTCGTCAACAACCTCGAGTGAAGTCGTCAACAAATAATATTGAAATACAGATGTTATTATATTGAAATATGTTAAGTACTTGGTTTATTTATAACTTCAAAATAATATTTCTAAAACAGTAAGTTAGTTCTTACATTGGGGTCCCACTTTCATATGACGGTTGAGTGAAGATTTACAAGTAAAACACTTTTCACAAACATCACATTGGTAAGGTTTCTCTCCAGTATGTATTCTCATGTGAACAGTGCGGTCACCAGACTTATAAAAACGCTTTTTACATACATGACATTTGTATGGTTTCTCCCCTGTATGTGTTCTCATATGTACAATGAGTGAACTTGAAGTAGTAAAACATTTTTTACAAACATCACATTTGTAAGGTTTCTCTCCAGTATGTGTTCTCATATGAACCTTAAGATTACTTGCTTTGATAAAATACTTTTCACAAACATCACATTGGTAAGGTTTCTTACCAGTATGCATTCCCATGTGAACATCAAGCGAATTTGTCTTTGTAAAACACTTTTTACAAACATCACATTTGTAAGGTTTTTCTCCATTATGAATTCTCAAGTGTTCATTAAGATGACCTGCTTTAAGAAACAACTTTTTACAAACATCACACGGGTAGCGTTTCTCTCCAGTATGAAGTTTCATGTGATCATTAAGTGAACTTGCCTTTGTAAAACACTTTATACAAACATCACATTTGTAAGGTTTCTCTCCAGTGTGTATTTTCATGTGATCATTAAGTGAACTTGCCTTTGTAAAACAATTTTTACAAACATCACATTGGAAAGGTTTCTCTCCAGTATGTGTTCTCATATGAACTTTCAGATTACTTGCTTTAGTAAAACACTTTTCACAAACATCACATTGGAAAGGTTTCTCTCCAGTATGCATCCTCGTGTGAACTTTAAGTGAATTTGCCTTAGTAAAACACTTTTTACAAACATCACATTTGTAAGGTTTTTCTCCAGTATGAATTCTCATGTGAATAGTAAGATGACTTGCTTTTGTAAAGGAACTTTTACAAACATCACACGGGTAGGATTTCTCTCCAGTATGAAGTTTCATGTGATCATTAAGTGAACCTGCTTTTGTAAAACACTTTTTACAAACATCACATTTGTAAGGTTTCTCTCCAGTATGTGTTCTCATATGAACTTTCAGATTACTTGCTTTAGTAAAACACTTTTCACAAACATCACATTGGAAAGGTTTCTCTCCAGTATGCATCCTCGTGTGAACTTTAAGTGAATTTGCCTTAGTAAAACACTTTTTACAAACATCACATTTGTGAGTTTGTTCTACAGTATGTATTCTCTTATGGACATTCAGAGAATTCGTTGTAACGAAACATTTTTCACAAACATCACATTTATGTGAATTTATTTTTTTTGAAGATTTATCCATGCCAAATTTTATAAAGTTCAAAAGTAAACAGGAAGTGCAATATTTTACGGATTGACTTTTGGTATGTCATATAATTTCAGAATAAATTACGGATTAAATATTATTTACAGAGTAGCTCAGTTTAATATTATATAGTTTGACTGAATTTTGTGGCAATGGGTGTTGACATCTTCACAATGTCAATATATTACGAACTTATACCTTGACTGCAAAAGCCACTACTTCTACACAATGCAGCTCTTTGATTGGATTGTAGGCATGCGAATATAGCCAATCAAAGCCCCCGAGACAAAGGCTGTCAACATAAAAAGTCTTTGGGTTCACAGAATTTGATTGGATGTATTAGCTTACGTACAATCTATTCAAATCGCTTCATTAACAAACTTCTATGATACTAGAAAGGTGACTATGGCAGTCAAGCTATAAGTACGGAGTTCTTGACATTGTAAAGTTGTATGTTGTATTAAGTGTGATATTGATAATTTGAACCGAATCTTGCAGTACTAAAACTGGCACACGAATAGTTTGACATACAGTTTTATGGTAATAGTAGCATGTATCTCAAATCAGATCAATCATGTATCGTGAGACATAATAAATTATACATTAATGTAATACAAGTACTTGTTTTTATGGGTAAAATAATTCAAAATAGCCCCATTATTACATCAGTACGTAACTTCAAAACAACGTCACCATTTCTCAGTTCCTACCATTTATGGTAAAGCACTACGAAAAATATAACAGACCTTAAAGGGACAGATGCGCCATTTTTTTTGGGGGGGTGGATTTGAGTCTTGAATATATGTAAATAGTCTTCAGAAGTACTAAAAATGTACAAAAATTCCATAATTCCGTCTAAACTATTTTCTTTATAAGGCGGTGTCTCATAAAAAGATGACTCGTCTTTTAACTTTCAAACGCTGATAATTCTGGATACACATGGATTTGAATGCTCAAATGTCGACGGTGAGCTGTGAACAATATTACTGATTGGCGCATCTGTCCCTTTAAACTGCCTGGAATAATTCATAAATTTACCAATCAGGACATCCAATCCCTATCCTGAACATGAATAGTTAATTATTCGTGCGAAACGGTAACTAAAATTTCATATCTGATTACGTGTTTGGGGCGATTATGAAACGTGAAGAACCTGCCATGGTTTTACAAGTAAGACAAAACAAAATTCGTAACACGCTTCAAAATCGACACACTTTTCGCAATAAGCATTTTTTTTTTATATTTCCATTGACAGTCTTTACAGTCTAATACTTTCTAATATTATTTAAATTTGTCGACTATCGTACTTTAATAAGACAGTTTTGTCCAATAATTGATGAGACAATATGGAAGCCGGTTTCGGCCAGGTATACTCTCGCTCCGTTGAAAGCATAGAAAAAAGGCAAGAAGTCTCGAAGTCGAGAGTAGATATGGCCTCGAACGGCTGCCATAAAAATATGATAATCAACGACTCTTTAAATTATTTTAAGTAATAGTTATAAGTAATAATATGATAAATATTTCATAGTGATATTAAAAATCTAAGTCTTTTATACAATGCAATGCTCGTGTGACTAGGTGCGTTCGCTGAATTTGTATTAGTTCATTTTTGTTGATGTGTAAAATACGTTGATGATGATAATGTGAATCTAATGGTTGTAAAGCTCTACTAAATAGAGTGGAAGTCGATTTATAGTTTCTGCTGATATTTACTACTTAATTCTCATTAACATTATCTCTACTTCCAGAGTCGATACAAATCAATATACATATACTGGTGTCGGTACAGTCAAATCACCAATAAGCTAGCCTCTTGTCATCTTCACACAGTCGAGCTATTACCAAATTCGTCCAATACCTTGACTTATCTCAGAAATTTGCAAATGCAGCGATTTGATTGAATTGCTCGCTACCGAATACAACCAATAGATGCCTTCGATTACACACGCGTCGATATTGTCTGTATTCAGTAGAGTACAATCCAATCAAATCGCTGCATTTCCAAACTTCCGTATGGCAAGAAAGGTGGCTATTTCATTCAAGACATTAGACGCAGTTGCTAAGTTGCTAATAGCTTGGCATTCACTCTTGTTAGCTATAAATGCCCTAACTCTTCCTGTGATCGAGAGTAGGAATCATCGCCTTTAAACCAATGGAGCACGAATTTGAACATCCGTACAGAATTTTGTGCCGCCCTCTCAGAGCAAATTGGAAATCGAAAAAGAGTATAGTATACTACCACAGTCCTATAGCTATATAATTTATCTAATCTAATTGCGTTGCCCGTCTTCATCAGGCCGACCAGGTGCAGAAAACAGGACGTAAAATTCCATTTGATTTGATTTCAATTTCCTTTTTATGACTGTATGACCTAGTGTGGATATTTCTTGAAACAACTGACATTATAAAGTTGTATAAATTGACAATGCGTTAAGTGTTCCCACTGGAATAAAACAACAAACAGGTCACACATTTCTATTGTTGTTTCATCATCTGAATTAACAAAGGTATTCCTTAGAAATCGAATCGGCATTCTCAACAAATTCTCTTGTGCTAATGCGTATTTCGTATTTGGAGGATTTAATCCAGAGTTCCAAAAAGTCGTGGCTAAGGCATTTGCCTTGTCTTGATCCCCAAAGTTCGATCAGTTAAAGATCGATTCGTACCAGTGGAACGCCAGCTTTCGGAGACTTGGAGCACAAGTCAGTGAATTAATGGAAGGTGTCGAGATTGAGATTCAAAATTCGGTAGCTGAATCGCCATTTTGCTCGCCCACTTCCTACACATACCCCCACTTTCAGCACCACCGAATCGTACGGTTTACCAACGCCTTTTCATTGCTGCAAAAAGAGGACAATGGCACTAAAATAGGCCAAATTATCCTTGGACAGTTAATTGAGGTCATGTGTACTACTAGTTGGTGCTTCGCGGTCAAAATGTGTCGCAGTTAAAAATCGATTAAGAGTTGACCAATTAAAGCCACTGTCTTGAATATTTTCTTTACTGTCTACTATGTCTTGAATAGATTAATGGGAAACGGTCTACAATCATAAGACCTTAAAAAATTCAGTCAAGTTAATCGATCATATCTATCCGGTTAGGGCAATTGAGAAACCAATTTAACATCGTCGTCACCAATATTCAATCAAATATGACCAAGTATAGTATCTCATCGAACGTTTACTTAACTAAATAGAACATTAACTTCAACTGGCAATCATTTGCACGTGTAATATCTCGGGCTATTGCGGTATGAAGAACACAATCCAGTTTTATGTTTTATTAAACATATATTTAAAAATCCGAATCCTGTAATTGTTAAGTCTTAAGACTTCCACAAATGTGAACGTATTGCTTTAAAAGTGTACCAATGATGAAACACTTTATCGATAAATCATTTCATATTCCTCCGTAATGTTTTTGAAATTTGATGTTTATCACGAGTTGAAAAAATTGAAATTTCTCGACAGTCGTCCTTTAAGCAAAGACTAAAAGTAGGGCAATGCTGAACAGTCAGTTGTGATAATCCATTTCAAGTCAAAAAGAAGAGCAAAGAGAAAAAAAAAAACAATTCAAAAGAGGTCCACAGTGTATGTTTTGTTGGGGTGGTTATTTCTTTCGCAATTTTCAATACAACTTTTGTCCATTATTGGTACTATTGTTTTGTTAATTTTTTGTTAAATATGTATTTCTCAACATCGTGATTGTATGTTGCGACATGATAATGAACCATCCATTCAGATAATTTTTTTCAATGTTTCCTGTTAGTGCGTGGGATAAAATGGGAAACGATCAAACCAAATTGCTATCATTGTGAAGGTGTTACACAATCATTACGTGCAATTCATTCCATTTCCGATCCTTTTTCTGTAATTTACGTTTCCGTTTTCGATTTGAAATGACAGTAGGCCATGCTTTAGATGGGCGATATAAGATAGGATACCACTCCTTGAATGTCACAATAGACATAACAATTAACGGCAAAAAAAGAGCAGGAATAGACAAAGGTAATTGCAGTGTAGAATTACTGAAATTGATCGTTTCGCTAGATACGTATTCAAGTCGCAATATTATTATATTTTCATTGTAAAATACCAAAGAGCGTCGCACAAAAATACACTGCGAAATCTGCCATTTTTATCTGTCATTACCGAAACAGATTCAGCTATACGAAAACTACCCAGGATTACCGAATGAATACATGCAAGTATAATAGTATGGGACGCTACGTCATAGTATTTGGTGTCCAGAATATTTGTCTAAAAACGCCCCAATGTTAATTCAATGGAACTTAAAAAGTTTTGCCTTGCCAAGAGATTCTTTGTTCGCAGACAGCAAGTTATATATTGTCATCATTAGCGTGGAACGGGTTTCATTTATTATATATCAGAAACCATGCACCGTAAAGTCTCGCTTCCCTCTTTGTACTGATAGCATAAAAATGGCACTTAAATATTAAAACGCAATCGACTTATTCGTCAAAGCGATAAAACAATACATGAAGAGGATTCAATCATACTTAGTATGTCTTTTAATGACACACCGTCTTATTTCTTGAAGTACATCTTTTCATTCATTATATTTAAAGGGACAGATTCGCCATCCGTTTGACTAACACTGTGCCGTGTCTCAAAAACGGGAATAGTTTTTAGCTAATCAGCTTATCAGTAATAGTGTTCACAGCTCACAGTCAAAATTTGAGCCTTCAAAGCTATGTGTGTCCTGAATTTTCCGGGTTAAAAAGTTAAAAAGACCACTCCTTTTTGAGACTCTTTCATATAGAAAACATATAGAAAAAGAAAGAGAAATTCCTAATTTGAGGTATATTTGAAGGAATTTTGCGATTTTCTTATTTTTATAGTTCTTCTGAAGACTTTTTAACATATTCAAGACAAATCAACCCTCCGAAAATGGCGAAACTATCCCTTTAAGTGTGAATTGTGAGTTTAAAGGAGGAATGTGTTCCAGCTTAGGTATAAACGGTCCAATTTTTAAAACGTCAGATGGTGCACACTCCCACTTTAATGAAGGTTGTATATTTACCTGATTTGTAACGTAGATATCTCGAATAAAATATGTTTCTTTAATTAAACTTCCTTCACTTAAAATGTCTTGTAAAACAACTGCACCAATAATATCATGTCTTGAAAACCGGTCAAAATCGTAGACATTAAACTGTAAAATCCTTTGTGGTAGATTTTCATAAGGTACATTGAACACGAAGGTTTCCTCAAACTCTGGGTTGAGTGTTTTTCTATGAACTTTGGTTTGAAATTTAGTTTTTCTGTCTGGTAATAGATACACTTTTACATAAGGATCCGAAGTCCCAGAGAAGTCTTTGGCTGGTAAATTTTCCGCACGATGAATGTCCACATATAAATTTCTCTCGTCTTGAACGTAGGTCAAACTGAAGAATAACTTCCCACACGCTGTATGTTCTGATCGGAGACTGTCAACGGACGCTTGTTTGTACAGTTCCGGTTTTATGGACCCTATATCCGGCTGTTCTTTGTGCTTAAAACTCTGAACAGTAAACTCAATGTTTGACAGGTCCAATTTATGAGAGAGCATACGTTGGAAGGGCATGTGACGTGGGGAAACTGTCGGTAAAGTCCATTGTCGTGCGCTTACTGAAAAAATTCCACGCTTGCTTGATGCAGTTTTATCGTTTGGACATGCGTCTAATGCTAAGTCTGGAGTACTTTGACTGATCCGCACATTTGGACTAAGTCCAACGTCCGTGTAATCACCAATTCTGTTTGTTGCGTTATTCCTTCGAATTTTTCGTGTGCAGACATACCAAGCTGCCGATAGTAAAATAGCCAAAACTAGTATACTGCATCCAATAACCGATCCCAGCACAGCCGGGTCCAACCCATCTGAAATGAACAAAGGGAAAATTGTTAAAAAGACAGTACAAAAGTTTGTATTTGTCCCTTTTGTGTGCTTTTAGAGCACATTCACTTATTGCACAAGACACAGTGGAAAAAAAATGAAAAAAGACAGAAAAAATAATTCTTATACCATTTACGTGATTATTTTATTTTCAGAATAATCTAAGTTCGTACATTTACATACAATCCAATAGTGATTAGCTTTATTCAATATGAGATTTCGTCGCAAGTTAAACTGACATATTTGTAAAAAAAAACCTATTATTAGCCTGATTACGTCTTCAGAATGTCAAGCTATTACGACATTCGGCTTATACCTTGACCCCAATATGCGCATTTCTTACATCACTGCTTGATTTGATTGAAATGTTCACTAGCATATACAACCAATCAGAGGCCTCGATAAAAATTCTGTAAACACTAAGCCATAATGTTTACAATCTTTCTGTCGAGGGCTGTATTCGCTTGCGTACAATCCAATCAAATTGCTGCATTCCGTGACACAAAAAAGACGGCCAGTGGAGTCAATAGCTGCATTCCGTGACACAAAAAGATGGCTATTGGAGTCAAGGTATAAGCCGAGGGTCGTTATAGCTTGACTTTGTGAATATGGTCTGATTACAGAACACAATTTAATTGGAGAACATATCCTTAGCAGACATGGTAATTTTCTTTTAAGACAATGAACATGATAGGCCTACTTGAATGACAATCGGGTTATATTTCTTCCGGAAATGTCTGCAACAGTGATCGAATTCAATGAAGTAGTCAGCAGAATAAGATTAGAACTGTCTATATTATTTGGAAAAGTCACAGCCTCTAAAACAAAGGTTTTCAACCTTCTGGATTCTTGATAATTGTTCAAAGTTTTATGCTAGACATCAAAGAGCCTAATTGCTCCCCCAAAAATGCCAAAATGACACCCTTGGTTGAAAACCCATGCACTATACAGCTGAGTATATTGAATTCAAATTAAATGTCATTTGGTTATTTATAATAGTTGGCTGTATAGTGGTCTGAATATTTGCTTTCCCAGCTAGGTTGTGCCAGGATAGCGGCATAAGCATACTATTTTTCGCTTTTGGAGGATCTTGAAGTTGCTTGGAGCATACGAGACCCCGGTTTATTGCATACGCTCTGAACCAGACTCCTTTTACATGACTTTTAGAATCAATGACAAGAGATAACTGGGTAAAAAATTCCAAGTGGTAGTTTGTGAAGCAATCGGTCGCCTTTGGAGCTGCCAGAGTCGATATTGAACCCTGATCATTATATGATAGAGAGCTGGAGAAAATGCCTACAAATTGGTTCAGTTTTATGGAGAAAACGACACGACCAAGCCGTTTTAATCTGCTAAAATACAGACAAGACTCTGGTTGATACCAGATAAAACATAGACGTTCCTGGTCATATTTTGACAAGGAAAATTATAGTCTGTAACCGATCATGAGTGAAGTATGTCTTCATAAACAATAATTACTGTCCAAATCTGAGAGGTTCCATTCTACGCTGGAAGAAAGTGGTATGATTTTTCTAAGATTTCTAGTGATAAAATGGCTTATATTGTTTTTTTTACTTTATTCATGGCTCATTTTGTTGTCTTACTCACACATTTCATGACTTATATTGTTGTATTTTCTGATACAATTCATGACTTATATTGTGATGTCTACTGATACAATTCATGACTTATATCGTTGTATCTTCTGATACAATTCATGGCTTCTATTCTTGTATTTACTGGTGTAATTCATGGCTTATATTGTTGTATTTACTGATGTAATTCATGGCTTATATCGTTGTATTTACTGCAACAATTCATGCCTTATAGTGTTGTATTTCTTGATACAATTCATGGCTTATAGTGATGAATTGACTGATACAATTCATGGCTTATGTTGTTGTATTTACTGATACAGTTCGTGGCTTATATGGTTGTATCTACTGATACAATTCATGGCATATATTGTTGTATTTACTGATACAATTCATGGCTTATATTGTTGTATTTACTGATACAAATACAATTCATGCAATGTATGGCTTATATTGTTGTATTTACTGATATTTACTCTCTTATGTCACTTGTTGATAAAGAATTTGCTTTCGGATTCTGCTATTAGAAAGAGTTACCTGAGCTCACCTTCATTAATGTTGCAATGTTCACATGATACAAGATATATACACTATAATGCTCATTAAGTCGTTTCAATACATTTGATTGAATTGACCAATTTGTTGCCGTGGAGATAAATGACTTATCACATTACTTCTCCTTTTCAGTAGGCAATAAGCAATATGATAAATTACCAACTAAATATTAATAGTTATCTTACATTACACAATCGTTATCAATAATCAAGTGCCGATTGAGCTCGAATTTCTGTCGCATTATGGGAATAGTAATGGAGCAAATAAACATCATTGAACAAAATATGGAGATTCTGCAGTGAAATGGAATGAATGGAGTTTTACGTTCTACTTTTCTGCACCATGTAGGCTAATAAAGACGGGAACATTCTGAAAGAGGTGCCGAGATACGTATAGTGTATTTTGGTTCGGGGAGTTAAGCTGGTTAAAAATGTATACTTTGGAAGACTTTAGCAATTACTTGTGGAAATCAAGCATTGCTGTTGTTTGAGATTTGCCATTTGTCTTGAATACATGTATATGTAAATAGTCTTCGGAAGTACATGTACTACAAATGTACGAAAATCGCTTAATTCCGTGTTACGAAATGATGAGTCAAAAGCGGATAATTCTGGACACACGTGGTCCGGAAGGCTTAAATTTTGACGGTGAGCTGTGAACATTATTACTGATTAGCTTAGATAAAAAATTCCCGTTATTGAGACTAAAGTAAGTTGATCAAACTTTGATACGGGATTCTCTTTATTGTATCATTATTGTGAAATATGATACAATAAAAGTAATTGGATCAAGGATGGTCCTCAATATTCTCTGATTAAGCCTGTTCATTTGGGGAATTAACCCCCCCCCCCCTCCCCTCCCTCACAGAAAACAAACACTTCATAAAATATGTGTAACGTCTTTGAAAGTTTGAAACTATTTCAGAAAATGTCAGCTAGGTTACTGCAATAGTGCTATATATTACTTCTTCTTTTGCTAAAAAGGCTAACAAAATTCGTAGTCATCTCGCTTGAGACGCCACTATAGTGTGAAGAACCGCCATGAGGCCAATAATATTTTCTAGCGGAAACGCTCTCGTCGTTTAGTGAGATTGATAACACTATCACGAACCTCCTGTCCCATGGGATCAGAACCAAATAAATCAGTGGGTCATCTCTATTGAAAGTGTTTTATATATTTCAACTTATTAATAAATCAAAAACTTTCATTAGCACGATTTGTTTTTATTCGTTTGAAAACTGCTGTGACTTCTATCGGAAAAAATAGGACGTAAACCTACATTTCATTTATAGATAAATATTGGCTTCGTTGGTAAAAGACACAAAGTTGACAAATACAATCGCAGAGGTACAGCAGGTGTTCTGGAAGAACGAGCAAGTGCAGCCGTCGAAATTCTGGATAAAGAGTGGATAGCCTCGAACTTGGACTCCAGGGCTAATATCTCAGTCGATTGATTCGAAACACCAGATACTCAGAAATTAACATTATTTTCAGAGTTTCCCTCTATGAATATGAAATTTTTATGAAATCTAAAAGTAATAAACTCAAATAGGAGCATAAACTAGGATTCACAACTTCACATCTCCATTTCATTTGATATAAATTGCTCTTACTGCAACTTACAATTACTGAAATATTGTCAAATGTTGTTATCATATTATTGATTGAAATAATAATACGATATTATGTGGAATAACAAAAAATCCTCTCTGATTAAATAGAGCCTCATACATCAATTGAAGAGCGATATAGAAATATTAAAACAAAACTTAAAAAATAACATGTCGTTATAGTATCACGCTACACTATAACCTACCGATATATGTACATCGGGTGTCTAAAATTGCGATTGGTGGTCGAAGAGGATTGATATTGCATTTTCTGAAATGCTATTTTGTTCGGAGCAGTTCTTGTACAATTTTTATTCGACGACTTGCATATTTTCAAGGATTGACATCGACATCTTAAAATATATCTGAGAGAATTTTGAAAGAGATCATTTTACCAACAGCTGAGATTCTATTCGTCGAACTTTGGGACGTTTTTCCTACGCATACGATATATGCAGAGGCTAAATGGACTACACTTTTTTGGACAACGAGCTAATGCCAGGGAATGCACGCATCTATTACCCTCTACTAAGTTGCAAAAAGTGGGTTTTAAAAGGACAGATTCGTCATTTCAATCTTGAATATATGTTAATAGTCTTAAGAAGTATTAGAAAGAACAAAATTCGCACAATTCCTTCAAAAATATCTCAAACTAGGAATGCGACTCTATTTCTATATGCATTTTCTATATATGACAGAGTCTCAAGAAAAGACGACTCGTCTTTTAAAGTTTCTAACGGGAATAATTCTGGGCAAACGTGGATTTGAAGGCTCAAATTTCGAAGTTGAAATTACTGATTAGATTAGCTAAATAATTCCCGTTTCTGAGAGTAGGGTACGATTGGTCAAGCAAATGGCGAAACCGCCCCTTTAAATCTGTAGTCAGTTCGAACATGCAACATATGTTAGGAAAGGATAGATACGCCAATCCCCGAATATCATTTCAACTTATACCGACGTAACCCAGAAAGAAAAGCACTAAAATACCTTTACTAACTCGGTCATACTGTCACAGACTGTAACAGTCTATAATGTAACATAGCTTTATTTCCTATAGATTAAATCTTAAATTTCCATTACTATACATTTCATTAAACAGACCGTCTAGGACTGTTGTTGATTACGACAACTTCTTTCACAACTCTATTGACAAATAGATTACAAAATCTTTCTATAGCATGACGTGTTCGACGCAATTCATTTGGGACAACTACTGGATAGTATTTAAAAAAGGTAACTTAAAGGGGCAAAAGCCAAATTTTCATTATTAGAAACGTTGTAAATCATTTGATATAAGAAAGATCTTTTGTCGGGAAATTACTACCCTTGTAGTATCGGATATTGGCTAGGAAGGTATTAAACATTGTCCAGAAGGATTTAAGGAAATTACTATCCCAGTAATATGGGACATTGTCCAGAAAGATTTCAGGAAATTACTATCCAAGTTATATGGGACATTGTCCGGAAAGATTTAAGGAAATTACTATCCTAGTGATACGGGACATTGTCCAGAAAAATTTAAGGAAATTACTATCCTAGTGATATGGGACATTGTCCAGAAAGATTTAAGGAAATTACTACCCTTGTGGTATTGGATATTGGCTAGGAAGGTATTAAACATTGTCCAGAAGGATTTAAGGAAATTACTATCCTAGTGATATGGGACATTGTCCAGAAAGATTTAAGGAAATTACTACCCTTGTGGTATTGGATATTGGCTAGGAAGGTATTAAACATTGTCCAGAAAGATTTAAGGAAATTACTATCCTAGTGATATGGGACATTGTCCAGAAAGATTTAAGGAAATTACAACCCTTGTGGTATCGGATATTGGCTAGGAAGGTATTAAACATTGTCCAGAAGGATTTAAGGAAATTACTATCCCAGTAATATGGGACATTGCCCAGAAAGATTTCAGGAAATTACTATCGTAGTTATATGGGACATTGTCCGGAAAGATTTAAGGAAATTACTATCCTAGTGATATGGGACATTGTCCAGAAAGATTTAAGGAAATTACTATCCTAGTGATATGGGACATTGTCCAGAAAGATTTAAGGAAATTACTACCCTTGTGGTATTGGATATTGGCTAGGAAGGTATTAAACATTGTCCAGAAGGATTTAAGGAAATTACTATCCTAGTGATATGGGACATTGTCCAGAAAGATTTAAAGAAATTACTACCCTTGTGGTATTGGATATTGGCTAGGAAGGTATTAAACATTGCCCAGAAAGATTTAAGGAAATTACTATCCTAGTGATATGGGACATTGTCCAGAAAGATTTAAGGAAATTACTACCTTTGTGGTATTGGATATTGGCTAGGAAGGTATTAAACATTGTCCAGAAGGATTTAAGGAAATTACTATCCCACTGATATGGGACATTGTCCAGAAAGATTAAAGAATATTACTATCCTAGTGGTATTAGATATTGCCTATAGAAAGATTTAAGGAAATTACTATCCTGGTGATATTAGACATTATCCACAAAGATTAAGGGAAATTACCATTCTGATGGTATTATACATTGTCCAATAAGATTAAAGGAAATTACTATTCTGATGGTATTAGGCATAGTCCAATAAGATTAAAAGAAATTACTATCCTGTTGATATTAGAAATTGTCCACAGGGAATTACTATACTGGTGTTATTTGTCCAACTATAGATTGAATGAAATTAATATCCTGGTGGTATTATTAGAAGACATTGTCCAGAAAGATTTAAGGAAATTATTATCCTGGTGATATTAGACATTGTCCATTAAGATTTAAGGAAATTACTATCCTGATGTTATTTGATATTGTCCAGAAAGATTAAAGGAAATTACTTTCTGATGGTATTAGACATTACAGATTAAAGGAAATTACAATCTTGGTGATATTAGAATTGTCCAGAAAGATTAAAGGAAATTACAATCTTAGTGATATTAGAATTGTCCAGAAAGATTAAAGGAAATTACAATCTTACTGATATTAGAATTGTCCAGAAAGATTAAAGGAAATAACTTTATGTTGGTATTAGACATTAAAGATTAAAGGAAATTACAATCTTGGTGATATTAGAATTGTCCAGAAAGATTAAAGGAAATTACAACCTTAGTGATATTAGAATTGTCCAGAAAGATTAAAGGAAATTACAATCTTAGTGATATTAGACATTGTCCAATAAGATTAAAGGAAATTACAATCTTAGTGATATTAGACATTGTCCAATAAGATTAACAGAAATTACTATTCCGGTAATATTACACATTCTCTAGATGAATTTAATGAAATCACTATCCCAGAGATTTTATATATTGTTTAGAAAGATTAAACAAATACTAATTAGTGCTTTATAACTCAGTAAGATCAAAGAGCAAATGTAGCATGAAAGATCAAAGAAAATAATTATGTCAGCATGACGAATGAAATTACTACCCTTTGGTTTAAAAGAATAACAATTACAAGTTAAAGTCAATATAAATGCACGACCAGGCTTTAGGAAATCTAATAACATCTAAAGGTGCATGGGGAAAACTTGCTTTGTTTTATTATATGATTATTACGTGATATGACTAAATATATCACTGTATTCAACAACATCTTGAATATCATATATA